>NC_091286.1:529910820-530250195 GCF_032444005.1 Ranitomeya imitator
CAAGTGCTAGTAAAAGATGTAAAAAACAGGGTATTTGGTTGATACGTTTTTTGCAAAAAATGTATACTAAGCTGCTCTACCAATCTTCACGGTATACCCTTATCAGAGCAGTCCTAACTAATGTATGCAATCCCTATCTGATGTATTTAAAAACCTGATCATCTGTATATAACCTGTGTGAACAGGGTTCAGAGAGGAAAAATCCATGTGTGCATACAGGGTAGAACAGCTTTTGTGCAGATAGCCCAAGAGGAGTGGTGGAACTCCCCAGTCTTGTAGACACAAGAGAACAATTATGGAAACAGGAACACATGGGCTACTTGCACAGTGAACAAGTCTGTATGATCATGTTCACACACCACCAAGAAACCTGAAGACACAAAAGAGAATAGTGAAACCAAAAACACTCAGTTTGAAAAAATGTTGCAGTAATCCGCAAGTGCTAGTAAAAGATGTAAAAAACAGGGTATTTGGTTGATATGTTTTTTGCAAAAAATGTATACTAAGCTGCTCTACCAATCCTCACGGTATACCCTTATCAGAGCAGTCCTAACTAATGTATGCAATCCCTATCTGATGTATTTAAAAACCTGATCATCTGTATATAACCTGTGTGAACAGGGTTCAGAGAGGAAAAATCCATGTGTGCATACAGGGTAGAACAGCTTTTGTGCAGATAGCCCAAGAGGAGTGGTGGAACTCCCCAGTCTTGTAGACACAAGAGAACAATTATGGAAACAGGAACACATGGGCTACTTGCACAGTGAACAAGTCTGTATGATCATGTTCACACACCACCAAGAAACCTGAAGACACAAAAGAGAATAGTGAAACCAAAAACACTCAGTTTGAAAAAATGTTGCAGTAATCCGCAAGTGCTAGTAAAAGATGTAAAAAACAGGGTATTTGGTTGATACGTTTTTTGCAAAAAATGTATACTAAGCTGCTCTACCAATCTTCACGGTATACCCTTATCAGAGCAGTCCTAACTAATGTATGCAATCCCTATCTGATGTATTTAAAAACCTGATCATCTGTATATAACCTGTGTGAACAGGGTTCAGAGAGGAAAAATCCATGTGTGCATACAGGGTAGAACAGCTTTTGTGCAGATAGCCCAAGAGGAGTGGTGGAACTC
The DNA here is from genome assembly GCF_032444005.1 of Ranitomeya imitator. NCBI lineage: Eukaryota > Metazoa > Chordata > Amphibia > Anura > Dendrobatidae > Ranitomeya > Ranitomeya imitator. The sequence goes on from NC_091286.1 coordinate 529,911,959, forward strand.
CCCAGTCTTGTAGACACAAGAGAACAATTATGGAAACAGGAACACATGGGCTACTTGCACAGTGAACAAGTCTGTATGATCATGTTCACACACCACCAAGAAACCTGAAGACACAAAAGAGAATAGTGAAACCAAAAACACTCAGTTTGAAAAAATGTTGCAGTAATCCGCAAGTGCTAGTAAAAGATGTAAAAAACAGGGTATTTGGTTGATACGTTTTTTGCAAAAAATGTATACTAAGCTGCTCTACCAATCTTCACGGTATACCCTTATCAGAGCAGTCCTAACTAATGTATGCAATCCCTATCTGATGTATTTAAAAACCTGATCATCTGTATATAACCTGTGTGAACAGGGTTCAGAGAGGAAAAATCCATGTGTGCATACAGGGTAGAACAGCTTTTGTGCAGATAGCCCAAGAGGAGTGGTGGAACTCCCCAGTCTTGTAGACACAAGAGAACAATTATGGAAACAGGAACACATGGGCTACTTGCACAGTGAACAAGTCTGTATGATCATGTTCACACACCACCAAGAAACCTGAAGACACAAAAGAGAATAGTGAAACCAAAAACACTCAGTTTGAAAAAATGTTGCAGTAATCCGCAAGTGCTAGTAAAAGATGTAAAAAACAGGGTATTTGGTTGATACGTTTTTTGCAAAAAATGTATACTAAGCTGCTCTACCAATCTTCACGGTATACCCTTATCAGAGCAGTCCTAACTAATGTATGCAATCCCTATCTGATGTATTTAAAAACCTGATCATCTGTATATAACCTGTGTGAACAGGGTTCAGAGAGGAAAAATCCATGTGTGCATACAGGGTAGAACAGCTTTTGTGCAGATAGCCCAAGAGGAGTGGTGGAACTCCCCAGTCTTGTAGACACAAGAGAACAATTATGGAAACAGGAACACATGGGCTACTTGCACAGTGAACAAGTCTGTATGATCATGTTCACACACCACCAAGAAACCTGAAGACACAAAAGAGAATAGTGAAACCAAAAACACTCAGTTTGAAAAAATGTTGCAGTAATCCGCAAGTGCTAGTAAAAGATGTAAAAAACAGGGTATTTGGTTGATACGTTTTTTGCAAAAAATGTATACTAAGCTGCTCTACCAATCTTCACGGTATACCCTTATCAGAGCAGTCCTAACTAATGTATGCAATCCCTATCTGATGTATTTAAAAACCTGATCATCTGTATATAACCTGTGTGAACAGGGTTCAGAGAGGAAAAATCCATGTGTGCATACAGGGTAGAACAGCTTTTGTGCAGATAGCCCAAGAGGAGTGGTGGAACTCCCCAGTCTTGTAGACACAAGAGAACAATTATGGAAACAGGAACACATGGGCTACTTGCACAGTGAACAAGTCTGTATGATCATGTTCACACACCACCAAGAAACCTGAAGACACAAAAGAGAATAGTGAAACCAAAAACACTCAGTTTGAAAAAATGTTGCAGTAATCCGCAAGTGCTAGTAAAAGATGTAAAAAACAGGGTATTTGGTTGATATGTTTTTTGCAAAAAATGTATACTAAGCTGCTCTACCAATCCTCACGGTATACCCTTATCAGAGCAGTCCTAACTAATGTATGCAATCCCTATCTGATGTATTTAAAAACCTGATCATCTGTATATAACCTGTGTGAACAGGGTTCAGAGAGGAAAAATCCATGTGTGCATACAGGGTAGAACAGCTTTTGTGCAGATAGCCCAAGAGGAGTGGTGGAACTCCCCAGTCTTGTAGACACAAGAGAACAATTATGGAAACAGGAACACATGGGCTACTTGCACAGTGAACAAGTCTGTATGATCATGTTCACACACCACCAAGAAACCTGAAGACACAAAAGAGAATAGTGAAACCAAAAACACTCAGTTTGAAAAAATGTTGCAGTAATCCGCAAGTGCTAGTAAAAGATGTAAAAAACAGGGTATTTGGTTGATACGTTTTTTGCAAAAAATGTATACTAAGCTGCTCTACCAATCTTCACGGTATACCCTTATCAGAGCAGTCCTAACTAATGTATGCAATCCCTATCTGATGTATTTAAAAACCTGATCATCTGTATATAACCTGTGTGAACAGGGTTCAGAGAGGAAAAATCCATGTGTGCATACAGGGTAGAACAGCTTTTGTGCAGATAGCCCAAGAGGAGTGGTGGAACTCCCCAGTCTTGTAGACACAAGAGAACAATTATGGAAACAGGAACACATGGGCTACTTGCACAGTGAACAAGTCTGTATGATCATGTTCACACACCACCAAGAAACCTGAAGACACAAAAGAGAATAGTGAAACCAAAAACACTCAGTTTGAAAAAATGTTGCAGTAATCCGCAAGTGCTAGTAAAAGATGTAAAAAACAGGGTATTTGGTTGATACGTTTTTTGCAAAAAATGTATACTAAGCTGCTCTACCAATCTTCAAAAAAAAAAAATCTTGCAAAAAACGTATCAACCAGTTTTTGGTTTTACTATTCTCTTTTGTGTCTTCAGGTTTCTTGGTGGTGTGTGAACATGATCATACAGACTTGTTCACTGTGCAAGTAGCCCATGTGTTCCTGTTTCCATAATTGTTCTCTTGTGTCTACAAGACTGGGGAGTTCCACCACTCCTCTTGGGCTATCTGCACAAAAGCTGTTCTACCCTGTATGCACACATGGATTTTTCCTCTCTGAACCCTGTTCACACAGGTTATATACAGATGATCAGGTTTTTAAATACATCAGATAGGGATTACATACATTAGTTAGGACTGCTCTGATAAGGGTATACCGTGAAGATTGGTAGAGCAGCTTAGTATACATTTTTTGCAAAAAACGTATCAACCAAATACCCTGTTTTTTACATCTTTTACTAGCACTTGCGGATTACTGCAACATTTTTTCAAACTGAGTGTTTTTGGTTTCACTATTCTCTTTTGTGTCTTCAGGTTTCTTGGTGGTGTGTGAACATGATCATACAGACTTGTTCACTGTGCAAGTAGCCCATGTGTTCCTGTTTCCATAATTGTTCTCTTGTGTCTACAAGACTGGGGAGTTCCACCACTCCTCTTGTGTCTACAAGACTGGGGAGTTCCACCACTCCTCTTGGGCTATCTGCACAAAAGCTGTTCTACCCTGTATGCACACATGGATTTTTCCTCTCTGAACCCTGTTCACACAGGTTATATACAGATGATCAGGTTTTTAAATACATCAGATAGGGATTGCATACATTAGTTAGGACTGCTCTGATAAGGGTATACCGTGAAGATTGGTAGAGCAGCTTAGTATACATTTTTTGCAAAAAACGTATCAACCAAATACCCTGTTTTTTACATCTTTTACTAGCACTTGCGGATTACTGCAACATTTTTTCAAACTGAGTGTTTTTGGTTTTACTATTCTCTTTTGTGTCTTCAGGTTTCTTGGTGGTGTGTGAACATGATCATACAGACTTGTTCACTGTGCAAGTAGCCCATGTGTTCCTGTTTCCATAATTGTTCTCTTGTGTCTACAAGACTGGGGAGTTCCACCACTCCTCTTGGGCTATCTGCACAAAAGCTGTTCTACCCTGTATGCACACATGGATTTTTCCTCTCTGAACCCTGTTCACACAGGTTATATACAGATGATCAGGTTTTTAAATACATCAGATAGGGATTGCATACATTAGTTAGGACTGCTCTGATAAGGGTATACCGTGAAGATTGGTAGAGCAGCTTAGTATACATTTTTTGCAAAAAACGTATCAACCAAATACCCTGTTTTTTACATCTTTTACTAGCACTTGCGGATTACTGCAACATTTTTTCAAACTGAGTGTTTTTGGTTTCACTATTCTCTTTTGTGTCTTCAGGTTTCTTGGTGGTGTGTGAACATGATCATACAGACTTGTTCACTGTGCAAGTAGCCCATGTGTTCCTGTTTCCATAATTGTTCTCTTGTGTCTACAAGACTGGGGAGTTCCACCACTCCTCTTGGGCTATCTGCACAAAAGCTGTTCTACCCTGTATGCACACATGGATTTTTCCTCTCTGAACCCTGTTCACACAGGTTATATACAGATGATCAGGTTTTTAAATACATCAGATAGGGATTGCATACATTAGTTAGGACTGCTCTGATAAGGGTATACCGTGAAGATTGGTAGAGCAGCTTAGTATACATTTTTTGCAAAAAACGTATCAACCAAATACCATGTTTTTTACATCTTTTACTAGCACTTGCGGATTACTGCAACATTTTTTCAAACTGAGTGTTTTTGGTTTCACTATTCTCTTTTGTGTCTTCAGGTTTCTTGGTGGTGTGTGAACATGATCATACAGACTTGTTCACTGTGCAAGTAGCCCATGTGTTCCTGTTTCCATAATTGTTCTCTTGTGTCTACAAGACTGGGGAGTTCCACCACTCCTCTTGGGCTATCTGCACAAAAGCTGTTCTACCCTGTATGCACACATGGATTTTTCCTCTCTGAACCCTGTTCACACAGGTTATATACAGATGATCAGGTTTTTAAATACATCAGATAGGGATTGCATACATTAGTTAGGACTGCTCTGATAAGGGTATACCGTGAAGATTGGTAGAGCAGCTTAGTATACATTTTTTGCAAAAAACGTATCAACCAAATACCCTGTTTTTTACATCTTTTACTAGCACTTGCGGATTACTGCAACATTTTTTCAAACTGAGTGTTTTTGGTTTCACTATTCTCTTTTGTGTCTTCAGGTTTTGGTGGTGTGTGAACATGATCATACAGACTTGTTCACTGTGCAAGTAGCCCATGTGTTCCTGTTTCCATAATTGTTCTCTTGTGTCTACAAGACTGGGGAGTTCCACCACTCCTCTTGGGCTATCTGCACAAAAGCTGTTCTACCCTGTATGCACACATGGATTTTTCCTCTCTGAACCCTGTTCACACAGGTTATATACAGATGATCAGGTTTTTAAATACATCAGATAGGGATTGCATACATTAGTTAGGACTGCTCTGATAAGGGTATACCGTGAAGATTGGTAGAGCAGCTTAGTATACATTTTTTGCAAAAAACGTATCAACCAAATACCCTGTTTTTTACATCTTTTACTAGCACTTGCGGATTACTGCAACATTTTTTCAAACTGAGTGTTTTTGGTTTCACTATTCTCTTTTGTGTCTTCAGGTTTCTTGGTGGTGTGTGAACATGATCATACAGACTTGTTCACTGTGCAAGTAGCCCATGTGTTCCTGTTCCCTTTAATTTCTGTAGTAGTGTGAGTGTGGAGGGAGCAGGAGAAATTGCCGGATACACAGCAGGGGATCAGCTGGCATTATTGAACCCCAATAACAGAGGAGCAACTGTTGACTGTGCAGATAGCACTTACGAGCAGCAACTGGTGGTGTTGGAGCCCAGGGTCAATGCTAGAAGCAGAGTGTAGGCCGAGGCCTAATTGGAGCAAGTTTAAGATCTGTTGTAGACTTACTGTGGAGGGAGCAGGAGACATTGCCGTCTACACAGCAGGGGATCAGCTGGCGTTACTGAACCCCCAAAACAGAGGAGCAACTGTTGACTGTGCAGACAGCACTTTCGAGCAGCAACTGGCGGTGTTGGAGCCCAGGGATTACAGGAGAAACAGTGTAGGCCGAGGCATAATTGGAGCAAGTTTAATATCAGTTGCAGTGTGAGTGTGGAGGGAGCAGGAAAAATTGCTGGATACACAGCAGGGGATCAGCTGACATTACTTAACCCCAATAACATGGCAGCAACTGTTGACTGTGCACACAGCACTTCCGAGCAGCAACTGGCGGTGTTGGAGCCCAGGGATTACAGGAGAAACAGAGTGTAGGCCGAGGCCTAACTGGAGCAAGTTTAATATCAGTTGTAGCAAGTTTAATATCAGTTGTAGTGTGAGTGTGGAGGGAGCAGGAAAAATTGCCAGATACACAGCAGGGGATCAGCTGACATTACTGAACCCCAATAACACGGCAGCAAGTGTTGACTGTGCAGACAGAAATTCCGAGCACCAACTGGCGGTGTTAAAGCCCAGGGATTACACGAGAAACAGAGTGTAGGCTGAGGCCTAATTGGAGCAAGTTTAATATCTGATGTAATGTGAATGTGGAGGGAGCAGGAGACATTGCCGGACACACAGCAGGGGAGCAGCTGACGTTACTGAACCCCACTAACAGGAGCTAGTGTTTTTCTCTGTGCAGATGGCACTTCCGAGCAGCAACTGGCGGTGCTGGAGCCCAGGGATTACAGAAGAAACAAAGTGTAGGCTGAGGCCTAATTGGAGCAAGTTTCAAATCTGTATTAGTGTGAGTGAGGAGGTAGCAGAAGAAATTGCCAGATACACAGCTGGGGATCAGCTGACGTTACTGAAACCCAATAACACGGCAGTAAGTGTTGACTGTGCAGACGGCACTTCTGAGCAGCAACTGCCGGTGTTGGAGCCCAGGGTCAATCCAGGAGAAGCATAGTGTAGGCCGAGGCCTAATTGGTGCAAGTTTAAGATCTGAAGTAGTGTGAGTGTGGAGGTAGTAGGAGAAATTGCTGGATACACAGCTGGGGATCAGCTGACGTTACTGCAAGCCTATAACACTGGGTCTATTGTTGACTGTGCAGACGGCACTTCTAAGCAGCAACTGGCGGTGTTGGAGCCCAGCGATTACAGTTCAGGTGATAGAAACATGAACACAACAGGAGACCTGGATACTGTTGCCAACCAATTATTTAATCTGGAAGAGGAGTTGCAAATTCCTGTGAGATCCAGGCCTTGTTCATTTTCAGAAAAGTAAGCCGGTCAACATTTTCAGAGGATAGTCGCATGCGATGGTCTGTTAGTACACCACCTGCGGCACTAAAGATGCGTTCCGATAATACACTAGCAGCAGGGCAAGCCAGCACCTCCAATGCATACTGGCTAAGCTCTGGCCATGTATCCAGCTTAGAGACCCAAAACTTGAAGGGGGAAGAGCCGTATGGTAGTACACTGAGAGGGCAAGACATATAGACTGTCACCATCTGACGGAAACGTTGCCTCCTGCTGACTGGAGCCGTCTGTGATGGTGTAGACATTTGTGGCGGGCACACAAAAGTTTGCCACAGTTGGGCCATACTGGTCTTGTCTTATGCTGAGGCACTGCTTCTTCTTCCTCTTTGTGCTGAGCTTCCTCCACTGCCTTGACGCACTGACCTGCTTTGTAAAGCATTAGCAGCACTGCTCTCAGTTGGACTGGAGAAGATGATGGAATGCACCAGTGTGTCTTGGTTCTCCCGCATTTTATGCTACCGGTTCAACGGTGTTATGAGGCTTTGTAAGTTGTCCCGGTAGTGCAGATCTAGGAGGGTGTAAACCCAATAATCAGCCATGTTGAGAATGTGGGCGATGCGGCAGTCATTTCTCCGGCACTGCAGCATGAAATCAACCATGTGCTGCAGACTGCCAACTGGCCAAGAAATGCTGTCCCATGCTTGAGGCGTGATCTCTGCCTGCTCTGCATCACCCCACCCTCGCTCTACATACTGACTACTGGAGCATTGTGTAACTCCCTCCTCTGGACAGATGTCTTCCTCCTCCATTGACTCCTCCTCATCCTCCACACAAAGTGTCCCCTGCCTAGGCCTTTGTGAAGAACCACGTTGCGCAGACTGTCCAGAAGCAGATGGCATTTGTGACTCCTCATCCTCCACCTCTTCCACAACCTCCTCCCTTAGTTCTTGCAGTGTTTTATCAAGCAGCCAAATAAGGGGGACAGTCATGCTGACTAGTGCATCATCTGCACTCACCATCCGCGTGGAATCATCGAAGGCACGCAAAACCTGGCAGATGTCCTTCATAGTGGCCCACTCAGTGGTTGTGAAGTCTGAACGGCGCGTAGTGCGACTTTTTTGCGCCTGATGCAGCTGATACTCCATTACTGCTGCCTGCTGCTCACACAACCACTCCAACATATGTAACATTGAATTCCACCTGGTGGGAAGGTCACATATGATGCGATATTCCAGAAGGCGGAATCAGCGCTGCAACGCGCGATCTTGCCATGCTGGAACGCCGCAAGTGAGCACACTCTAGGTGGACCTTGTGCAGCAGTGCATCATGATCCGCATAGTCCTGCAAAACACTCTGCACGACCAAGTTGAGCACATGTGCAAGACATGGGATGTGAGTGAGGTTGCCAAGGCACAGAGCTGCCACCAGATTTCGGCCATTGTCACACACTACAATGCCTGGCTGGAGATTCGCTGGCACAAACCACACGTTGCTTTCCTGCTTGATGGCATTCCAGAGCTCCTGTGCTGTGTGGCTTCGATTCCCCAAAGAAATTAATTTCAATATGGCCTGTTGACGTTTGGCCACGGCTGTGCTCATATCAGTCGCGTTCACGGGTCAAGGTGGAGGTAGATTGTGAGGGCTCCTGCAGCGATGAGGAGGAGTCAGAGGAACTGGAGTATGAGGAGGAGTCAATGTGTTGCGCATCACTTCATACTACCTCTTCAGATTCTAGAATGCTGCTTGGCTGGCCCCCTCTTTCCAAGCCAAGAGATTCAGAGCCACATTAGCTCATATTAACGTGTAGTCCACACTTTAGAAAGTTAGTGTTTCTTATACCTGTTAGCAGCTGTTCAGGAATAAGCACACTAAGCCCTTGGTACTTTTCTGCCTATCTTTATCAGTCTACCAAGATGAAGAAGGCAGGGAGTAAGGCACGTGGTCGTGGGCGTGGAGACTCTGCAGGGAGAGGACGTGGGGATTCTGTGCCTGCTGCTGGCACCGGTGACTCATCATCCCCAAGTTTTAGCAGGGAACAGTCCTCATCGACTTCAATTAGTGCCACATCCTCTCAGGCACAGAGCACTAAAGAGCATCCATCTGTCTCTTCACCACCTGCCAAATTGTCCAGGCAGTCAGAGAGCCCAAGACTGGAGCCATTTCTACTTCTGTTCTCTGAATCTCTTGGCTTGGAAAGAGGGGGCCAGCCAAGCAGCTTTCTAGAATCTGAAGAGGTAGTATGAAGTGATGCGCAACAGCTTTGTCTCTCTTAATCTGAAGAGGCGGGTGGGCCAGTGCCTACGGTCACCACACCTCAGTACGCATCTGATGATGAGACTCATGTGACACTTTCTGGTGCGTACTGTGCTGCCGAGATCATGTAGCAAATTGCTAACTCTGACGATGACTTGGTAATCGAGCCCAGATTTTATAGGGAAAAGGAGTGGCTAACCGAGCACAGCTGAATGTAGGAGTTTTCCAATATGGTCAACTAACCCTTGTTCTGCTGGCAGAAAGAAACATGTTTAATACACTGGAGAAGGGCTTCTTCTCAGTGTAGTAGGAGCAACCAGACGCTGCGGTCTTCTGGCTCCGCTCCTTTGCGGTAACCCCATGACATTCCCAATATTACAGGATGGGAAGGTCACGAGTACCATCCACTGTGATCTTTGGAGCGCACAGCTCTCTGCTGCCTCTATCGTCCGAACAATTACACAATTGGCTGACAATCAACGGAGAAGGCCACAGCCTGTACGCACCACAAGGACAGCTAAAGGAAAATTATCGATGAGCGTACGACTTATACACCTCCAGATTCTAACACATAGAATATGTATAGTCACAGCTAACTCTCTGATAACCATAAGACTACTCGCCACAACCACCAGCACTCTGTCTCGGTCGAATGGACACCGTACGGTAGCGTATGGATTAAATTTTATATTTAATCCAAGGGGAGGCAGTGTTTATGAAAAATATGCAAAAGATTTTACAAGAGAGACAAAACAATACAGCATAAACAGTTACCTAAAATAAAAGGGATTAACTTACTACACCGATCGCAGAGACGATTCAGTTTAGCCGAAGGAGAGTTTTTCGATTTGGCTGTCGATAAACAGGGCCCCTGCATACATACACGATATTAAGCTCTCTGCACAAATGCTGATGATAATTGGGATTGATCTTTTATCAGACCCTGAGTCCCACCCACACACCCCCTTGTAATTACCTCACATGGGCCCAGTTGTGGGCTGGTCTCAGCCCCTCATGATTTTAGGAAATCACAATTTATGTAATAACTTCTCATAGTGTGATCACAGAAGTTTCATCTTTTGTATTGGGATTTTATCTCTGCTTAGAGACCCAATATGGCCTACCTGCTGGTGGTTATATGGTTCCTATGGCTTTGGGGCCTTTTGATGGGGGTTATAATTGAGATAAAAATATGTATATTTGTGCCTAGTTATCCCGGTGCTGAAAATGTACGTCTCATTAATATCGGGTGGATAGAAATTCCAATATTGTATATTTTCTTCATGAGACATACTGTCTACTGGTTTATTGTAACTGCAGTAACCACGGCTATTTGTAAAGGGTGTTAGATCTTCTTTGATCCCCTTAGATCTTAATTACCTTTTCCTGTCTCTCTCTGTGGACAATAAATATCCTCTTTAGTCACCTGGACATGAAGAGGAATCCTTGCATTTTAATTAATCTGCTTCACAGAGCTGTACATTGCATTTTATATAAAGACAGCATGGAGTGCTAGCTCCTGACTCCTCATGACAAATAGTAGATGAAAGAAAAAAGGGAGGTGGGATATGAGGGACCTCAAAGATTTTTAATATTTTCTTTGACAATCAGCTCATATAGAAATGCATTGAATATTACCTTACATATTCTATGTCTTTTTAGGTTTATAAAGTAATTATAGGTGCTTGGTTTCTTACAGCAGAAAGGTATTTTCAAAGGCTGCCTTACTAGGAGAGATGTAAACCTCCCTGTGGTTGCTGGTGAATGCTTCTCTTTTGCTTGGCCTTTTGTTATGAATCATGCTGGAGCAGATGCAAAGTCACAGCTATTTGCTCTGTAAGGAATTCATTTCTGGAGCTGTGAGGGTACTGCGTTTTCTTACTCATCCACCAGAGCATATTTTCAATGAAAACTCTTCTGAATTGTGTATGTGAATACTTCACGCTTTCAAAAGCAACTGTGAATAAACTCAGCAGTTCTGAATAATAGGAATTTTAATAGGATGGACACAATGAGGCATAAAAAGAACAATAGTTGGAGTCCTGATACATGAAGAGGTTCCAACTAAGAATATGAATGACCCATAATGAAAAGTGATCCACTTCGTTTGCTCAGTCTAATGGCATATATTTTTGGGAACCTGTAATGCTATAAATTCATGGAGAAGGTGAGATATAAATCAGGTTGGCAGTAGTTCAATGCGTCACAATTGTTTTTTGTCATATAATTTTCCTTTATAACACTGGTATTCTCAAGTGAAGATGATTTATCGCCTGTGCATAGGATACATAATACCTCAGGGTATTTGCCCATTGTCCCCGATACGGAATAGCAGCGTTTTAGGCTACTTTCACACTAGTCCGTTGGTACGGGCCGTCACAAACCGTCAGCCCGACGTACCGACGGACAGTGTGATTGATTAGCACAACGTGGGCAGCGGTCATCATCAGCTTATATTCCCAGACTCTTCTGTCTCTCTGAGATTTGTAGTTACCTTTTAATACAAATAATTTCATGTCCTTAATGTTGTGATCCAGGAGACAAAAATGTTTAGCCACAGGTAGATCCATTCTTCTTTCTCTTATTGTGTGGCGATGAGAATTCATTCTTGTTCTAAGCTTTTGCTCTGTCTCCTCTACAAACAGACCTCCAGTTGGGCATTTGGTACAAATAATTAGGTACACCACATTAGAAGTGATGCACCTGAAAGTACCTGGTATCTTGTAGTCCTGATGTGAGTTGGTTTTAATATTTTTCTGGTAGCAAGGAAAGGTTCCTGCAGCTGTTGGAGAGGACAGGGAGCTTCTGACAATGATACTTCTTATATTTGGCGGCTGCCTAAAACACAGTGGTGGGGGGTCTGGAAAAATGGATTGTAAACAGGCATCTTTTTGTAGTAATAGTTGTAATTTCCGTGCAGCTCCCCTTAGCACCTCCAGATTTGGATTGTAGGTGACTACTAGAGGCACCCGGTTATTTTCTTCTTTAGCTTTGTAATGTAGCAGGTGATTCCTTGATATTCTAGTTGCTCTTGTAATTTGGTTTTGAATTGTTCTTGGATGGTAGTCCTGATTCAAAAAGGTCTTTCTGAGGCAACCAAGGTGTTCATCTCTATCCATGGGGTTGGAACATATATGATTGTATCTGATGGCTTGGCTGTAGGCAATAAAGTTTTTTTTATGTGTTTTGGATGGAAACTGTCCCATTTGAGGTATGTTGGGCGGTTGATTGGCTTCTGATACAGGGATATCTCTATTTCATTGTTCTGCAGCTTAATGATGGTGTCCAAAAAGTTAATTTCAGTGCAGGAGTAGTTGAGTGTCAAGTTGATGGTGCGATGAAATTGATTAAACTGTTCATGGAACGTCTTTAGCTGTGGCTCAGACTCTGTCCAGATGATTAAAATTACATCAATGTAGCAGTATTAGGCCAGAAGCCTAATGGGACATGAGGACAAAAAGTCGCTTTCAAGCTTGTCCATGAAAAGATTTTCTTACTGTGGGGCCATTTTACTTCCCATTGCTGTGCCATTCTCCTGTAGATATATCTTGTTGTCAAATTCAAAGTAATTGTGGGTGAGGATGAATTTTATTAGTTTCACCACAGAATCAGCATCAGTCCCTGTGTTTTCCAGGAAGAATTTGCAGGTATTTAATCCATCCTGGTGTGGGTTATTAGAGTACAACGATTTCACATCCATGGTGGCCAGGATGATTCCTTCTGGTAGAGGACCTATTGCTGCTTGTTTATTCAATAGGTCAGTTGTGTCCTGAAAGTAGCTGGGTGTATCCTTTACCAGTGGTTTAAGAATACCCTCTACCCATCCAGATACCTGGTCAGTAAGGGTGCCCACACATGAAATAACTAATCTTCCTGGATTTCCATATTTGTGGATTTTGGGAAGCATGTAGAATGTCTCTATTCTGATGACATTTGACACACTCAGTGCAGGAATGAATGTGTCACATAGATTTATGTCTTTTTACATCAATTAAGGAATTTGCTCCTCAGACCGTGTGGGGTCATCATAACACATAACCAGACCCATTCAGAGGACCATAAAACATTCATACTCCATATCTATGAACTGTTCCAATATTTATGGACATAAACATTTTAGCACTCTCACATAATCGTAGTTCTGCTTCACGTCACCTGTCTTATCTATGGCTTTTTTTCTGGGCTGCATTGTGTATAAATATGTGTTTTTTCACAATTTGTATTAGTGTATGCCTGATGAAGGGACCTGCGTAGGATCAAAAGCTTGCAGTTTGTTACCATCTTTTCAGTTAGCCATTGAAAGGTATCAACCACTGAGGACTCTCAATTCTAAATACTTTTGTATCAAAATAATGTGACATTTATTTCCACAGGTTGCACAGCACCGAAAACAAAACCGTGAACACAAAATCCCTAGCCTTGTCCATGCACTAACTAAACAGACCCTGGCTACTTATAAACAGCTGAGCTAGTCCCAGTTTGGTCAAACAAAATGGCTATTGTCCATAGCAACCACTGATTCTTGCAGTTTGGTGCACACAGTCCTGTGCAGACTACGTTCTGAGAGACTCTGGTTTATCTTTCCTCTAGCTCAAACACAACCCACTCTGTTCAGCTGCGCCAGCTGACTGAGTCAGCCAGGTGAACACATGTCCTGGTTCTTAGACAATGCTAGCCAGGTGCTGTTAATCAAGAAATGCAGTGTTAGGATTTAACCCAGTCCTGCCTGACTTTCCTTCTGTGAAAAGTTTCCCACTCAGTGGTTGGACACATACTGAACTATAAGTTATCACCTATCTCACATATGTGATATTCTGTGTTCACTGGAGAACCCCTTTAATGGTCAGAATGCTCAATATTTTAGTGCCAAAAACATTGTATATATAGAGGTAGTCAGAGGTTTTGTTGTAACTCCAGTTTATATACATTAATCGTAACAAAATATTATGAGGGCTAATCTACCAGAATTTATAATGTGTCTCTGACCATTAGGTAACTCCTATTGGGCATTATAAGTGATATTTTGCTGTGAATTTTACATATGGATTCTTTACAGTCTTCTCCCAGCCTCATGCCATTCAGCTACATACTTTCTGAATTGTCACATATTTGTGCGAACTTCTGTTGAACTATTATTATTGATATTAAATATTTTTTCTTTATAGTTACAGTGGGGAAAATAAGTATTAGACACACTTCCGATTTTGCATTTTTCCCACTTACAAAGAATGGAGAGGTCTGTAATTTTTATCGTAGGTACAATTCAACTTTGAGAGATAGAATCTAAAAATAAAAAACAGAAATCACATTGTATGATTTTTAAATAATTAAATTGCATTTTATTGCATGAAATAAATATTTGATCACCTGCCGACCAGCAAGAATTCTGCCTCTCACAGATCTTAGTTTTTCTTTAAAGTGAACTTGTCAGCAGTTTTGGCCGATATGAGTTATGGCTATCACCTTTCAGGGCTGATATACAGTATTCTACAATGCTGTATATCTGCCCCCAACCTGACCTGTAAGAGAAGAAAAAAAAAACAACTTTTAATATATTCACCTGCAACGCGGTTAAGTCTGAGGGGTGTTGCTCTTCTTGTTCTGGTGCCTCCCATCTGCTTGCGATGCTGCCCTCCTGCTTGCTCCGTGTGGATGGTGCGTCGCTGAATCATCCACACAATCTCCTCAGCACAGCACTCCTGCGCAGGCGTACTTCTCTGCCCTGTTGAGGGCAGAGCAAAGTACTGCAATACGCAAGTGCCAGAAAAGTTCAAAGAGCCCCAGCACCTGCGCACTGCAGTACTTTGCTATGAAAGGTGATGGCCGGTGACAGGTCACAGATTCCTTTTAAGAAGCCCTCCTACTCTGCACTCATCTGTATTAATTTAATTAGTTTGAACTCATTACCTGTATAAAATACACCTGTCCACACTCTCAATCAATCATACTCCAACACGCTCCAACCTCTTCACCATGGCCAAGACCAAAGAACTGTCTAAGGACACCAGAGACAAAATTGTAAACATGAACATAGCTGGGAAGAGCTACAGGACAATAGGCAAGCAAGAAATCAACAACTGTTGGCACAATTATAGAAAATAGAAGAAACACAAGATGACTGTCAATCTTCCTCATTCTGGGGTTCCATGCAAGATCTCTCCTCGTGTGGTAAGGATGATTCTGAGAAAGGCCAGGAATCAGCCCATAACTACATGGGAGGTCCTGGTCATTGTACTGAAGAGAGATGGGACCGCAATCTCACACATTACCGTTATTAACACACTTTGCCATCATGGATTAAAATCCTGTAGGGCACGCAAAGTCCCCCTACTCACACCAGCACATGTTCAAGCCCATATGAAGTTTGCCAATGACCATCTGGATGATCCAGAGAAGGCATGGGAGAAATTCATGTGGTCAGATGAGATCAAAATAGAACTTTTTGGTATCAACTCCACTTGCCGTGCTTGGAGGAACAAAAAGGACGAGTACAACCCCAAGAACACTGTCCCATCGCGGAAGCAACATCATACTTTGGCGATGCTTTTCTGCAAGGGGGACAGGAAAACTGCATCATATTGAAGGGAAGATGCATGGGGTAATGTATTGCGAGATTTTGGCCAACAACGTCCTTCCCTCAGTAAGAGCATTGGGTCTTCCAGCATGACAATGACCCGAAACACACAGCCAAGGAAACTAAAGTGTGACTGCATAAAAAGAATTTCAAGGTCCTGGAGTGGCCTAGTCAGTCTCCAGACATGAACCCAATAGAAAATCTTTGGTGGGAGCTGAAACTCAATGTTGCCCAGTGACCGCCCTGAAACCTAAAAGATCTAGAGAACATCTATATGGAGGAGTGAGTCAAATTCCCTGCCCAAAAAATTCAACCTTGGTCTCATCAGACCATAACACATTTTCCCATGTTTGTGGCAGACTTGATGTAGGTTTTGGCAAAGCATAGCTGGGCTTGGATGTTTTTCTTGGTAAGAAAGGCTTTCATCTTGTCACCCTATGCCACAGGCCAGATGTTTATTTATATTATTCCATTACTTATATAACACAATTAATTCTACAGTGCTTTATAGACAATTTTTTTGCTGTCTTTATTCTGACTCCATGACTAAGCTGCAAGTGTAGGGTGCTGTGAGATACCGTTTGTAGGCTGTCTCTTTACAGTACACAAAGTGATGTCCTCAGATAGTTTTAACTCGATCGTAGGAGGCAAGTATGAAGATTCCAGAATAAGTTTTATTTTCCAGCTGAATTCTTATAAATATGCACACATACAACAGGTAAAAAAGACTTTTCAGAAACAGGACTGCACATACATTAGCTTTAAGATAGTTCATAGATGGTGAATGAGGAAGATGAATTAGTAAGAAGGGAGGGATTACTGACACCAGAGCTACATCAGAGTCAAACAGGGAGTAACGAAGGACAAACTTTTAAAGAGGGCAAAATTTACTGCATAGTAACGAAACAGCAATTTATAAAAATACAATAATAATGCAAAACTGTCTGTATGATTCCAAAATCATGAGACATGAAAGTCCCCATCGGGGCTCACATGTAATATACAGTATAACCAGTACTTACAAGAAATTCCAAAGCTTCTATCATGTAGTTGTAGGTCTCTTGGCAGCCTCCTGGAACAATTTTCTTCTTGTCCTTCATTAATTTTTTTTGGAGAGACTTCCAGTTCTAGATAGTGAGGGATAGTGTAATGGGTGCAGACACAGTATGGGGAGCAAGGGGTGGGTGCAGATGCATATGAGGAGCTAAATGGGATGAATGTGGATACAGTAAGTGAAGTGAAGGGGAAGGGTGTGTTCAAAGTATGAGGAGCGAATGGGGATGACTGCAGACACAGTATGGGGGAGTGAGGGGAATGGGTGCAGACACAGTTTGGGGAGTGAGGAGGATGGGATGGTTGCAGATATTGTATGGGGATCGGGGGATGTATGAGAAAACAGTATAGGGGATGGGTGCAGACACAGTATCGGGAGTGAGAGGTGGTGGAGAAATTTGAGAACATAGTATGAGGAGTGAGGGGAGATTGGTGAGAACACAGTATGGGGAGTGTATAAGGAAATAGCATGAGAAGGGGCATGGGCACGGACACAGTATGGGGAGTGGGGATGTGTGAGGAGACAGAATAGACACAGAGGGGTAAATATGTGAGGAAACAGTATGGTTAGTGGGGGTGGATGTGTGAGGAGACAGTATGAGATAGGTGGGAACTGTGTGAGAATACTATTGAGGGGAATAGTGCCAGGAGACAGTATGGGGAGAAAAGTGTGATGGCACAGAATAGAGACTGGGTAGTGTATGGGTGGAAGCGGTATAGAGAGGGGGCAGCATTGGGGGACAATGTGTCAAGGAGGGGGAATGTTATGAAGAGGCACAGCATAGAGACTGGGTACTATAGGAGGGACACAGTTCGAACAGGGAGCCTAATATGAAAACAGAGGGCAGGGTGAAGGGCATGTACCATAGAAGTGACAGTGTGTGAAAGTCACATATTGTGCAGGGAAAACAGTGAGAGGCAATTACTTATCCAGGGGCTCAGATATTTTTTATTCAGGAGCATTATAATCATGCTGGAGATGTTATCTGGACAAGATGAAGACAAAAAAAGAGAATGATTACAATCAGACAACATCATCTAGAAGGTACCTAGATATAAATGTTTGTTTGTTATACTGACAAATTCTCATCAGCACTGTGTTTCCTGTTTGGTCCAAAGTCTGATGATGACTGATAACAACTACTCCAAGCATCTCCTTACAATTGTTAAGGACATGCTCGCAGTTGTAGGTTCATGCGATTCAAATGTATATGAGTCTGACCTGACATTACAATTAATGTACAATTACAATTAATGTACCATGAACTGATGGTAGTTCTGGATTTTCTGGTGTCGGCGGTGAGAACGGAAGGTCACAAATCTGCAAACATATGATTTACATACATGCGATCACATGCTGACTAGATGTGCGTGACTTTGCTCAATGAAAATGAATTGAACAAGGCTGGACACGCCTAATCAGAATGTGGCCAGAAGTTTGCAAATCCCATACTTGTGCTCACCTGACAATCGACTCTTGCCTCCGTATACTCACTGTCAGGATTCAGCTCTGCTTGCTTGATCCAGCAGTTATCATATGACCATTTCACTCATGCGATTTTCATACTTTCGGTCACATGACAATTAGCTTTTCTTCTTGCTTCTCAGTCTGTCACTGAACATTGAGAGAAATATCAAGAGCAACATGTCAGCGCGTGACTGTAAGTGTGCAAATCGTATATGAATGAGCCATCAGATGATGACTACTCAAACTGAATGGGGGTCCAAACTGAATTCTTACCCCGGTTGCCGGAAAACCTACTGTAGATACACTTCTGCAGCTGCCAACTGTGTATTGCAGTGTGCTGACCTTCTACAACTCTTATTAGCATAAATGTACTTACGTCTTTGAAATTCAGGTAGAGCATACTACTAATTATTTCTTTTATGCTTGCATAACCCCCCAAACATAGTATGCCAGGTAAAATTATAGTTATGGACTACGGTGGCAGGCAGCTTCCAGCTCTGTGACAGGGCTAATATGGCCCTAATATTGATGTATTGATCTATGAGCCCAAAGCGCAGAGCATGTTACTAGTGCATTTTATCCTAAAAGCAGTTACAGAATATAAGCCAAGTTCTCTGGCAGACACACTCATACTCTGGTGAATGATTGATGCTGTGTGATAATTATGGTAAGTGATGAAACATTGGAAATTCAATAAACGGTCTCCTGATTTACTGCACACTGGTGTGAAAGTCCAAGAGTGAAATGAAGGAAAAAAATAAGATCATAAATATTTTTTCAGATCTACAGGAAATTTATATATTGTAGAGCAATGTCCAAAGTAGAAAAAGGGTAGCACTCACCCCCAGATTAAAAATTTCCTTTATTCAGTCATGTAGTGGCAGGTTCAGGTTTAGAGGGAGGATAGTGGCGGACTTCTACTTCTGGAAACGATGGTGTTAAGAAACCAGATTATATCTTAATTACCCAGACACCATGTTTAGCAAACCAAGAAGAATTGACTTTTTTTCTCTATGTTGGCTTTAGGATGTAAGTGTTGATTTCTGGTGGTTCAAGAAAACACTTTTGTTTGTGTAAACCTGGAATATTGACTTGTAAGCTGATATGTGATATAACATAGTGTGCTCTTTCCTTGATGAATAGTGAGGTCTGCTGATATCCTAACTATGCATTGTGTTACGTAGCCAGTTTGTTGACTTCGAAAGCAGAGAGGGAAAACTATGCAAATAGTTTAAATATTCAAGTAATACTACTTCATCTCAAACCTTCGATAGCTCGGCTGGTAGAGCGGAGGACTGTAGCTCTAAATTAGCAATCCTTAGGTCGCTGGTTCAATTCCGGCTCGAAGGAAGTTTTGTTTATCCTATCTCATCCAGAAGGTTTTTCTCCAGTTTGTCTCGTGAATTCAAAACATCGTCAGCAAAATGGTTTTTGCCTTACTAACTATGTTACTATGGAGCAGAACAATATTGTATCATACAATTATTAGGTTCTGTAGAAGGACGTAGATCTGGGGATTTATTATGATGGAATATAGGCTGAACTGGATGGACAAATGTCTTTTTTCGGCCTTACTAACTATGTCACTATGTTACTATGTTATCACCTTTGTTCCCCTTATCTGTGATGCTGGACTGAAGAACCTATCTAAAAATAGGTGACATGCATCTATATAAAGAGACTTTTTCTTCTGGTCAGTGTGACTCTTCAGGACCTCTGCTTAGGGTACTATGGACCAGGCTGATAGAACACAGGACTGCTTCATTGACCATCACTGAAACCCCAGAGACATCTTAATGAATCCAGGCTGGGACAATCAATTCACCTGGCAACATACCTCACTGCTCTCGGTTAGCTTCCTAAGCTTGTTGTTACCTCCTCGCTGTGGGGGCCCGCCAAAAGTGGGGGTATTGAAAAATCAGTATGTGATAGATAGGTATTAGTGATGAGTGATTATGCTCGTTACTCAAGATTTCCAAGCATGCTCGGGTGTTCTCCAAGTATTTGGGGCGTGCTCGGAGATTTAGTTTATGCCGCAGCTGCATGATTTGTAGCTGCTAGACAGCCTGAATACATGTGGTGATTACCTGTTTGTTAGGGAATCCCGCACATGTGTTCAGGCTGTCTAGGAGCCTGGAGAGTTTATACGGAGTATTTGGCACTGTAAGAAAAAGACAAATGCACCAAGTACACAAACTGAAGGTATGTAAAGGGTTTGTAACGTATACATGTGATCTGATATTGAATATTTTTTTACACATTCTATTAAAATCATATATTCTTAATTTCACAAAATATCTCAACGAGTGAGACATTGGAGAGAAGCAGAATATGCCGTATACGTTACAAGTGTAAATATGTGTCGTGCGGCAAATTTATTACTTATCAACTGCAATGTATATCCTCACAATCAATGGATCTTACGGTTTCCCTCTAAACCCCCCCCCCCCCAATTGTATTGTAGAAGTTTCCATATGAGTTTGGATGTTTTTGTATGCTGAAGATGGACTGTCAAGCATGTACTTATTTGCATATTACTGCATATGATAATGAGGGCTATTACTGCCATTTATACTCATTCATTTACAGAGGGCCCTGGCAGACATTGATGCAGTGAGAGCTGTCACTTAAGAAGATACATTCTGAGTTTAATGTAAATTAATGACAATAATTAAGGTCTGCACATTGCTGAGCAAAATATATTTGGAGCCACATATCAGTTTAAAACACATGGAAAAAGATATAACGGGGGACACCTATATAAGACAGTGCTAATGCTTTCTAAAATATGCATATTTTAAAGTATATAACAGGTTAATGTTTCAATGTGATCCATTTCCAATTATGTCCAAATCGGTCAGTATCTGGGATGAAGACTTTTCTCCATCTATTTTGCCTAGATTTTACTAGAACTTGTGGTGACTAAAGGAGCGGACTAATCGTGGTCTAAGCCTCTTTCACACATTATTTTTTTACAATCAGTCACAATCCATCAAAGTGTTCAAAAGACGGATCCTGTGCTGATTGTAAAAAACTAATGCACTGGATCCGTTTTTTTGACGGATCCGTCGAAGCAGGTGCTGCCTGAATTTAAAGGAACAAAATTCGAGAGAGAGAGAGAGATTTTTTTTTCCCTGAATGGGATCCTGCATCCATTGGCTTCCATTATAGCCAATGACGGACAGCGCAGGATCAGTCGCTGGGAGATTTTTCGACGTACACAAAAAAGTTTCTATGTGCGTTGTCCCAACGGACACAGAATTTACGACGGATCCGTCACAATCCTTTGCTAATGCAAGTCTATGAGAAAAAAATGGATCCAACAGCAACACTTGCTGGATCCGTTTTTTTCACAAAAATGACGGATTTTGACGGAAACAAAAAGACGAAAGTGTGAAAGAGGCCTAACTTACAAGGTGGTTATAAAGATAACCATACATAGCAAAAATGAGACAGATATTGTGCAATTCTTTTGGAAGTCCGTTAAAGGGAACCTGTTTTGAGAATTTTGCCTATTTATTTAAAACCAGGATTACCAGCACTGGTAATTCATGGATGCCTCTGCTGTATTCTTACCCACTGATCCTTCTGAACTGTGGGATATCAATAAAGTAAGGCCTCATTAAGATGTCAGTGATTTTTCTGGTATGCAAAAAAACGGTCTATATTTCATCAATGTTTTTCATTCTATTTTTCTCAGTGTTTGGTCTGTGTGTCTGTTTTCTCCATCAGTGTTTGATCACTATGTCAGTTTTTTCCATCAGTGTTTGATCACTGTGTCAGTTTTTTCCATCAGTGTTTGATCACTGTGTCAGTTTTTTCCATCAGTGTTTGTTCAGTGTGTCTGTTTTCTCCATCAGTGTTTGGTCAGTGTGTCAGTTTTTTCCATCGGTGTTTGGTCAGTGGATCTGTTTTTTCTCTCCATGTTTGGTCACTGAGTCAGTTTTTTCCATCAGTGTTTGGTCAGTGAATCTGTATTTTCTCAGTGTTTGGTCCATGTTTCTGTTTTTTCTTAGTATTTGGTCAGTGTGTCTGTTTTTTTCCATCAGTGTTTGGTCAGTGTGTCTGTTTTTTCCATCAGTGTTTTGTCAGTGTGTCTGTTTTTTCTCAGTGTTTGGTTTGTGTGTCTGTTTTTTCTCAGTGTTTGGTCAGTGTGTCTGTTTTTCCCATCAGTGTTTGGTCAGCATGTCAGTTTTTTTCCATCAGTGTTTGGTTATTGTGTCTGTTTTTTCTCAGTGTTTTGACAGTGTCAGTTTTTTCCATCAGTGTTTGGTCAGTGCATCTGTTTTTTTCCATCAGTATTTGGTCAGTGTGTCTGTTTTTTCCATCAGTGCTTGGCCAGTGTGTCTGGTTTTCTCAGTGTTTGGTCACAGTGTCTGTTTTTCCCATCAGTGTTTGGTCAGCATGTCAGTTTTTTTCCATCAGTGTTTGGTTATTGTGTCTGTTTTTTCCATCAGTGTTTGGTCAGTGCATCTGTTTTTTTCCATCAGTATTTGGTCAGTGTGTCTGTTTTTTCCATCAGTGCTTGGTCAGTGTGTCTGTTTTTCTCTGTGTTTGGTCACAGTGTCTGTTTTTTCCAATCATTGTTTGGTCAGTGTGTCTGTTTTTTCTCAGTGCTTGGACAGTGTGTCAGTTTTTTCCATCAGTGTTTGGTCAGTGTGTTTGTTTTTCTCAGTGTGTCTGTTTTTTCTCAGTGTTTGGTCTGTGTGTCTATTTTTTTTTCAGTGTTTGGTCAGTGTGTCTGTTTTCTCCATCAGTGCTTGGTCAGTGTGTCAGTTTTTTTCCATCTGTGTTTGGTCAGTGGATCTGTTTGTTTCTCCGTGTTTGGTCACTGAGTCAGTTTTTTTTCCATCGGTATTTGGTCAATGAATCTGTTTTTTCTCAGTGTTTGCTCAGTGTGTCTGTTTTTTCTCAGTGTTTGGTCAGTGTGTCTGTTTTTTCCATTAGTATTTGGTCAGTGTGTCTGTTTTTTCCATCAGTGTTTGGTTAGTGTGTCTGTTTTTTCCATCAGTGTTGGTCAGTGTGTCTGTTTTTCTCAGTGTTTGGTCAGTGTGACTGTTTTTTCTCAGTGTTTGCTCAGTGTGTCTGTTTTTTCTCTGTGTTTGGTCAGTGTGTCTGTTTTTTCTCAGTGTTTGGTCTGTGTGTTTGTTTTTCTCAGTGTTTGGTCTGTGTGTCTATTTTTTTCTCAGTATTTGGTTTGTGTATTTGTTTTTCTCAGTGTTTGATCAGTTTGTCTGTTTTTTCCATCAGTGTTTGGTCAGTGTGTCTGTTTTTTCTCAGTGTTTGGTCAGTGTGTCTGTTTTTTCTCAGTGTTTGGTCTGCGTGTTTGTTTTTCTCAGTGTTTGGTCTGTGTGTCTATTTTTTTCTCAGTATTTGGTTTGTGTGTCTATATTTTTCTCAGTGTTTGGTCAGTGTGTCTGTTTTTTCCATCTGTGTTTGGTCAGTGTGTCAGTTTTTTTCCATCATTCTTTAGTCAGTTTTTCTGTTTTTATCTCAGTGTATGGTCCATGTGTCAAGTTTATCATCAGTGTTTCAGTAATTTTCTCAAATGAAAAAAAAAAAAAAAAATTACAAAGCTTCTCCTACGCACTGCAATATTAAAAACAGAGAGCATACGGACAACAATGTGTGCTTTCAGGGATTTTTCACGGACATCTAGATTTGTAGAGGTGACTTTGATCAATGACTCGGATAAAAAACTGACATGTCTCCATATTTGTTTGCCAAATACTCAATTTGCAAAAAGACACAGAAATGTGATCAACCGCGTAGACTATGAAGGTATGTGCTATATCTGTGAAAAACATAAAGAGAACATGTCATTGATTCACGGACATCTGAATGAGGTCTAACTGTAGGGTTATAGCAGCCAGTAACTGTTCATTAGTGCAGTACACATCAAAAGGAAAGTAAGTTGGAGAACATCAGTCACCAGACCAAGAAATTGAATAAAAGTCACATATGATAGATCATACAAAAGTGACAGCACTCATCAAGTTACCAAAAATATAAAACATACTACAGTTACATTTAGGCCTGTATGAGGTCTGTGAGAGGGTATGTGCACACGTCAGGTTTTTTTCCTGACAAAATCCTGAGAATTCTGCCAGAAATTCGCGTTTTTTTCGCGCGGATTTCTCGCGGAATTTGCGCGTTTTTTGCGCGGATTTTTTGCGGAATTTTTGCGGGTTTTTTTTTTTTTCCGGAATGTCCTTTTTGACATGGAATCCGCAAAAAAAAACGCAAAAAGAATGAGCATGTCCGTTCTTTTTGCAGAATGCGTTTTTTTGGCGGAAAAAAAACGCTAACATATGCACAAAAAATGCGGAATGCATTCTAAAAGATAGGATGCATAATGTTAGCGTTTTTTTTACCAGATTTATAGCGTTTTTATAGCGAAATTCCGCAAAAAAAACGCTAAAAATCCGGACGTGTGCACATACCCTAAGTGTGACCGACCAACTCTCTAGTGCTGATCAATGACTGCAGAGAATGGGTCTGGAAGACATAGCGGCATCTGTGTGATTGCTGTATGGCCGCATATTATTGCTGGTAGGATAGCAGAGAATTGCACCGTTATGGAGTAAACTAGGTAATAATTTTGAGCATAAGCTGTTAGGCCTCTTTCACATGTCAGTGTGTCCGGTACGTGTGGTGACAATTTTCACACATACCGGAGACGCGTACACAGGTAGAACCATTCAAATGAATGCACATGTTAGTGTGTTTCCACGAACCATGTGTCCGTGGGCAAAACACGCTGTCATGTCCATTTTTTGCCATCATCACGGACAGCAAAATGTCCTGACTCCTGCTGTCACTAATAACAGTGACAGTAGGTGTGGAGGATGGGGGTATTCCACAGCTGCCGCCTTCAATCGTTTGGAAATAAATGAATGAAAAAACCCAATGTGGGTTTCCCCTATTTTATTAACCAACCAGACAAAACTCACAGCTGGGGGCTGCAACCCCCAGCTGTCAGCTTCAGCAAGGTTGGTTATCAAGAATAGAGGCGTCCCCACACTGTTTTTTTAATTAGTTTTTGACAACCAGCCTTGCTAAAGCTCACAGCTGGGGGCTGCTATTCTCAGACTGGTAAGGGGCCATTGATAGAGGCCCCCCAGCCTAAAAACAACAGCCTGCAGCTACACTCTCTGCAGCTCAGTCACCCGTGGTTTTTAGCTGGGACAGTCGCATATTGGCACCGTCCTGGTTGAAAACTATTTAGCCCCCAGAATTGGATTACAGCGTGGGACAGAATGACGGACAGGTATGGTTATATTAACAGGAACACATCTTTTACTAGCACTTGCGGATTACTGCAACATTTTTTCAAACTGAGTGTTTTTGGTTTTACTATTCTCTTTTGTGTCTTCAGGTATGGTTATATTGTTGGCTTATTATTTTATTTTTATTACCGGAGATCGAGGGTGTTGCGTGGATTAGGAGAAATAATAAAATGGGAAAACTGTGTGGTGTTTTATTTCACTAAAAGACTTTATTCTGGCTTTGTCTTTAACATTACAACTATAGGATTAGTAATGGAGAGGTGTCTTATATAGGCTTGATGTCACCTGAAAGGTGACTTCAACCCGACAAATATTACCCCACTTGCCACCACTGCAGGGCAAGTGGAAGAGCCGGGCAAAGCACTAGAAAAATCGCATCTAATAGGCTACTGTTTTTAGGCTGGGGGGCCTATATCAATAGCCCCTTACCAGTCTGAGAATAACAACCCCCAGCTGTGAGCTTTAGCAAGGCTGGTTGTCAAAAATGGGGAGGCTCACACAGTTTTTAAAAATTATTTATTTAAATAATTAAAAAAACAGACCCCTCTTATTACGCCGTTAACGGCGATAAAGGGGCAGGATGGCATACTGGGACCCGCACCTGTCCCTGCCACTATAATGGGGCCCTGACTTTCCCTTATCTCAGGGGTACCTATAATGGTTAGGAGGCCTGAGCCACCAGCGTATCCCTGTCTTCTGTGCAAGCCCTATCAGTGTCCCCCTCTCCCCCCCAAGGGAAGTGGACTGCACCAGTGTATAAATACGACAATTAAACAGGGTATGCAGACAAGGTAACTAAAATCTCAAACTCACCAAATGCTCACACAACCACAGAGGAAACACAGAGAAGGGAAGAGAAGGAAAAAACTAGGAAGGAAAACAGGTTTAACATGCAACCAAAACAGCAGACACCAATCTCTGTAAATAAACCTCCAAGCTCCTAATACCACGCTCCTTCCCACTTCAAGCCAGGCAGCAGAACTGATCACTGACAACAGTTGTAGTCAAAGCTGAGTCTATATAGGAGCAGAGATTACAAAAACCAAATCAGCTGAGAGACGAAGCTCTCAGTAACTTTAGTAACAAGGTTTAACTCCTGCCCTGCTGGCACAAGACAGCCAGGTCAGAATTCAGGAGAAGAGCTTCTGTTCATCGTGTGTGAACGAGGCCCAGAGCGCTGTGGTTCTCTGGGACCTCTCTGTCACGGTAGCCCCGTGACACCTCTATTCTTGATAACCAACCTTGCTGAAGCTGACAGCTGGGGGTTGCAGCCCCCAGCTGTGAGTCTTAGGCTAGTTTCACATTTGCGTTTAAAAACACAGCGTTTAAAACGCATCCGTAGGTGGTGAAAAAAACGCACGTAAACTCGTAAAAACGCTGCGTTTTTTAGACACATGCGTTTTCGTATGCGGTAATAAAAAATGCAGCGTTTTTACACGTTTACGTGCGTTTTTTCCTGCGTTTGCGTTTTTGATACGCATGATGAGAAATTTCACAAGAGAAAAATCAAGATCCAGACACCGCCAATGGGACTACAGAGGGCGTGTGACATAACTCTGTGGACCAAAATATGGAAAAATTGTAGCTCTCAAAATGTGGTAACGCAAAAAATATTTTTTGGAATAAAAAGCGTCTTTAGTGTGTGACAGACAGCTGCCAATCATAAAAATCAACTAGAAAACCCATTATAAATAGAAATGGCTAGGGTTAGGGTTAGGGTTTGGATCCCTAGGGTTAGGGTTAGGATCCCTAGGGTTAGGGTTAGGATCCCTAGGGTTAGGGTTAGCGGTTAGGGTTAGGGTTAGGGTTTGGATCCCTAGGGTTAAGGTTAGGGCTAGGATCCCTAAGGTTAGGATTAGGGTTAGGGTTTGGATCCCTAGGGTTAGGGTTAGGGTTAGGGCTACGGTTAGGGTTTGGATCCCTAGGGTTAGGGTTAGGGTTTGGATCCCTTTATCACTTTGATGGTGGGGGGTGGCTTATCAGTGTGTAGACTTGTTTTTTTCTATTGAAACGCATGCGTTTAAAAACGCAACCAAACGCATGTGCTTAAAACGCATTCATTTACATAGACAGCAATACGTTTTTTTGCCGCAAAAAAACGCATGCGTTTTTTTTGCGGCAAAAAAACGCCTCTAGAAATTACTACATGTTGCATTTCCGCAAAAAAACGCAAGCATAGAAACAACGCATGCGTCGTCAAATGCGGCCAAATGCGTACAAAAAAAATGCATGCGTTTTTAATGTTAAATATAGGAAAAAAACGCATGCGTTTATATGCTTTTAAACGCAGTGGCAAAAAATGCAAATGTGAAACCAGCCTTATCTGGTTGGTTAATAAAATAGGGGGGAACCCACGTCAGGTTTTTCATTCATTTATTTCCGAACGATCGCAGGTGGCGGCTGTGGAATACGTTCATCCCCCGCACCTACTGTTATTAGAGACAGCAAATGTCGGATGATGGGGTAACAGTCCCAAAAGCCAGTACCTGCTGTCATTTGGACTTTAATTTAACGCTTATCATTGTCCTCAGCTAGCCGGCAGAACAGGGGAGAATGATGACCTTCAGCTTCAGCAACAGCCGCCGGGAAACAGCGCTTACTGTAACCCTTCATTCCCGGCGGCTGTCCGTGGGGTACTCATGCGTCACACGGGTGGCACACGGTTGTCACACGTAGTACACACACGGACATGGATATCTACGGTACCGGTTCTTCCGGTACCGGAAATATCAGGACGTGTGAAAGAGGCCTTAAAGGGACTCTGTCACCTGGATTTGGAGGTAACAATCTTCAGCCATGGAGGCGGGGTTTTGGGGTTTTTGATTCACCCTTTCCTTATCCGCTGGCTGCATGCTGGCTGCAATATTGGATTGAAGTTCATTCTCTGTCCTCCATAGTACACGCCTGCGCAAGGCAAGATTGCCTTGTGCAGGCATGTACTATGGAGGACAGAGAATGAACTTCAATCCAATATTGCAGCCAGCATGCAGCCAGCGGGTAAGGAAAGGGTGAATCAAAAACCCAAAAACCCCGCCTCCATGGCTGAAGATTGTTCCCTCCAAATCCAGGTGACAGAGTCCCTTTAACAAATATAAGATGTGATTAAAGTTTAAGAAATTCAATGTGTTTCCTGGGACTTTTATAGAGACACTGTAATGTGAGCTGTTGAAGGATGTATGCTTTTTCAACCAATAAACTATTGTCCTAATGCATCTAAAAAGAAAAAAAAATAAAGTAGTTATCCAGCTCACAAACATAGATGTAAAAGCTATAAATAAAATAAAACAAAAGTAATGCTACAAAGTAATTGATATAAAACAATACATCTGTTCACCCGCCTGGCAATCCAGCTGATGATGGCTATGTTTGTGTAGAAGGGAAGACCGGGCTGCCAGAGCTGGTGAAGTACTGGGTCCGGAACTGCTGGGGACAAACCTCCTTGTCCTGGGGGGGACGAGATTGCAGCTGGAGCGAGCCAGTAACCAGAGAAAAGGTGGAGTGGCCAGTCAGTGTGAGGTAAAATGGGTTGCAAGGCAACTGAAGCGTTCATCCCTCTAGAATGTTGATGAGGTACAGACCAAAAATGCTGAGAGGGTAGTGACAGGCCACGTCGTGAAGAGCAAGGGTGGCATAGTGAGGGACTCACCAAATCCGGCAGATGCGCAGAGGAGCGTGTGATTGACAGAGCATCGCAGTACGAATGTCCAGGTGTGGGCTGATATCCAGAGAGGCGCACGCCGGGTTAAACATTGCAGCGCACCCCTTCAGGTCACAGCGGCTGCTCAAGGAGACCCGCACCGGGAGGAATCTTGTGGGGACTCTACTCTCCTACTCCACAGATATATGGACTAGGGGCTCAGCGGATAGAACCAGAGACTACCCGCTACCGCCAGAAGAAGGACTGTGTGCTAGGCGAGGACGCCAACAGACATTACACCGAAAACCACTGGCATTCTGTGATCCAAGAGGTCTTCAGAGAGTAAGGGTGGTTTCACACTTGCGCTTTTGTCTGCAGCGTTTTTTTTCTCCTATATTTAACATTGAAAACGCATGCGTTTTTGTTTGTACGCGTTTGGTCGCGTTTTGCAACACATGCGTTTTTTTACTGCATGCGTTCATTTTCAGAAATGCAACTTGTAGTATTTTTGAGAGGCGTTTTTTGGACCAAAAAAAATGCATGCGTTTTCATGCGGTTTTTTGGGGTCAAAAAATACATTGGAGTCAATGGGGACGCATGCGTTTTTTTGTGCATGCGTTTTTTTGCGTTAAAAACGCATGCGTTTTTATATTAAAAAACCAGAAAACACACTGATATGCCACCCCCCAACATAAAGGTGATAAAGGGATCCTAACCCTAACCCTAACCCTACCCCTAACCCTAACCCTAAAGGATCCTACCCCTAACCCTACCCCTAACCCTACCCCTAACCCTAAACCTAAGGGATCCTAACCCTAACCCTAACCCTACCCCTAACCCTACCCCTAACCCTAATCCCTTTAGGGGTAGGGTTAGGGTTAGGATCACTTAGGGGTAGGGTTAGGGTTAGGGTTATGATCCCTAACCCTAACCCTAACTATTTCTGTTTATAGTGGGTTTTTTACTTTATTTTGATGATTGGCAGCTGTCACACATTTCTCAGCATGAGTTTAAAAAACGCAAACGCATGAAAAAACTCATGTAAACGCGTCAAAACGCCGCGCTTTTTTCACCACATGCAAAAACGCATGCGTCAAAAAAACGCAGCGTTTGCATGCGTGTACATGCGTTTTTTCACCATGCTTTTTTTTGCGTTTTTTACCGCAAAAACGCACCCAAAAAAACGCAAATGTGAAACCAGCCTAACAGGCTACGGAGCCACGATAAGTGAACTGTTAATCAGAGACTGTTAAACAACTGTTTATTCAGTTTAGTTTTGTACCCTTTTTTACCCTCCTATCTCCCTGCATGGAGGAGTCCCCTTCTGTTGACTATTTAAATATAGTTAATCCCTGCTCTGCAGCATTTGTGTTACTGCATCCCAGCACCTGCATATTGCACCGCATGAGGTCAGTATGTGACCACTGCAGCCAATCAGTGGCTTCAGCAGTCACCATGGCACATGCTCTAACTACATCTGGGTAGGTTTTTTTCAGAACATGGCGTTGTTTAATTTGTTTCTTTTGCAGTAAAGTAACAAAAGTGGTTGCAAAAATGGTTGCAAAATTGTAAATAACTGTTAAATAGGTTTTACGTCCCAAGTTCTAGAACCCCTTAAATCAAGAAATGAATGAGTGAGAGAAAGATTGAGATAGACAATGTCGGTATAATACAGTAATAAAGTGCAGCCAGCATACCCCGATCTTAACTGTCTGGAAATAGAAGGTTAGATAAACATAATTAACCATGCCTTGCATTGCTAACTGTGTCAGGCAGAAACATCTGGTTATAAAAAGGGGTAATACATCACCGGGTTTCATGTTTATCCACAAATCAATTCAAGTCAGTTCATTTCTCTGGGATATGAAACAATAGCAGCTCGGGACATGTCATCGGGACATGTAAAACGCATTACATAACAATCTGCACTTTGTAGTGTTATAAGTGGCGTTCACAAAATCAATGATGTCAGCCGCTATATATTTGCAAATTTCTGTTGTAGCTGGGCTATATTACTGTTTTATGTGGTATTAAAATGTTATGGTAGAATGTGGCATGTGCAAACATAATTCATTTATCACTCTGTTATCTTTATGTCCGATTACACTGTTAGTTGTAAGTCTGGCCATATAATTTTGGGATGCACTGTGAATATAAAAATGCTTCCTCTTCATACACATGCAGATTGTAAATGAGAGGTGTTATTTACCTAATGATTCTTCAGTCTGGGCTGCATTACGCTTCCCTGCAGCTCTGGAAGGCTACAGATCGCTCACATTTCATTTATGGGCATAGTAACCAAGTTGTGCTCCTCATCTTTGGTGATGTGACACTCAATCGAAAGAGTATAAAAGAAAAACATTTATATCCTTATGCAAAAAAAGACAGACTGTACAAAACAACAACCAAGGCAGCATGGTCCATCCAGGGGAAGACAGATTTGACATTTTACAGTATGCCAGCTTAAGGGACCATGGCCCTAGCTGGAAGAAAACAGATCTTCTTGGGTTTATGCTGGGACTGTTCTTTATGTTCTTGTCTGTTGGTGGTGCAATAAAGTGTTGCCACACTGTTTTACACTCACCCATTGTTGTCTGAGTAGTATTATGCCCAGGG
The DNA here is from genome assembly GCF_032444005.1 of Ranitomeya imitator. Taxonomy (NCBI): domain Eukaryota; kingdom Metazoa; phylum Chordata; class Amphibia; order Anura; family Dendrobatidae; genus Ranitomeya; species Ranitomeya imitator. Next base: position 529,943,598 of record NC_091286.1, read on the forward strand.
GAAAGGAGAGTTGGCGTTCAGTTGGATGAGCCCTGGTCCATGTGTAATAAGCAGGTACTGGGATGCAGTAACACAAATGCTGCAGAGCAGAGTTTATCTGTATTTTATAACTCATCAATAAAGATCTCACAGGGAGATAAAAAGGCACACAGGAAATATAATAATTTAAACAGTATAACAGGTGATTAGGTAAACAGTCTTTAGATAACAGTTTCACTTTTCGTGGCTTCTCAGCTGGTCACTTGCTGAAGGTCCCGTGGGTAATGGAATGCCAGCAGTCGACGTGGCATCTCCAGGTGCTATTCACGGTCCTGCTTCTGGCTGCATCGGGCGGTCTCCGGTTTTACCCACTGAGCCCCTAGTCAATATGACAGCGGGGCAAATAAACAAAGCCCTCCGCAAAGTTCAGCTCGTCACATGTCCCTCTGGGAAGCCTATGTTCCCTGAGCGGCTGCACTGCAATGCTCTGCCCGGCGTGAGCCTCCCGGTGTGTCAGCCGACACCTTATAGTCTGTAGTGCGATACTCTGTCATACTCCAACTGTCATTCACGTAATTTTATTGATATCATTATATGTGATTGTCCCAAGATTTTTGTAGGACAGACATCCCAGGAACTTCGAAGAAGGATTCAAACAACATCTTTCAAATATTACAAGGGCTCGGAAGGACAAGAAACAGGGCTTTAATATTTTTCACGTTGAACATAATGAATCGTCTTTGTCTATTGGCATTCGTACTATGACGTGGACTCTTACCTGATGTCATCTTATCTGCAACTGACTTGGATGTTTCGACAATTATATTTTTTATACAAATCCACTTACAGTATGTGGATACCATGGTTGTGCACATTATATTGTGTTGTGCACTTTCTACATACTTTAGTGTTTAGTTAAATCATAATTTCTCACATGTATCAACTTGTACATTTTCACTTTATTAGCCAACGTACCTCTTTGGATATGACTCCCACCCTTATGTGCCTGTTGACCCACCTGTTATTGTATATACTATGGGCTGCCATTTATTAAATCTAAATGGGTACATTTTTCTCAGTAGCATTTACATGGTGTATATTATACATTCATTTTCCTTTGACGGGTCTTATAAACATGTATACATATGTCCCTTTATAGAGTTCTATGCTAGCTATTTAATAATAGGCCTGTATTTGTAGTATTTACTTACTTTAGTAGATATTTACCTCTGATATGGCTACTGTGTTTATGATTAAAATAAATTGTCTGTGTCTAAATAATGGTTCGCATCATATAATTTGTATTTAGGTTTATACTTCATATATACGTTTGCAGCTTTAAAATTATTAACAAAGTATTCATTTCTTGTGTATGTACTGTACCTGCGCTTATTTATTAGATACGGTCCACTTTGCATTTGTTTTATTTAGTATTTACTTACCTCTAGTTTGGTCGTCAGATTAATGGTCTGCAAGTCTTTGTGTTTTATCTGGGTTTAGTCCTTTACACATCTGTTGGGGGTTCATGAATAATAAGTAGCACAAAAATATGTTTGCTCATGTGCGTGCATTTGTTTGATTAACATATATCGTCCTTAGGCCGGGGTCACACTAGCGTATGGCATCCTCTGATGCGAGAACACCGGATGTGATATGCTAATGACCCTCGGTGCCTGCTCTGTTGCGAGCATTTGGGCTCCGAGCCTCTCACACAGAGCGGATCGGAGCAAAGCTGCAGAGGAGGCAGTGAAACTAATTTCTCCATCTCTTCCATTGCCGTCGTCGGCGTATATCCCACCGCACTCAGATGATATCACTCACACTCATAGACTTGTATGGGTGCGAGTGCGCCGAGACTCGGCCAAGTGTCGGTGGTAATCAGAGCATGCTGTGATTTCACTTGCACGTATAATACGGACGAGAAAAAAAATGGTGATGGGAGCTGCCCCATCGATTAACAGCGGTCCGAGTGCTAAGCGATAAAGCATCCGTATTCCTTAGTGTGACTCCAGCTTTACACTAACCTTGCACATGTGCAGTTGTTTGATCAAACAGAAATCAATTATATATTGGGCCTGCTCCTACATAGTTACTCTCTTATAAATCTAAATTGATGCAGGCGCAGTGTTGAGTTATGCTTTATCACAAGTAATGGCCATTGTGCACCGACGCCTGTGCACAATCTGAATGTTTTTCAGTGATGTATCGGCACTGGTGTAATCATTGGGTTATCCCACATGATATATTAGAGCATGTACGATGGTGGCTTTGCATTGTAACCACTCACATGGTTTAAGCATGCGCTGGAAACATTTTAGGACACCAATTCACTCCATGGACGCATCTTCAGTGACGCATTGGCATCTGAGTAATGATTGGGTGATCCCACATGATGTGATAGCATATGCACGATGGTGGTTCAACACCATAATTACTCAAATGATTTGTCTCTGCATGTGCTGTGAACAATTCCAGATGCCAATTCATTCCATGGGCACATAGTACTAAATGTTCTCCACACCTGGCAATGTTTATCTCGCTATTATTAATTAACGATTTACTTTACCTCTGAGGAAGCCAATGAGCAGGTGGCGATACGCGTGGTGTCTCTTCCTCATTCTAGATGTTGCAAGAAAACCACAAAAGAAATGGTGCAAAAAGTCCAAAAATTAATACTACAAAAATCAATTTATTAAATATAAATACATAAATAACATGAATAAGACAACAGTTACAATTGCAGCTACAAGGAGCGCACAGAGTTCAGCTAACATCCAAAAAGCAGCCACCAAAATACAAAACACTGGGTGAAAATAGTAATCGTGTCCACAACCCTGCATGTTCAATATTAATGATAATATATCATATATTAAACCAGGAACACGCAGGCAACAGATTATAACATTGTATATACACACACCAATGTTAGGCATGGGGGCTCAAATCAGTAACATACCAATGATGCAGCAGAGGGGACGTGCAGACTCCAATCTGGGGTAGAATGGAATCGGCACGTCCCCTCTACTGCATCATTGGTATGTTACTGATTTGTATTTGTAACCCGCTGTTGTCTTATTCATGTTATTTATGTATTTATATTTAATAAATTTATTTTTTTAGTATTAATTTTTGGACTTTTTGCACCATTTCTTTTGTGGTTTTCTTGCTTTGTTAACATTGGTGTGTCCCACACTATTCCAGTTACAGGTCTTTTGTTACTCCCAGTTATATGATTTCTTCGATACTATGATTGGACGTTTGTATTATTTTCGCCTGTTGTGTTTTCCTTGTATTCATCATTCTATATGTTGCTTCACTCAAAGTTTCCTTTCTATATCTAGTTCTTAGTTGAACTTGTTTTTTGCAGCAGTGACCATGGTTCAAACGTTTAGTGAATATTTGCATTAATTGTTTGCATAGTAAGCTGTAGAACTGTATGACATCAGTGTCAAGGGTGATGTCCTACCATAATTATGCATTCAGCTATTTGGAGATAAAAGACGTCTCTCTTATGTCTATTTGTTCACCTACTCTAGACTTTTAGATTGTGGGTACATTGTGGTGGTCATCAGCATGCAGATGAGGTTGGGTGATTGCCCTACACAGGCACACATATTATGTATTCATTTGGCTTTTTAATATTTATGTTTTGATGTGTTCTTTGTGTGATAAAGGTTATAATATATGGTGATCCCATTGTATCTTATTGCATGCTTATTTTTCTTTTGTTTAACAAAATAAATGGGAGTACCTAGCAATATTACTTTGCAGGCTGGTTTCACATTTGCGGATGGCGGTGCTGCGGAGGGCTGCGTACATCCTCCGTGAAGTTCCGCCCACCGCTGCACCTCCTCCGGTCAGCTCCGCCTACGTCGGCATGCGGCTGCGTACCTATCTTTACCATTAGTGACGCAGACTATGCCGATGTATGCAGATGCCTCCACATGCGTCGTTTTGACGGTGCGGCAACGTGCGCCGAACGCAACGAGTTGCATTTTGGTGCAAATGTGAAACAAGCCTAAAATTATTATTTTTTTAACTTGGTTTTGCATGGACTCAGAAAATCGCAGCTGCTGGCCGCCATTTTTCTGAGCCTTAAAGCGCCATCAGAAGGTAAAAAATATCCTTATGATTACCTTATAACTCTAGCCCTTCTGCTACACACCATCACACATCTGGTCTTCAGCACATTTTCTGATTCCCCTCCTCTTGCGCTAGAATCCATGGGCTTCTCATGCTTAGCAGGAGGGTTGTGTGAATGCGCGTCACAGTGCATGTGTGCATGTTGTGACGCAATGACCTTGCAAGCCTCATCAGGTCTATGAAATCTATTTAACAATGCATGTAGTTTCTATTGTGAATTCTGGAGACATATCTGCATATAAAAACAGCATATAATTGGAGATACTTGATGACTTTCAAAAATAGATAACAATGATAACAATACTGTAGATCTGACAAGATTTTAATTTGCCAAATCATGTGGACTTTACCAGAAAATTTGATTTTCATCAAATTTATTCTCCATTAATTGAATGTCCCTTGTTATTTTCTGGGGTCTGGAGAGGGCCAAAGCATCATGAACGAAAGGCTTCATTCAGACACTGGATTTTCTCACACATGAGAAAAACAAACCAATCATTTTGTTCAGACTTTGATCAGAGGTTGGTTATAGTGTGGTCTGAGTGTCTTCAGTTTGTCTGGTATGTTGAGAAAAAAGGCTTCTACACCTTTTCCTATCTGGCAGTCTGTGAAAATTGGACCCATAGATATGCATTGCCAATATTAATTCAACCCATGAACCAAAATCGGACATGGATTGCTAAAAATCAAAGACATGTGAATGGCCCATTCGACTATGACAGGTGTGAGTGGTATCCATGTAAACTACAGTTAACAATTGTATGCGAAAAACAGATGCATGAATGAGCACTAAGACCTCTTTCACACTTGCGTCATGGTAGAGCCGTCGCAAAGCGTTGTTTTGGGAAAAAACGCATCCTGGAAATTTTCCTGCAGGATGCGTTTTTTTTCCCATAGACTTGTATTGCCGACGGATCGCAACGTATGACTATGTCGCGTCTGTCGTGCACTGGATGCGTCGTGTTTTGGCCGACCGTCGGCACAAAAAAAGTTAAATGTAACGTTTTTTTTGTACGTCGCGTCCGCCATTTTCTACCGCACATGCGCGGCCGGAACTCCGCCTGAATGTTGTAAGATCTTGGTGTACATTGTGATGTCACAAGGTTGTGACCTTATGATGTTCCTGTGCAAGGGTAGGGCAGGGTGGTAGTCGTGTCTGGGGTAAAAGTCACTTGCACACCTTGACCCCTCACATACACTCCACAACTCTCAGCCAGCACACATGCAGCTCCTTTTCCCTTGGAGCTTCCTATAAAGATCTGCACATTTTCCTCAGCCGAAGCAGAGTCACAGTCCTGTTGAATGCTTGAACAATGAATTGTACTTGAAAAATGCACGTAACGGTTCTTTTCGGCACTTATAGCAGGCTTTGCAATACAAAGTTTCTTCTATGTCCCTGTCTTCTCTCTTTTTTTGTTAGCATTTACATCAGGCAAAAAAATTCACAGAAAAAAATCCCCTGTGTTGACTAGATAAAAATTACCTTTATTATTATTATATTAAAAACCAACAAAATAGGTGCACTCAACACAAACCATCACCATGACAGCAACATATCATAGAAAAGACCAGGGTGGTGCCTAGCCCTGTACTGCACTACCTGCACCCTGCCTACCAGCGGAGGTTGGCACCCTATAATCCTGCGCAATTGGCGCCCCCGCTCACCGTCGACTATCCTTCCTACCCCTATTGGACGCTAACAGGATGGGATAGGAACACATAAACGACATAACAAACCACAGTCGTTTGTATGATTGAAGCAAAGTTGGGGTCTAAAATGCTATCTACTCTGCCCCTACCTGTCAGCGGAGGTTGGCACCCTATTATAGTATGACAGTGGCGCCCCCACGACGACTATCCACTATCCACTAACCTGTCCCTTGTTAGATGATTAAGGGTATAATATGTAATAAGGTGCTGTAGTGCTTGTCAAAAATATATAAATGCTCCCCAGGGTTACATATATATGTACGGATCCCCTTGGTATGACACTCATTCGTAATGCATGTATTCCAGACACAATGCAGTTTGATGTACAGAAATTACAAGTATCTGGCCCAGTGCACATCCAGATCACCCTGGTGCACTAATCATTGCCAAATAATATACAATCAACAATCAATCGGTGTCACCACTATTCGGACCCTGTTGTGAATTCTGCTTTTGGGCTCCCTCCGGTGGTTGTAGGTGGTAATGCAGTTGTCCAAGAGCTGCAGTCATGGTCAGGTGTTTCTGCTGATTGCAATTCTGACTGGGGTATTTAGGTTTGCAGGATTCATTAGTCCTTGCCAGTTGTCAATGGTTCTTGGGAGGTGTTGGACCTCTGTCTGGTTTCTCCTGCTTAGCTGCCAATTCAGCAAAGATAAGTGTCTGTTTTTTTTTCTATGGCACACATGCTGTGTGCTGGATTTTTGATTGTATTTCTGCTCCGTGTGTAGAATTCTCTGGAGTTGCAGATATACGTTCCACGTCTTTAGTTAGATGGATGAATTTTTTGTATAATCTGCTGTGGATATTTTTGGAAGGGTTTTAATACTGACCGCACAGAACGCTGTCCTATCCTTTCCTATTTTAGCTAGAGTGGCCTCTTTTGCTAAATCCTGTTTTCTGCCTACGTGTGTCTTTCCTCTCCTACTCACAGTCAATATTCGTGGGGGGCTTGCCTATCCTTTGGGGTTCTGCTCTGAGGCAAGATAGTATTCCTATTTCCATCTATAGGGGTATTTAGTTCTCCGGCTGTGACGAGGTGTCTAGGGTTTGTTAGGCACACCCCACGGCTACTTCTAGTTGCTATGTCAGATCAGGATTTGCGGTCAGTACAGTAACCACCTACTCCAGTGAAAGTTATTCATGCGGCTCCAAGGTCACCGGATCATAACAGAACCCCAAACAATAGACCACAGTCAATCGGTCTCCTTGCTATTAGGATACCGTACAAAAACCCCTGGGCACAACCATATATATAGCTTATATGTCTGTAAGTGTATCCCTTCTATACTCTAGAGTAGAGTAGTGGTGACACCGATTGATTGTTGATTGTATATTATTTGGTAATAATTAGTGCACCAGGATGATCTGGATGTGCACTGGGCCAGATACTTGTAATTTCTGTACATCAAACTGCATTGTGTCTGGAATACATGCATTACGAATGAGTGTCATACCAAGGGGATCCGTACATATATATGTAACCCTGGGGAGCATTTATATATTTTTGACAAGCACTACAGCACCTTATTACATATTATACCCTTAATCATCTAACAAGGGACATGTTAGTGGATAGTCATCGTGGAGCGGGGGCGTCACTGTCGTACTATAATAGGGTGCCAACCTCTGCTGACAGGTAGCGGCAGAGTAGATAGCATTTTAGACCCCAACTTTGCTTCAATCATACAAACGACTGTGGTTTGTTATGACTGTTTATGTGTTCCTATCCCATCCTGTTAGGGTCCAATAAGGGTAGGAGGGATAGTCGATGGTGAGCGGGGGCGCCAATTGCACAGGATTATAGGGCGCCAACGTCCGCTGGTAGGCAGGGTGCAGGTAGTGCAGCACAGGGCTAGGCACCACCTGTCATGATTCCAATGGCAGGGAATCACAAAAGGACAAGCACCAACGAGCTCTAGGGTGATGGAACCTGAGCTGACCGCGACCCTAAACCTGAACACACAAATAACAATAGCCGGGGAACGTGCCTACGTAGATCCTAGACGTCTCGCACCAGCCGAAGATCTAATTTCCCCTATTAGAAGAAACACAGACCTCTCTTGCCTCCAGAGAAATACCCCACAGAAATAGCAGCCCCCCACATATAATGACGGTGAAATGAGAGGAAGGCACATACACAGTATGAAATCAGATTCAGCAAAATGAGGCCCGCTAAAACTAGATAGCAGAGGATACAAAAGTAAACTGCGCGGTCAGCAAAAAACCCTTCAAAAAACCATCCTGTAATTACTTGAACTCATGTTCCAACTCATGGAACATGAGGAGCAATTACAGCCCGCTAGAGCAACCAGCAGCAAAGAAACAATTATATGCAAGCTGGACAAGACAAAAATAAATCAAAACGTGGAACAAGAAAATCAAAAACTTAGCTTGTCCTGAAGATTACTGAAGCCAGAAGCTGAGGTAACAAAACACTCTGATAACCTTGATAGCCGGCGGGGAAATGACAAGAAAGCCCGGTTAAATAGGAAACTCCCAAATCCTAATAGAACAGGTGGACACCAGAGACAGCAGAACACAAATCACCCAGTACCATCAGTAACCACCAGAGGGAGCCCAAAAACAGAACTCACAACAGTACCCCCCCCCTTGAGGAGGGGTCACCAAACCCTCACGAGAACCACCAGGGCGACCAGGATGAGCCCTATGAAAAGCGCGGACCAAATCATCAGCATGAACATCAGAGGCAACCACCCAAGAATTATCCTCCTGACCATAACCCTTCCACTTGACCAAATATTGGAGTTTCCGTCTGGAAACACGAGAATCCAAGATCTTCTCCACAACATACTCCAATTCTCCCTCCACCAGCACCGGAGCAGGAGGCTCAGGCGAAGGAACAACAGGTACCTCATACCTCCGCAACAACGACCGATGGAACACATTATGAATAGCAAACGATGCCGGGAGATCCAAACGAAACGACACAGGGTTAAGAATTTCCAAGATCCTATAAGGACCGATGAACCGAGGCTTGAACTTAGGAGAAGAGACCTTCATAGGAACAAAACGTGAAGACAACCACACCAAGTCCCCAACACGAAGTCGAGGAGCCACGCGGCGACGGCGATTAGCAAACTGCTGAGCCTTCTCCTGGGACAACTTCAAATTGTCCACCACATGACTCCAAATCTGATGCAACCTATCCACCACCATGTCCACTCCAGGACAATCAGAAGGCTCCACCTGACCAGAGGAAAAATGAGGATGAAACCCCGAATTACAAAAGAAAGGAGAAACCAAGGTAGCAGAACTAGCCCGATTATTAAGGGCAAACTCGGCCAGCGGCAAAAAGGTAACCCAGTCATCCTGATCAGCAGAAACAAAACACCTCAAATAAGTTTCCAAGGTCTGATTAGTTCGCTCCGTCTGGCCATTCGTCTGAGGGTGGAATGCAGACAAAAAGGACAAATCAATGCCCATCTTAGCACAGAACGTCCGCCAAAATCTAGACACAAACTGGGATCCCCTGTCAGAAACGATGTTCTCCGGAATCCCATGCAAACGAACCACGTTCTGGAAAAACAGAGGGACCAACTCAGAGGAGGAAGGCAACATAGGCAAGGGTACAAGATGAACCATTTTAGAAAAGCGGTCACACACAACCCAGATGACGGACATTTTTTGAGAGACAGGGAGATCCGAAATAAAGTCCATGGAAATGTGCGTCCAAGGCCTCTTCGGGATAGGCAAAGGTGACAACAATCCACTGGCTCGAGAACAGCAAGGCTTAGCCCGAGCACAAACCTCACAAGACTGCACAAAAGAACGCACATCCCTAGACAAGGAAGGCCACCAAAAAGACCTGGCCACCAAGTCTCTAGTACCAAATATTCCAGGATGACCTGCCAACGCAGAAGAATGGACCTCAGAGATGACTCTACTGGTCCAGCTATCCGGAACAAACAGTCTCTCAGGCGGACAACGATCAGGTTTACCCGCCTGAAACTCCTGCAAAGCACGTCGCAAGTCTGGGAATACGGCCGACAAAATCACCCCATCCCTAAGGATACCAGTGGGCTCAGAATTTCCAGGGGAGTCAGGCACAAAACTCCTAGAAAGAGCATCCGCCTTCACATTCTTTGAACCTGGCAGGTATGAAACCACAAAATTGAAACGAGAGAAAAACAGTGACCAACGAGCCTGTCTAGGATTCAGACGCCTGGCAGACTCAAGGTAAATCAGATTTTTGTGATCAGTCAAGACCACCACACGATGTCTAGCACCCTCCAGCCAATGACGCCACTCCTCAAATGCCTACTTCATGGCCAAAAGTTCCCGATTACCCACATCATAATTCCGCTCAGCGGGCGAAAATTTTCTAGAAAAGAACGCACATGGCTTCATCACCGAGCAATCGGAGCTTCTCTGTGACAAAACCGCCCCCGCTCCAATCTCGGAAGCATCAACCTCAACTTGGAAAGGAAGCGAAACATCAGGCTGACGCAACACAGGAGCAGAAGAAAACCGGCGTTTAAGTTCCTGAAAGGCCTCCACAGCCGCAGGAGACCAATCAGCAACATCAGCACCCTTCTTAGTCAAATCCGTCAAAGGCTTAACAACACTAGAAAAATTAGTTATAAAACGACGATAGAAATTAGCAAAGCCCAAGAACTTCTGCAAACTCTTAAGAGATGCAGGCTGCGTCCAGTCACAAATAGCCCGAACCTTGACGGGATCCATCTCAATAGTAGAGGGGGAAAAAATATACCCCAAGAAAGAAATCTTCTGGACTCCAAAGAGACACTTTGAGCCCTTTACAAACAAGGAATTAGCACGCAGGACCTGAAACACCTTCCTGACCTGCTGAACATGAGACTCCCAGTCATCAGAAAAAAACAAAATATCATCCAAATACACAATCATAAATTTATCCAGATATTCACGGAAAATATCGTGCATAAAGGACTGGAAGACTGAAGGAGCATTAGAAAGTCCGAAAGGCATTACCAAATACTCAAAATGGCCCTCAGGCGTATTAAATGCGGTTTTCCACTCATCACCTTGCTTTATTCGTATAAGATTATACGCACCCCGGAGATCAATCTTAGTGAACCATTTAGCCCCCTTAATGCGAGCAAACAAATCAGTCAACAAAGGCAAAGGATACTGATATTTTACGGTAATCTTATTCAAAAGACGATAATCTATACAAGGTCTCAAGGACCCATCTTTCTTGGCCACGAAAAAAAAAACCTGCTCCCAAAGGGGACGAAGATGGACGGATATGTCCCTTTTCCAAGGACTCCTTAACATTATCCCGCATAGCAGTATGCTCTGGCACTGACAGATTGAAAAAACGACCTTTAGGAAATTTACTACCAGGAATTAAATCTATAGCACAATCGCAATCCCTGTGAGGAGGAAGCGAACTGAGCTTAGGCTCCTCAAAAACATCCAGATAATCCGACAAAAATACAGGAACCTCAGAAGGAGTAGATGAAGCGATAGAAATCGGAGGTGCATCATCATGAACCCCCTGACATCCCCAGCTTAACACAGACATTGTTTTCCAGTCAAGGACTGGATTATGAGTTTGTAACCATGGCAGACCAAGTACTAGAACATCATGTAAATTATACAACACCAGGAAGCGAATCACCTCCTGATGAACGGGAGTCATACGCATGGTCACTTGTGTCCAGTACTGAGGTTTATTCATAGCTAAAGGTGTAGAGTCAATTCCCTTCAAAGGAATAGGGACTTCCAGAGGCTCAAGACTAAACCCACATCGCTTGGCAAATGACCAATCCATAAGACTCAGGGCAGCGCCTGAATCTACATAGGCATCGACGGAAATGGATGATAATGAGCAAATCAGAGTCACAGACAGAATGAACTTAGACTGTAACGTACTAATGGCAACAGACTTATCAACCTTTTTTGTGCGTTTAGAGCATGCTGATATAACATGAGCTGAATCACCACAATAAAAGCACAACCCATTTTTCCGCCTATAGTTTTGCCATTCACTTCTAGACTGAACTCTATCACATTGCATTGTCTCAAGTGCCTGTTCAGAAGACACCGCCAAATGGTGCACAGGTTTGCGCTCCCGTAAACGCCGATCAATCTGAATAGCCATAGTCATAGACTCATTCAGACCCGTAGGCGTAGGGAACCCCACCATAACATCTTTAATGGCCTCAGAAAGGCCATCTCTGAACTTTGCAGCCAGGGCGCACTCATTCCACTGAGTAAGCACTGACCATTTCCGAAATTTTTGACAATATATTTCTGCTTCATCTTGCCCCTGAGAGAGAGCTAATAAAGCTTTTTCAGCCTGAATCTCTTGGTTAGGTTCCTCATAGAGCAAACCCAATGCCAGAAAAAACGCATCCACATTAAGCAACGCAGGATCCCCTGGTGCCAATGCAAATGCCCAATTTTGAGGGTCACCCCGCAGGAAAGATATAATAATCTTAACCTGCTGAGCAGGGTCTCCAGAAGAGCGAGATTTCAAAGAAAGGAACAGCTTGCAATTGTTCCTAAAATTCAGAAAACTAGATCTATCTCCAGCAAAGAACTCTGGAATAGGAATTCTAGGTTCAGACATAGGAGCATGTACAACAAAATCTTGTATATTTTGAACCTTAGCAGCAAGATTATTCAAGCTGGAAGCTAAACTCTGGACGTCCATGATAAACAGCTAAGGTCAGAGCCATTCAAGGATTAAGAGGAGGAAAAAAAAAAAAAAAAAAAATCAGCCAGGCTGCAATTAGGGCTAGGCAGCAACCTCAGAGGAGAAAAAAAAAAAAAAAAACTTCCTCAGACTACTTTTCCTCCTACTTCAGCCCAAACATTTTTAGGCCGGCTATACTGTCATGATTCCAATGGCAGGGAATCACAAAATGACAAGCACCAACGAGCTTTAGGGTGATGGAACCTGAGCTGACCGCGACCCTAAACCTGAACACACAAATAACAATAGCCGGGGAACGTGCCTACGTTGATCCTAGACGTCTCGCACCAGCCGAAGATCTTACTTCCCCTATTAGAAGAAACACAGACCTCTCTTGCATCCAGAGAAATACCCCACAGAAATAGCAGCCCCCCACATATAATGACGGTGAAATGAGAGGAAGGCACATACACAGTATGACAACAGATTCAGCAAAATGAGGCCCGCTAAAACTAGATAGCAGAGGATACAAAAGTAAACTGCGCGGTCAGCAAAAAACCCTTCAAAAAACCATCCTGTAATTACTTGAACTCATGTTCCACTCATGGAACATGAGGAGCAATTACAGCCCGCTAGAGCAACCAGCAGCAAAGAAACAATTATATGCAAGCTGGACAAGACAAAAATAAATCAAAACGTGGAACAAGAAAATCAAAAACTTAGCTTGTCCTGAAGATTACTGAAGCCAGAAGCTGAGGTAACAAAACACTCTGATAACCTTGATAGCCGGCGGGGAAATGACAAGAAAGCCCGGTTAAATAGGAAACTCCCAAATCCTAATAGAACAGGTGGACACCAGAGACAGCAGAACACAAATCACCCAGTACCATCAGTAACCACCAGAGGGAGCCCAAAAACAGAACTCACAACAACCACCCTGGTCTTTTCTATGATATGTTGCTGTCATGGTGATGGTTTGTGTTGAGTGCACCTATTTTGTTGGTTTTAATATAATAATAATAAAGGTAATTTTTATCTAGTCAACACAGGGGATTTTTTTCTATGAATTTTTTAAGGATATAGGTCCCCAAAGATATTTTTTCTTCTCTGTGAACGCATTTACATCAGGCTTTGAATTACACAGCTTCTTCTCTTTCTCTGTCTTCCCCTCATTTTTACTAAGCCCGCTTCCAGAATGGACCTTGCTTAGTTCTTTTCTAGCACCTACAGCCGCAGTCCCACTTATACTGCGCTGTCAGTGACCCTTTCAATGCCTTCCTTCTTTCTCTGTCTCGTAGCCTTCCTGGCCCTGATGCTGCCTGACTGGATCTTGGGCTGCTGCAGAGATGACTGCCCTGACAGGGTGCTCCTGCCCAACTGATTCGAATTTCCAGATGTTTCCCAGATTAACTGCCATTAGCTCCTCCCACTTAACTGTTTAAAAGCTAAATAACTCTGCACCCTCATATAGTGGCCAAACTAGGGTACTACACTTTCCCTGCAACTATAACAGTAATTATACATAGCATTTACACAACGGGTACCATAAATATGCACACCTCCTTGTACCCCTTACATTACCCCTTCCATTAACAATGGTCATCCCGGACCATTCACCGAACACATTTATTGGTTACAACAAATACTCCACGCAGGGAGGTTGCATGATTGAGCAAAGACTCATTTTTTTCTTTTTTTGGCTCAGTAACAGACACCAGATGCCACCTGCCGCCATCAGTGAATGCCCGGTTGCTCCACAGAGTCCATTAATAAAATCACAAGTTCCTGGCTCACAGTCCTCCAGGTTACACTTAAACTTTAACATGTGTCAGGAGACAGTCCTTCTGATGATACCGTTTACTACATTTTAACAGTTCAGTCTCTTAAAGGTAGATTTTAACATTTTTTTTACAGAACAGAAGTAGGACCCTTTCAATAGATTAACAGTTCTTGAAGGGAGGCATCCCCCTCCACAACTCTCAGCCAGCACACCTGCAGCTCATTTTCCCTTGGAGCTTCCTATAAAGATCTACACGTTTTCCTCAGCCGAAGCAGAATAATCAGAGTCACAGTCCCGTTGAATGCTTGAACAATGAACTTTACTTGAAACAGGCACATAACGGTTCTTTTCAGCACTTACAGCAGGTTTTACAGTACACAGTTTCTTCTATTTCCCTGTCTCCTCTTTTTCCTTGTCAGCATTTACATTAGGCTTTGCATTACACAGCTTCTCCTCTTTCTGTCTTTCCCTCATCTTTACTAATCTTACTTCTGGAATGGACCTTGCTTACCAGTCATCCAGTGTCCTCTGTGCCCAGTCTTACTTTAGTAGGGATTCCTCTAAACCATTTGATCCCTAGTATATCCATCCACTTAGCAAGCTGCCACATTCTAAGTGACCTATCCATACTGCTTAGTTCTTTTCTAGCACCTACAGCCGCAGTCCCACTTATACTGCACTGTCAGTGACCCTTTCAATGCCTTCATTCTTTCCCTCATAGCCTTCCTGGTCCTGACACTACCTGACTGGATCTTGGGCTGCTGCAGAGCTGTCTGCCCTGACAAGGGCGCTCCCGCACAACTGATTCAAATTTCCAGATGTTTCCCCAAATTAACTGCCGTTAGCTCCTCCCACTTAACTATTTACAAGCTGAATAACTAATGGCCAAACTAGGGTACTACACTTTCCCTACAACTATAACAGTAATTATACATAGCATTTACACAACGGGTACCATAAATATGCACAACATGAATTACACTGGTCTACAAAAAAAAAAGAAAATTTCTGGCATGGACTTTAAGAACACTTATAGACTAATTTGAGGGTGCTGAATTCAAATCTGATCTTATAATTTCTCTATCACATCACGTTTTTGCGTAGCCCATTTTCATGAATTCCATGATAAATATAAGTAGTGTATGAAAAGTGCCGATTTGTACGGTTCACTAAGGTAAATTTAGTTTTCATTTAATCAATGAAGAGAAAAAAAAAAGGGTATTGCTGCACAGCCTGAATGTAACGTACTGGTAAGAACACAGTCACTTGTGGGTGTAGGGCTTCAGTAACTGGAGGTGCTCGCATACGAAAAAACAAACAATCCAGTATAAATATGAAAAAAGAAGAACTGCGGCAGCACTCACCAGATTGCGTAGATCAAACCTTTATTGAAGGTAAAAAATCCATCATGACGTGTTCACGGCTCGGGGGAGTGCGGACATAGTGGAAGTGAGCAGGGGAAGACAACAGCTGTTTTGCGCTCTACCAGCGCTTCTACAGGTCTAGCAAACTGGGAAGTGACGCCGGCTGAAGTAGGTGAGTCACAAATGGACCCTCCCACTCAAACCATGCACACCAGATCCAGTAATTGCCAGGTACACCTTTGTGAAAAGACAAACACATGACTACATCAATTACATCATGTTACAAAACACATTTACAATAAAAACAAATGTACAGAAGACACCTGAATAAAATTAGTACAACCAATAAGAGGACCAACTGATGAAAAATCATCTTTCCCTATAAAACAGTCTGGAACTAATCCAAAATAATTATAAGCATTAGAAGGGATAATAATGAACCTGAATACAAAGGACAACCTTCCTCCTGACTAGCCTAGTTTCAACGAATATTCTATGAAAATGCTGCGCAGAGACACTATGCATTTGGTAGCAGTCATTTGTGTTTGTATTTATCTGCTCACACACAAGAGGCAAACTAAACAACATGAAGCGGCCAGGAAAGAAAAAAAAAAAAAAAAAAACCTTTTTCCAGCAAAGTAGCAATGTACGGCACCAATCATAAGAACACCAACAGGTCAGTTCTTTCATTCAGCCCGGCAGCACCTGCTGCTTGTGTCTGTAGGATCCACCATGCTTCACGTCTCAGGAGAAGTCTATGGAGGTCACCACCTCGAGCAGGTAATTTAAACCTTTCTATCCCCGCAAAAGTGAGGACCTCAGACTTACCATCATGTGTGTTCCTAATATGGTCAATCAGCCGAGGTACCCGCTTACCTGTCCGGATAGATCTAAGGTGCTCTCTAAAGCGCACAAACATCGGGCGTTTAGTTTTTCCCACATAAAATCTCCTGCAAGGACAGAAAATGACGTAAACAACATAGTCCGTCCTGCATGAGATGAATTGTTGAACTGTGTGTTGTACCGGACCCACACTAATAGTACGCCCAGTA
This sequence comes from Ranitomeya imitator, assembly GCF_032444005.1. Lineage (NCBI taxonomy): Eukaryota > Metazoa > Chordata > Amphibia > Anura > Dendrobatidae > Ranitomeya > Ranitomeya imitator. Next base: position 529,960,269 of record NC_091286.1, read on the forward strand.
ATATGGCAACTGCAATAGTTGCAATGGCCGCAACGAAAATTGCCTTTAGGAGGCAATTGTTCCAACCAATTAGACCGTGTATCTGACAACCGATTATGGACCAATATATCCCTGATCCGAGTGCTCCTTCTGTTAGAGATCAAAGGACCCCCTACAGCCTTCCCCGCAAGATCTTTATCTCGTTCTAAAATGTGCCAATGCCTACGGAACGAGGCTCGTAGTGCTTGATCTAATGGGCCATACCTAAAACAAAAATTGAACCGTGGTTCATTACTTTTTTTATGAAGGAGATGGCAAGTTGGTCCGATACCATTATACGTCCGGCCGACAAGGGTGGAAAGACAGTTTTGTTACCAAGGGAGGCATACTTAATGGAAGCTGGTCGGCAACTCTCGGATGGTGATATCTACCAAAGATTGCCTAGCGACCCTATTAACAAATTCAAAAAAGAACTACAGTCTTTTCTTAGGGTATCTGTTGAAAAGAGAATTATAACCCAGAAAAAAGCTGAAAAACTTTTTCCACAATTCCCTACCAAACCGTACTGGTATTACCTCCCAAAGGTACACAAATCAGTCACCCAACCCCCAGGCAGACCTATTGTGTCGGGTCTGGGTTCCCTGACCGAACCACTCTCCCAATATTTAGAATGGATTTTGCATCCTTTGCTTCACTCTGTCCCGTCCTACATCAGGGACACTGACTCGTTTTTTAAACATATCCGCGATTTTGCATGGCAGCCGGGGTTCTCCATGGCATCCATTGATGTGGTCAATTTGTACACTAGCATTCCACAGCGTCTGGGGGTGGACACTATCAGGCGTGTTCTGAACACGACTGATAGGAGTGGTGCCTTTATTGACTTTGTGTGTGGGGGGTTAACCTTCATCCTCACTCACAATGCTTTTACTTTTTTGGAGAATTGGTATCTCCAGACCACTGGGACTGCCATGGGGACCCCGGTTGCGTGCACTTTCGCTAATTTATATTTGGCGGTTTTTGAGGAAGATTTTGTTTACTCTGAAAGGAATGCCTTCCTGAAACACATAAAACTTTTCTTAAGATATGTCGACGACGTGTTCCTGGTGTGGGACGGGACAGAGGAGGTTTTTGGAGAGTTTGTGGATTATCTTAATGTCACCAACAATATGGGGATGCGTTTCACCTCCGTGTTTGGGGTAGATAAATTAGAATTTCTAGATGTGTCGGTCACAATTCAGGATGGGGATTTATGTACATCCATCTATCGAAAACCAACTGCCTCCAATGCCCTCCTGCATTTTAACAGTTATCATCCTGCCCACACTAAACGTGCCTTACCCTTTAGTCAACTACTCCGGACACGGAGAATAAATAGCACACAAGAAGGTTTCGAACAACAGTCTGAGGAATTGTGCCAAAGATTCCGAGAAAGAGGTTATCCGGAGTCTTTGTTACAAGATGCTAGGAGCCGGGTGCAAGAGGGCTCACAAGCCCACATTCATAAAAAAAGTAATGAACCACGGTTCAATTTTTGTTTTAGGTATGGCCCATTAGATCAAGCACTACGAGCCTCGTTCCGTAGGCATTGGCACATTTTAGAACGAGATAAAGATCTTGCGGGGAAGGCTGTAGGGGGTCCTTTGATCTCTAACAGAAGGAGCACTCGGATCAGGGATATATTGGTCCATAATCGGTTGTCAGATACACGGTCTAATTGGTTGGAACAATTGCCTCCTAAAGGCAATTTTCGTTGCGGCCATTGCAACTATTGCAGTTGCCATATTACTGGGCGTACTATTAGTGTGGGTCCGGTACAACACACAGTTCAACAATTCATCTCATGCAGGACGGACTATGTTGTTTACGTCATTTTCTGTCCTTGCAGGAGATTTTATGTGGGAAAAACTAAACGCCCGATGTTTGTGCGCTTTAGAGAGCACCTTAGATCTATCCGGACAGGTAAGCGGGTACCTCGGCTGATTGACCATATTAGGAACACACATGATGGTAAGTCTGAGGTCCTCACTTTTGCGGGGATAGAAAGGTTTAAATTACCTGCTCGAGGTGGTGACCTCCATAGACTTCTCCTGAGACGTGAAGCATGGTGGATCCTACAGACACAAGCAGCAGGTGCTGCCGGGCTGAATGAAAGAACTGACCTGTCGGTGTTCTTATGATTGGTGCCGTACATTGCTACTTTGCTGGAAAAATGTTTTTTTTTTTTTTTTTTCTTTCCTGGCCGCTTCATGTTGTTTAGTTTGCCTCTTGTGTGTGAGCAGATAAATACAAACACAAATGACTGCTACCAAATGCATAGTGTCTCTGCGCAGCATTTTCATAGAATATTCGTTGAAACTAGGCTAGTCAGGAGGAAGGTTGTCCTTTGTATTCAGGTTCATTATTATCCCTTCTAATGCTTATAATTATTTTGGATTAGTTCCAGACTGTTTTATAGGGAAAGATGATTTTTCATCAGTTGGTCCTCTTATTGGTTGTACTAATTTTATTCAGGTGTCTTCTGTACATTTGTTTTTATTGTAAATGTGTTTTGTAACATGATGTAATTGATGTAGTCATGTGTTTGTCTTTTCACAAAGGTGTACCTGGCAATTACTGGATCTGGTGTGCATGGTTTGAGTGGGAGGGTCCATTTGTGACTCACCTACTTCAGCCGGCGTCACTTCCCAGTTTGCTAGACCTGTAGAAGCGCTGGTAGAGCGCGAAACAGCTGTTGTCTTCCCCTGCTCACTTCCACTATGTCCGCACTCCCCCGAGCCGTGAACACGTCATGATGGATTTTTTACCTTCAATAAAGGTTTGATCTACGCAATCTGGTGAGTGCTGCCGCAGTTCTTCTTTTTTCATATTTATACTGGATTGTTAGTTTTCATTTAGTCTCCCAATAAATGTGAGAAAATCTTTGTTTTCTTTGAACATGCATAATTCCCATTTATTATGATAACACCCTTGTTTTCTGTGCTGCTGGGACAGTAGAGCTACAGCAGAGCATTGGGTGAAAACTGAATGGCCTCAGCGACAGAGTTTGGCATCTCACGATAAAAATGTCATCCGTGATCCTCTAGTTGATAGGAAGGACATTGTCTTTCCTCCCTTACACATAAAACTTGGATTGATGAAGCAGTTCGTCAAAGCTCTCAATCACAGTGGAGAATGCTTTACTATATATGTTCAACTTTTCCTGGTCTTAGTGAAGAGAAGAAAAAGGCTGGAATATTTGATGAACCTCAAATAAGAACACTGATGAGAGACCCAAATTTTATCACATCAAAGAATGACATAGATGAAAGAGCTTGGAATGCATTTTGTAATGTGGTGCAGAATTTTCTAGGGAATAAGAAAGCAGACAACTATGAAGAGATTGTGGAAGAGCTACTAATGAGTCTGCGAAATCTTGGATGTAGAATGAGTATCAAGAGTTACTACTTACACAGCCATTTGAACTTTTTTCCAGAGAACTTTGGGGATGTGAGCGAGGAACAAGGGGAGCGTTTTCATCAGGACATTAAAACAATGGAAGAATGGTATCAAGGCCCGTGGGACTCACATATGATGGCTGACTATTGCTGGAGCTTGATGAGAGACAACCCAGAAGCTGTACATCACAGATCAGCCAAGAAAAGAAAGTTCAAATAACTGCCATTTGTCATTCATCTATATATGTGTTTTTATATTTTGTAGTTTAATTCTGTAAGTATATTTGATTTGCTGTACATAGACTTTGTAATCTTTGTTATTCCTTGATTAAAAATATTCAAAATGTAGTACCGAAAATCATGTGTTTTTATCATAAAACATTAGGAGTAATTTTCATCAAAAATTGAAAATATCTCGAAATCATGATGTGATAGCCAAAAACGGAGTTCATATTCGTAATCAGCAACCAAAATTGACTTAAAATATGTTTTAAAACCTTTTGCCAGAAAAATTGTGTTGACCAGTGTTATTTACAATAGCATTACAAAGAAGGCAAACATTCATATTTACAGACACCTCCTTGTGTCCCTTACACAAGGACCTCCTGTTTGGCATTTAGCACTGGACACTAACTGCCTGGTATGAACCCCAAACTTTTAAGTTCAGGTTCGCCTTTCTCTACTCATGAGAAGAGGCACCAAGAACCATACAATTGAGAGCAAGCAGCGGAGGTAGCTGGAGAGGTGAGTGATTAGTATTTTTTCTTTTTTCTTTTTTAAGCCTTTACTGGTCCTCTATGGTTCAGCACAATGGAGGCAGCGTTTCACCATAACGCCGGGGTCAGACTAGCATATGGCATCTGATGCGAGAGCATCCGATGCAATATGCTAATGACTCTCGGCTCCTGCTCTGCTGCGAGCGGGAGCCAAGTGTCATGCGTCTGTGCCCCGAGTCTCTCACACAGAGAGAATCAGAGCACAGCTGCGGAGGAGGCAGAGAAATTAGTTTCTCCATCTCCTCCATTGCCGGCATTGGCGTATATCGCACATCACTTGCATAATCAGGGCCGGACTGGGACTAAAATTCAGCCCTAACATTTGAAGTTACACAGGCCCACTTGTCACAAGATGACTGTATAATATCTTTGTACACTTGTAGGTTACAAGATGTGAAGGGAGTGTAACACGACTATATAACATATAATCACAGCTGTATCCAGCATTACAGCTCAGTCGTATTTATTGCCTTTAGTTGCATTACCAAGAAAAGCCGCTACTTTACCTACATAACTGGATCTCATAGATAATGAAGGGATGAGACGACCAAAGGCTATGGAACCTCATTTTGATGCTCCATAAACTTTGCCTACAGCCACTTTTGGTTCCGCTGCGCAGCACAAGACCCGGTGACTCTGAAATGCGGTGACATCAGTAACGTCACCGCTCTTCAGATATTCCGGGTCTTGCGCTGAGCTCAGCAACTGTGAAGAGTGGTACTGGGCTAGTAGTGGGGGTGTCTGATAGACACCTCTCCATTACTTACACCAGGGATTGATAGCAGCTGAAATCAACCCTAAAAATCATTACACATACCAGAATTAAATGCTTTGATGGCTTGGAAAAGCAGTAGAGTTAGCGCTATTTTCTGGCGTCGGGTGCTAACTACAACTGTCATCATCTTTGCCTCATCTCCCTGCGAAGCATTTCTGCTGTATTTACATGCACTGATCTCAGGCCGCTAAATGAGTGTGATTGACAATACTGAAGTCGTTCGCTTGGTTCTCGGTCTCTTTACACCAACTAAGAAAGAATGATGGGGACAGAACAATCACAATTAGATCAATCTGTCCCCATACAGTATAATGTTATCAGCAGCACATCTACAGTTTACACTGGCGATTTGCTCCTGAGAACAAGGATTTTGGTTCCCACATAAACAATCCAATCACTCGATGAATAGGCAGCATTTTGCTTGTTTAGTATAATACACCCCGTAGTCCTCCATATATTATAATGTGCACCTCAGTCCTCCATATAATATAATACACTCCTCAGTCCTCCATATAGTATAATACACTCCTCAGTCCTCCATATAGTATAATACACTCCTCATAGTCCTCCATATATTAAAATACATTGCTCAGTCTTCCATATAGTATAATACACTCTTCAGTCCTCCATATAGTCTAATGTACTGCCACTGTCCTCCAAATAGTATAATACACCCCTCATAGTGCTCCATATGGTATAATGCACCACCATTGTCATCCAAGTAGTACAATTCACTTCCCATAGTATAATGCACCCCATAGTTCTTCATATAGTATAATGTATTCCCCATAGTCCTCGATACAGTATAATGCAGCCCACATATAGTATAATGATGCCACCCCAGAGTATAATGCAGCCACCCCACAGAATATATTGTAGCCCCGAGTATAATGTAACCCCCCAGAGAATATAATGCAGCCCCCTCATATAGTATAATACAGCCCCTGCATATATATGTAGCCTCCTCATAGAGTATAATGCATCCCCCCATAGAATATAATGTAGCCCTCCTCATATAGTATAACGCAGCTCCCCATAGAATATAATGTAGCCCCCTCATAGAGTATGATGCAATCACCCTTCATAGAATATAATACAGCCTCCCATAGAATATAATGTAGCCCCCAGAGATTGTAATACAGCCCCCCATAGAATGTAATATAGCCCCCCATAGAATATTATGCAGCCCCCCATAGAATATAATACAGCACCCCATAGAATGTAATACAACCCACTTCCCCACAGAATATAATACAACCCCCCATGGAATATAATGTAGCCCCCATAGAATGTAATACAGCACAGCCCCCATAGAGTGTAATGCAGCCAGCCCCCAAATAATGTAATGCAGCCAGCCCCCATAGAATGTAATAAAGCCCCCCAATAGAATGTAATACAGCAAAGTAATGCAGCCAGCCCCCATAAAATGTAATGCAGCCAGCCCCATAGAATGTAATGCAGCCCACATATAGTATAATGATGCCACCCCAGAGTATAATGCAGCCACCCCACAGAATATATTGTAGCCCCGAGTATAATGTAACCCCCCCAGAGAATATAATGCAGCCCCCTCATATAGTATAATACAGCCCCTGCATATATATGTAGCCTCCTCATAGAGCATAATGCATCCCCCCATAGAATATAATGTAGCCCTCCTCATATAGTATAATGCAGCTCCCCATAGAATCTAATGTAGCCCCCTCATAGAGTATGATGCAATCACCCTTCATAGAATATAATACAGCCTCCCATAGAATATAATGTAGCCCCCAGAGATTGTAATACAGCCCCCCATAGAATGTAATATAGCCCCCCATAGAACATAATGCAGCCCCCCATAGAATATAATACAGCACCCCATAGAATGTAATACAACCCACTTCCCCACAGAATATAATACAACCCCCCATGGAATATAATGTAGCCCCCATAGAATGTAATACAGCACAGCCCCCATAGAGTGTAATGCAGCCAGCCCCCAAATAATGTAATGCAGCCAGCCCCCATAGAATGTAATAAAGCCCCCCAATAGAATGTAATACAGCAATGTAATGCAGCCAGCCCCCATAAAATGTAATGCAGCCAGCCCCATAGAATGTAATGCAGCCCACATATAGTATAATGATGCCACCCCAGAGTATAATGCAGCCACCCCACAGAATATATTGTAGCCCCGAGTATAATGTAACCCCCCCAGAGAATATAATGCAGCCCCCTCATATAGTATAATACAGCCCCTGCATATATATGTAGCCTCCTCATAGAGCATAATGCATCCCCCCATAGAATATAATGTAGCCCTCCTCATATAGTATAATGCAGCTCCCCATAGAATCTAATGTAGCCCCCTCATAGAGTATGATGCAATCACCCTTCATAGAATATAATACAGCCTCCCATAGAATATAATGTAGCCCCCAGAGATTGTAATACAGCCCCCCATAGAATGTAATATAGCCCCCCATAGAACATAATGCAGCCCCCCATAGAATATAATACAGCACCCCATAGAATGTAATACAACCCACTTCCCCACAGAATATAATACAACCCCCCATGGAATATAATGTAGCCCCCATAGAATGTAATACAGCACAGCCCCCATAGAATGCAATGCAGCCAGCCCCCATAGAATGTAATAAAGCCCACCCAATAGAATGTAATGCAGCCAGCCCCCATAGAATGTCATAAAGCCCCCCAATAGAATGTAATACAGCACAGCCCCATAGAGTGTAATGCAGCCAGCCCCCAAATAATCTAATGCAGCCAGCCCCCATAGAATGTAATAAAGCCCCCCAATAAATGTAATACAGCAATGTAATGCAGCCAGCCCCCATAAAATGTAATGCAGCCAGCCCCATAGAATGTAATGCAGCCAGCCCCATAGAATGTAATGCAGCAAGCCCCTATAGATTGTAATAAAGCCCCCCAATAGAATGTAATACAGCAATGTAAAACAGCACAGCCGCCATAGAATGTAATGCAGCCAGCCCTACAGAATGTAATGCTGTCAGCCCCCATAGAATGTAATGCAGCCAGCCTCCATAGAATGTAATGCAGCCAGCCCTCATGGAATATAATAAAGCCCCCATAGAATGTAATACAGCCCCCCCCAATTGCCCCACTATCCAGTAATCACTCACTGATGTATAAAAAAAAACACTCTCCTTACCTCTCCTCGTGCCTCGCGCTGCCCCCGGCTCCGGTCTCAGCAGTCGCAGTCTGCCCGGCCACACAGCAGGTGCGTGATGATATGACATCATCGCGCACCCGCAGTGTCAACGCGAGGCAGAGCGGGGAATGATGGGAGAGGGAGCGACAGCGGACGCTCTCTCCTCCATCATTGCATTCAACTGTACCGACGCCGGTATAGTTGAATGCGGGGCAGGCGATTGGGGGGGTGAGTCGGCGCTGGCAGGAGGAGTTGGCCCTGGCACCGCTTATAGCGGCAGCGGCCCACTCCTGCACCGGCCCCTCTGGCATTTTCCAGAGGTGCCCAATGGCCAGTCCAGCCCTGCGCATGATATCCTGTTTCACTGCTGCGATTTCACTCTCACGTTGAAAGCGGCCGAGGAAGAAAACGCTGATATGAACTGCCCCATAAATGAATACTGGTCTGAGTGCTATGCGATGTATTATCGCATAGCACTTGTCCGTATTCCTCTCTAGTGTGACTCCAGCCTAACTGATCCACTCACTTCATCCTCACTTTTGGACATTAGTGATGAGTGGATCAAGTCAAATTTAAATTTGCCTGTTCCTGTGGATTTTCCCTGGGAAATTTGATTACAGAGAAGTTATTCCCTGCAAACTTAATGTCCCTTATTATGCCCTGTGATCTCTCCAGACCCCAGAGAATAATAAACATAATATGTAAAAAATAACATGCATGCATACGTAGAGCACTCCCAGGCCTATCAAACCTGGAAGCCTGGATTTCAGCATGGTGAACGGCAATCCGAATATGCATCAAGGATCGGACGGGTGATGGTGAGGCGCTGAGGGGCCGGACACATGAGCAGTAAGGTGGTTAGAAGGATTTTTTTTTTCTACCATTTTGATGGCCAGCTATTTTGCTGCATACACGAGGAAGCAAATTACAAAAAAAAAATTGAGTTTTGGTGAATGTGGATTTTTTAAAAATTGAGTAGAATTCAATTGCAATTCCAAAATTATTTGTTTGTCTTTATCTGTTCCACCCTAAGGAAATATATTCTATTATTGTTTTTAGGTTTTGTCAGGCAGTATAGATCACCCTCCTAATAGCTACTTTGCACATCATACATCCATTCTGCAAGCTCAATTAGGATAAATGGGACAGTCACAGACATTTTCAAACCAGATCTTCGTTTGCATTTGGCAACCGCACAGGTTGTCAAATATTTGGTCCCATTTTTGAGCTCTCTCCCAAGTTTTTTTTGTTGATGGTCACTTGAAAAAGCTTTGCAATTTAACAAAAAAAAAAGAACCATAATTAAAAGCATTGCCATGTGTAGAACATTTAGGACAAGCCAGTATGGTCACCCCAGCACTGGCTCTGTCATTGACTAATGGTACCATTGTGAAAGATGATTGTTTATACAGAAAGCTGATCCGTTCTAGCAGCAGAGTCCACACATTTTATCTTGTTAGAGCACATTCATCTCCCTGTGTATAGGACATGTCAGGAATAAGTCACATAAGACAAATTACTCCAGGTGGCAAGACATGTTGATCAAGTGTTGCGCTCTTTCAAAGAGTATTGTATACATGATATCATTTAATGTTTCCAGATAGGGGCCATTTGCAGATGCTGGATTAGAGACTGCGCAAGGCTAATGATTAAGATATCTAAAAGTGCACAGACACCTTTCAACCAATTATGTTTTTATTGTGCTGATGCACCTATGAGGGAACATGTAGTAAAATTGCAATATGTTTTAATTATACAGCTCCTATGCAAACCGATCTATGGCAATGGTAACAGATAACAACCTATCCCTGTTTAGTCTGATACTGCTGTCATACTCTCTTACATACTCTAATTCTCGGTAAGCCACTCAATACAGGAGTTTGATTGCAGGATAAAAGTATACAGGGTTTCTTTGTTGCCTGTAACCATGGAGATGCATACAGCGGCATGTAAAAGTTTGGGCACCCCTGGACAGAATTACTGTATATTGTGAACAATTAAGCAAGTTGAAGATCAAACGATCTCTAAAAGTTAAAGATGACATATTTCCTTTGTATTTTAGGCAATAAAATATATAGTCATTTTTTACATTTCAAAAATTACAAAAAGGAAAATGGGCCTGTGTAAAATTTTGGACACCTTTGCAAATTGCTATGCTCAGATAATTTTGACCAAAGTTTCAGACCTCATTTAACCACTTAGGGTTATGGCTTGTTCACTATCATCATTAGGAAAGGCCAGGTGATGCATATTTCCCAGCTTTTTACAAAACCCAGCCTCCTCTAAAATTGTGTAAAAAAAATAATGGTAGAGGACCACAAAGCAGGAGATGGCTATAAGAAGATAGCAAAGCATTTTCAAGTTGCCCTTTTCTTAGGTCGCAATGTATTTAAGAAATGTCAGTTCACAGGAGCAGTGGAGGTCAAGATAAGGTCTGGAAGACCAAGCACAAGTTCAGTGAGAGCTACTCGTAGGATTAGTAGAGAGGCAAATCAGAACCCCTGCTTGACTGCTACAGACCTTCAGAAAGATTTAGCAAACTCTGGAGTTGTGGTACATTATGCTATTGTTCAGAGACACCTACATAAATATGTCATTCATGGAAAAGTCATTAGAAGAATGACTCTCTTGCATCCTCGCCATACAATTCAGTATCAGAAGTATGTAAAAGAACATCTAAACAAGCCTGATGCATTTTGGACACAAATCCTGTGTACCAATGAGGATAAAAAACAGAACTCTTTGGCCACAATGATCAAAGGTATACTGTATGTGGAGAAAAAGGTCACAGAATTTCAGAAGAATATCTTGCCAACCATTAAGCATGAGGGTGGATCAATAATGCTTTGGGGTTTTGTTGCAGTCAATGGTAGGGGGAACGTTTCATGGGTAGAGGAAAGAATGGGTTCAATGAAATTTCAACAAATTCTTAATGCAATCATAACACCATCTGTAAAAAGGCTGATGCTGAAAAGAGGATGGCTTCTACAAATGGATAATGATCCTAAACACAAGTCAAAATTCACAATAGACTGCCTCAAAAGGTGCAAGCTGAAGGTTTTACAATGTCCCTCACCGTCCCATGAAATGAACATTATTGAAATTCTGTGGCTGCACCTCAAAATAGAGCATGCAAGACGACCCAGGAAACTCTCAGAACTGAAAGAATTTTCCAATGAAGAATAGATGAAAATCTCTCAAACGAGAATTGAAAGACTCTTAGCTGGCTACAAAAAGTGTTTACAAGCTGTGATACTTTCAAAAGGGGTGCTACTAGGTACTAAACATTTGCATTATCCCATTTTACTTTTCCTTTTTAAAATTTGTAAAATGTAAAAGTTGAAAAAAAATAAAATATATATATATATATATATATATATATATTTATGCATATATATATATGTGTGTGTGTGTGTGTTTTGCCTAAAATACAAAGGAAAGGGGTCATCTTTAATGCCAGGCCTTTCAGAGATTATTTCATCTTCAACTTGCTTAACTCTTCACAATAACATTAATTTTGACCAAGGGTGCCCAAACTTTTCCATGCCACTGAAGGTTTGCATAGAGCCACTTATCCCAAAACATAGGAAATGCTTAATTAACATATGTACATTTTTCATTTTAGATACACTGGAATAGTAAACCAACGATTTCAAAAGTAAATGTAGCCTTTAAAGCATCCCTCACTGAAAAGCAACTACATTTTTCATCCATCTTGTCACCTACTTGCCTCCAACTGCCTCCTCTGATCAGACTATCATTCCTTTCCTCCTGCTTACGAGACGGCTGCCATAGTGTTCATGGGTAAATTTAAACCATGCGTCCGTTGCATTTTCTATGCCACAGCACAAGAAAAGCATGGGAGGTGTTGTTTAAACTTATCATTGCAATCCAAATGCCCCTGCTTTATCATCTAGGTATGCTGACTTGAGCACAGAAGGCAGTGGGAGGCAAAAGCAAGGCAACAAGTATGCAAACTGCCTCCTCATAAGTCTCCTCACACTGGCATGTCAAGCATGTCACTCTCCACAAGGAGAGATGTTTGCCACTTAGGCACCAAGTAGCCATTATTAAGTCCCAGGTTGGCACCCTGACTTTTAAAATTGATGGCTGATCCCTAGGATACACCAATAGTAAATCAGTGGGGGGTCTGGCTATTGGCGACCACTCTGGTCAGTTCTTTGTAGTGTCTCTTCAATGTTTATATTTTTACTCCTCTTCAATGTTATTGCAGTTTAAAAATTCAATGTTATATGCCTGTGCCATATTTTTAAGCATAAAATATTGCAGCATTATCCTATTTGTTGCAATATCTTGCATGGCTGCTTAAAAAAAAGTCATGAATTTTAACCTCTTAGCACATCTTCACACAACTGTATGTCTTCACCAGGGTCTGGAGTTAAGCCCACTCCACATCAGTCAAAAGCCAGCTGTATCATACAGCTGGCTTCTGCCTGTAACAATGCAGCAGTGAGTTTGATAAATTTGTTTTTTTCAGCAGACTGTGTTGCAAATTGTTATTACGGTATATAGTAAAATTCTGCTGTCAGACATGCTCTATCTTACAACTGTGTTTTGGAGACTTCAGCTTTTACTGAGTGTGTGTGAAAGATTTTAGTAGCATGAAAAAAGACAATCAAGCTCGGTGAGTTGCGATAGAATTAGCACCATTAAGACAACTGGACTCAAAAATTGGCACGTATAGCAGGACTCACTGTTCTGTCTTTGCTACATCGTCCCCTGAGGTGTGTGTAGGACAGACCGCTAAACCGAACTACTGTGGTCCAATAAGAAGGCTGTATCTTGAAGCCTGTGTAGTTCATTGCACATTAGTAAATACATTTGGTGAAACTAGGAGACATCAAATAACAAGCTCTCAGTACATATATAAAGACAACATAGAAATACATGACGCAAAATGACTTAATAATGTATAAATAATGTGTTAAACCAGCCTGCTATCCAGTTTTAGAAATGCAGCAGACTAATGCAGGAGTGAAAGTCTTGTGTATCTGGTGGCTGCAAACAAGTGCCACATAATCCTTCTTACCAATGATGCTATAGCACAGGGAGATAACACAGTTGACATCCTCTAAACACCAGTCTATGAGGTAATGAGCTTCTTCCCACAATGCACCACTACAGGGAGAGAGGATGGTGGCAAGAGACTGCCACTCTCGCATCAGCTATTGACACAGTTGCCCCTCTCGTCCATGGCAGAGTGCAATGTATCAATAGACAACCTTGGCACAATAACACCACTAGAAAGCTCCGGCAAGTGTCCAGGGTTGCGGAGCGGTGTTGGAAGAAAACACACCTGCAAGACGACTTCACTGCATTCAAACAGGCAACACTCGCTTTTAAATCTGCTCTCACCTCTGCTAAACAGGACTACTTCACAACCCTCGTATCTTCGCTATCCTACAACCCCAAACAGTTATTCAAAACCTTTAACTCCCTCCTCCGCCCCCCACTGCCCCCTCCAATCTCCCTCATCTCTGCAGAGGACTTTGCCACACACTTTAAAAATAAGATCGACCAGAAAAGGCAAGTCTTCATTGTTCAACCACCACAACCCCTTTGTATACCAGACCAATGCCCAAACCCCATAACCTCCCTATCCAACATCACTGAAGGGGTGCTTAATTGTCTCCTCTCCAAATCACACCTCACCACCTGTGCGCTCGACCCCATCCCATCCCACCTCCTCCCCAACCTCACCACCACACTTATCCCATCCCTAACCCAGCTCTTCAACCTATCACTATCTTCTGGCACCTTCCCTTCTGCTTTCAAACATGCCACAATCACGCCTATCCTTAAAAAGCCAACCCTCGGTCCAACTGCTATGTCCAGGTATCGCCCAATATCACTGCTCCCATTCGCTTCCAAACTCTTGGAGCAGCACGTCCACTCTGAACTTTCCTCCCACCTCTCATCTAACTTGCTCTTTGACAATCTACAATCTGGTTTCCGCCTCCATCACTCAACTGAGACAGCCCTGACCAAAATCACTAGCGACCTACTTACCGCGAAAGCTAATGGACAATACTCTGTAATCCTCCTTCTAGACCTGTCCTCTGCTTTCGACACGGTTGACCACTGACTCTTATTACAGATCCTCTCCTCCTTTGGCATCAAAGACCTCGTCCTATCCTGGATCTCCTCCTACCTTTCCAACCGCACATTCAGCGTCTCCCACTCCCACACTATCTCCTCATCCCACCCTCTCTCTGTTGGAGTCCCTCAAGGCTCTGTTCTAGGACCCCTACTCTTCTCAATCTATACACTTGGCTTGGGACAACTCATAAAGTCCCATGGATTCCAGTACCACCTCTATGCTGATGACACTCAGATCTACCTCTCTGGCCCAGACGTCACCGCTCTGCTGTCCAGAATCCCAGAGTGCCTATCAGCCATATCCTCCTTCTTCTCCTCTCGCTTACACAAACTCAATGTGGACAAATCTGAACTCATCATCTTTCCTCCATCCCATAGATCTTCCTTACCTGACCTATCCATCGCAATCAATGACATCATGCTTTCCCCCTTACCGGAAGTCAGCTGCCTCGGAGTAACCTTCGACTCTGCCCTGTCCTTCAAACCGCACATCCACGCTCTTTCCACCTCCTGTCACCTCCAGCTCAAAAATATCTCCAGAATCTGTCCTTTCCTCAATCTACTAAAATGCTGCCCTCATCATCTCCCACCTTGACTACTACAACATCCTTTTCTGCGGCCTCCCTGCTAACACCCTTGCACCTCTCCAGTACTGACCTACAAAGCCATCCACAACCTGTCTCCTCCATAAATCTCTGAACTAATCTCCCGATATCTTCCCTCACGTGATCTCCGGTCTGTTATGGACCTGGTGGTTAGGAGCACCCGGAACGACCTGATGGTTAAACTCACACAGGACAATCTCTGGGAAATGGGAGCTCTGCTGACCGCAACCCCTAATCCTATCACACAACTAGAAATAGCCGTGGAGCGTACCTAACATGACCTAGACGCCTCTTCACAGCCTAAGAGCTAAGTAGCCCTAAAGATAGAAAATAAAGCCTACCTTGCCTCAGAGAAATTCCCCAAAGGAAAAGGCAGCCCCCCACGTATATTGAATGTGAGTTAAGATGAAAGTCACAAACACAGAAATGAAACAGGTATTAGCAAAGGGAGACCAGACTTACTAAACAGACTGAGGATAGGAAAGGTATCTTTGCGGTCAGCACAAAACCCTACAAAAAGACCACGCAGAGTGTGCAAAAAGACCTCCGCACCGACTCACGGTGCGGAGGTGCCACTCTGTATCCCAGAGCTTCCAGCTAGCAGGGCAAGATCATGATAGCCAGCTGGACAAGGAAACAATGAACAAGTAAATAACTAGCAGGGACTCAGCTTCTGCTGGAGTAGACAGGTCACCAGAAAGATCCAAGAGCGAACTGAACCAGTACAAGAACATAGACAGCTGGCATGGAGTAATGATCTGAGTGGAGTTAAATAGAACAGCCAGCCAAAGAATAAACTACGTCACCTGTGGAAGGAACCTCAGAAGCAGCAGCTCCACTCACAGCCACCAGAGGGAGTCCATGGACAGAACTCGCCGAAGTACCATTCATGACCACAGGAGGGAGTTCGATAACAGAATTCACAACACCGGTCCTCCCAAGACCTCCTTCTCTCCTCCACACTTATTCGCTCCTCATCCAACCGCCTCCAAGACTTCTCCCGAATATCCCCTATCCTTTGGAATTCTTTGCCCCAACACGTCCGACTATCAACCACATTCGGATCCTTCAGATGGAACCTGAAAACCCATCTCTTCAGGAAAGCCTACAGCCTGCACTGACCCCACTGCCACCTCATCACTACCGAAGCTACCGCCTCACCAACACTGGAGCTCCTGCAACCCTCAACTTACGGTCTCCTTCCCCATAATCCTGTAGAATGTAAGCCCGCAAGGGTAGGGTCCTCGCCCCTCTGTATCAGTCTGTCATTGTTAGTTTGTTTACTGTAAGCGATATCTGTAACTTGTATGTAACCCCTTCTCATGTAAAGCACCATGGAATCAATGGTGCTATATAAATAAATAATAATAATAATAAAGAGACAAAAAACTAGTGCCAATACGCAAATTCAGCCACTGGATGGAGCCTGTGTACTGTAAACAAAAACTCAATGATGAAACGCAATGCTGAAGGCATGATACTCCCGGCCTGGAATCAATACATGATACCATTATAGACATTAAAGGGTAGAAGAAGAATTAGTTTGGATATTGGTCTGAGGAACAGCTTGAGTTCGTCTCCTATGGTCATATTCACTTCTACTTTGCGGATATTTCCGTCTTTTGCTAGGGAGCGTTGCGGTCACTAATTTCTGTTGGTTTGACAGTCTTTCACAAGAACAAGGCCACCAACATGGAGATTAGTAGATTGCCACTTTGTCTATGGTTGCAGCGTAGATAAGTATTGCTTGCACCACCTGTCCCAGAACATGTTTCCAAGACTCTGAACCTGTTGCCATTGTCACTTGTAGGGTCTTTGACATCAACTTCTCTTGTAGGAGCGCTGTATAGCCCTGTTTTCTGGGTAAAAAGAGTGGCTGGAGTCAATAACAAGGGCTTTCCAGGGTCATTTGAAATCGGAGCTAGAGGTCTGATGTTTATTATAGCTACAGCTATGATGGTTATTATGCTTTTGTGGGTGAGGCTTGCTGTGCCCACTTGCAGAAGAGTGCAGGCGAGAATTCTCTGAACTACACCAATCATTCTTTCCCTAAATCCTCCTATGTGAGAAGAGCAAAGTGGATTGAATGTCCATGTGCAACTATGGTCGCTAACGAATCTCTCAATAGTTTTGTGGTTTAGATTGGTAGAGATCCCTAATTCTTTGGCTGCACCAACAAAGTTAGCGTTTCTGTCTGGACGTATATGTTTGATGGGACCATGGATAGCAATAAATCATCTGAGAGCATTGATGTAACTTGAAGTGTCTAGGGACTCAATGACCTCAATGAGGGAAGCCCTGATAGACATGCCAGTAATTATGACTGCTCGATGTTTACTACTGGCTTGACCACTTCTAGTGTATCATGTAACAAATGACCAAGGTCCAAAAACATCAAGACCAACGCTAGTAAAAGGAGGGTCTGTGCTGAGCCTGCCAAATGGTAGATCAGCCATCTTTTGGATTTGAGTTGAACCACAGAGCTCGTGACAGGTAATATATTTAAAGATGCTACAATATGCTGAACAAAAGAATGGACCGCACCTCCAAAAATCATTCATTGATCTAATGCCGCTAGGCAAAAATATATATAACTGAACATGAGGTTCTTAGTTTAGCATTCTGATCAGACTGTAGGAAGCCCACTGCCATATCACGGCAAATCTCGTAGAGGGTCCCTATCGCCCTAATGGAGCGGAGCCGTGCGCCAACCACCACCACTGTGGCAATGTACTGCCAGTGCAGTATCTCCAGAGTGTGCCACCCCACCAGCACAAAACCACAGCAACAATGGGTGCCACACAGCACCAACACCAAATAAAGGAGTCATTATCGCTCCAACGGAGCGGAGCTGTGTGACGACCACCACAGCGACAATGCACCTGCAGTGCAGATGGCCTGGTGCCTTACAGTGCCCATGCTGCAAGACTGAGTCCCCATGACTCCATGACTGACTCCAGACCGCGCCGCCCCACCAGCACAAAACCACAGCAGCAATAGCCGCAACACAGCACCAACCCCATATAAAAGGAGCACTGAAACTCACTTTCCTCAAGCTCTTCAGTGAGAGCAACAATGGGCTAGACCCCTTTTTTTGCAGTCTCCTGCTAATTAAAATCACAGATGCCAAATGGGAGGAGCACACATCCAAAGAAAGAAATGGACAGATCATGCAATATGCTGAACAAGAGAATGGACAGCACCTCTAAAAATCAAACATTCATCTAATGTCGCTCTCCATTCTCTTGTTCAACAATTAAAGATGACACTGCTGATGAGTTTCTTTGCACTGACAATACATAAGCCAGCCCTTCCTATGTCCCCTTCTGTCAATAGTCTTCCCTGGTCTTTGAGTAGATTAGGATAGTGTTGCACAATTAATAAGCGACATGACACTTTCTGGGAACTGTAAGGGGGAATTTCTCTATAAACTCCATGTTTGGCTTCTTTAAGTGGGCCTCCTACGCTCAGCAGTCCACCGTTGTCAATAAATGGATAAAGTTTTTTCTCAACACACTGTTTACTGCTATTGATGTTTTGTTGATAAGGCATTGGATTTCTCTGAAGTAGGCTTCTCTTTGAACAGAGAGAATAATGTGGTTTCTAGAACAATCCAAGTCTGAGTTAACAATTTTTTTTACAATGATGCCAGCTTTTACATCTGTCAATATCACCAGTTCTGGAATATCCAAACGAGACAGCGATATGGGAGAAGCAGGTGATAGATTGGATAAGTGACTTCCAATAAGGCCGGGTTCACATTGCGTTAACAGCAGCCCGTTCAACACATGCGTTAACGGGCTACTGTTAACGCAAATGCCGATGTCAGTGCGCTAGCGCAGATAGAGCTAGCAGATGCTCTATCTGTGCTAGCAGTGACGGACCTGGAAACGCTGCAGCCCGCGTCCCAGGGTCCGTCACTCAATGACGGCACATCGCTAGCGATGCATTCTCCATAGGACTAATGGCTGCATTAATGGACTGCATTACACCGTGTTATGCTGCGGTGTAACGTAGTCCATCTAACGGATGCCAAAGATGCAATGTGAACCCAGCCTAATAATAATTGTGCACACATTATCATCGCTGTCCCCAATGGGGCTCACAATATAAATCAGTATGTCTTTGCAATGTGGGAGTTAATCAGAGAACCCAGAGGAAACCCACGCAAACACGGGGAGAACATACAAACTACTTGCAGATGTTGTCCTTGGTGGGATTTGAACCCAGGACTCCAGCGCTGCAGTGCTAACCACTGAGACGCCAGTGCCCAGAGTTGTCTTGTTTGTTGCTCCCAAGTTTAAATCTGCCCTGGATCTGATATTTCAGTTTTTCGTTTTTTAATATATTTGCAAAAATTTCTACTTTTCTGTTTTTTTTTCCAGTCAAGATGGATGCAGAGTGTACATTAATAAGAAAACAAATGAACTTTTTTGAATTTACCAAATGGCTGCAATGAATCAAACAGTGAAAAATTTAAAGGGGTCTGAATACTTTCCGTACCCACTGTACGTCTCATCATTGATCAGCAAGCGTGGAAATCATCCACAAACCTCTCCTTTCTTTCCTGAATATCGTTTGGTCATTTTCTGACCCGTGAATCTGCTGCAACTGATGTGCTTTATTACATGCTTTATAGATACTCATAAAAAGGTGAGTGTAATTTTGATTTTATCGCCTGCCATACTTCTCGGGTAAGACCCTATGTTGCGCTGATCTATCCTACAGCTCTGCGACTTGGAACCTATTATGCTAATTCCTAATTTCTTTCCATGAGACCTTTGTGGGCCTGTCATCTGTTTCAATGCCTGAACCTCTGACTCTCACTGCCAGTTAAAGTTTCTCTTCTCTGGCTCAGTATTGTGCTATCTTCTCCTGCTTTGCTTGTTGAATTCCAGCTATCTGACTGTCGCCTGTCCCCTGACCATTGCTTGTCTTCTGATGTGTGCCCTGACTGCCCTCCTGGTTCTGACCCAGCTGCCTTGGCTTATCTTGCCTCTTGTGTTCTCCTCCAGCCAGCAACCATTCTGTGGATGCAATCCAGTGGATCTTGTTGTAAGACCAGATCTCTATACTGGGGTTAAAGGGTGAAATCTGGGGTTTCTCTGCAATCTACTAGTCACAATTGCTTGGGCCAAGTCTGTCCAAGGTAGTTTTTTGACCCACAGCCTCTGATAGACGTTAACTTACAATATCTAATGCCACGAACAGCACTGATGTCTTCATTTGTGGCAGAGGGACCTGTGAGCCCCTTCAAGCACCAAGACGGATGTGTGACTGCTGCCTTTGCATCCCCTATAACTATGCCCCTGCGTCAATGTAATGTTTAATGAAGCAAGTGCTTTGCAGTGAGAAATTGTGAGTAAAAAAAAAGCAATTAACCTAGAGAAACCAAACAGCCGACAGACCAGATATTAGAGTAAAATTTTACAGCAGCAATTTAGCTTGTATCTGAAATGAGCAGATTCGGGAGCGATTCTGCAAGCTGTAAACACTAATATCAAACTTCTGTGCTTTAGCATCCTGTCGTTTATGTCAGACATGCTAATAGCATTTCTGATTGAAACCTGTAAGGCACGTGGGAGATTTCCACAGTTATTTTATAATGAATAATTCATATGGAAAGTTATCTCTCCAACCATCCTTGAAGTTAGGTATGAAGGATGATTTATGGCTATGCTACGAGATAAGACTGGTTCTCAGTTTTGAAGAAATGTGTAAATTGCATCGTAATAGGGCAATTATAAAATCTTAGGAATATGGGGACCTCAGGTTCATAACATTACATTGAACATATGGGATATTGTAATCGTTTGGTTAAGTTTAGAAATGTTCAACATACAGCAGAATTATTTCCTATTTGTTACATAAAAAGCCAATTAAGCCAGCAAATATGCTGACTGTACACAAAGCAGGGGGGATAGCTTGGGTCAGCTGATTGTACAATAGTTGTCAGAGCTGGCACAAACCTTGCTGGGCTTTGCAAATTCAACTGTTATATGGTGAGAGGGTGCACTATAATAGAGCTGCATGGGGAGAAGAGCGATTTGGTCAGATGTTACGTTCTGTATATCAAACAAGAGTACGTTATTAACACCATATTAAACTTTTCTAAAAAGTGAAGCACAGCATAAACATTATGAGTATGAATTTATCTTTTTATATGGGTTAAGATCTACAGGTCAATAGATTTACTATAATGTGGTTGAAAAGAAATAAAAAAGGCAGAGAGCTTCATGCAGCGATAGCATTAAAATGGTCAGATAAAATACTGTAGTGTGCACCTTTCAACTCCTTAACGACCTGTGGCGTACATTTCTGTCAATGGAAGCGCATGAAGCGCTCTCAGGAGCTGAGCCTGCGTCCTATGCAGGAAGTTGCCTCTAACAGTCTGATTGCTGCTAGCCATTTAGATGCCACTGTCAATTATTGACAGCGATATTTAAAGGGCCTGCTTAAACTGCTGATAGTGCATGCACACACTGACCACCAAAGGCCCTTACGCGATGCGATCGCAGGCCACCAATGGGATACCATGGAAGCTGGGAGTCTGCTGAAGTGTTCTGGAGAACATATCATATTTACATTATATACTGCAACACTATAGTTTTGCAGTCTATTGTAGAAGTGATAAAGCAAAAATTTTAAAAAGTTTTTAAAAGTGTACAAAAAATAAAAAGTTTGAATCGCCAAAATAAAAAAAAACACAAAACATATTTGACATCATCGTGCCTGAAAAAATTCACATCAATCAAAATGTAAAACAAATAAACCAGATTTTAAAAGCTGAAAAGTTAAAAAACTAATCAAAACACCATAATTTCGGTTCATGGGTTGCTGTACTTATTTTGAAAATATACAATAAAAAGCAATGGAAATGACATATGCACCTTACACTTGTGTTAAAAAAAGCATGAAAAAACAATAGGCCCCCAACCCAGCTAAATGGATGGTAAAATAAAAATGGGACAGGTCTCAGAAAATGGGGACACAAGCCAATTTGTTTTTGTTTTACACAAATTTCAGAATTTGTTTTCATTAATTAAATAAAATAAAACTTCATAAGATTGATATCTCCGTAATTCAACCTGACCTGGGGAATAACGTTGTAATTTCTTTATACTACACAATCTAAGACCCCAAAACAATATCGGATTTGTGGGTTTCTTTTCACCTTTTTGCGTTACTTGAAATTGAAATTTGTCCCCAAAAAATTAAAGCCATCATACGGCTATACATAAGAATAAAACAAAAAACCCATGGCTTTTGGAAGAGGTGATAGAAAAACTAAATCACATAAATAAAGTGTGCATTTGTCCTTAGTGTTGGGTAGGTTTGTACAGGTACATTGTTATTTTGTTGGAAAGTGCTACAGATCCCTGGAATCCTCTGAGTTCCTGAGTTATAGAAGAACCCTGGATGTGGACATCAAATAGTAGTTGTATAATAGTACTTTTAGTAATAACATGCAATGCATTTATATGATATGATATAGTTGCCTTCATTCTTGTCTGATGTAGGATTCTATCTGCTCCATCGTCCTGGGTCTTCATTGTATGCCAACCTTATACAGTGATTTCAATGACCAAACCATGCCTGTTTTTAATGCACTGCCACCTGCTGTAGATCAATGAGCATCCAAAGCTGACAGTGGCCTTGGCCCTTGTATTATTATTATTATGGTGCCATTTATTCCATGGCGCTTTACATGTGAGGAGGGGTATGCATAATAAACTAGTACAATAATCTTGAACAATACAAGTCACGACTGGTACAAGAGGAGTGAGGACCCTGCCCGCGAGGGCTCACAATCTACAACACATGGATTTCTCCATAATCTTTTCCAAAATGGTTGGATATTTCAAGTATTTGCAATTTTACGCTGTGGAGCATTTTTCTGAAATATTTTCTCAATTTTTAGGCACAGCTTTTCATTAATTAGATTAGTGAACCTCTGACCATCTTTGCTTCTGAGAGACTTTGCCTTGCTAACATGTTCTTTTTATACAGAAGTTATCACAGATCAGCCCCGAAAACCTTTTATAGAACCAAAGTTATCCCTTAAAAACGTTAGCTGAAGTAATCAGAGGGGAAATTCAATTTACTGTGCTATAATTCTTAAATGTTATGTACCCGATAACAGATTTTTTGTTGGCTTCCTCAAGTCTGACTTAAGCAACTTTCTAAATAGTCTTCATTAAAAATTTTCTAAAATGTTGCAACTGCAGAGTGTTTGTAGGTCTATTATCTAGTGCAGTGCATTTGCTGAACTCGTAAAAATCCGTCAGCGCTCCTGCTCATGGTTTTGATAGCTCTGAAAATATCTGAGGTGTTATGGAGCCAAAAAAAAACAGACAAGAAGGAAAGCGCACAGAAAAAAAAGTATGTGCAGTGTTAGAACCGCACTGATACATGAAAGCAAATGACGACTCCTGTACACTGGATACACACAGAGTGCACTTCCATCCTATATTACTGGGAGGGACACTCCCACAAGAGAAAACTCAAAGAACCTAAAATAAATAATGAAAATTGCAAATTGAAATTAGTGCAATTACTGTACTAAAAAGCCCGCTAACATGTAAAACATTTTTTTATGCCAAAGATGTCCAAAGCTTTTATTACGTAATTCCTTAAAAGTGGAAAATGTAAATAACATAACATAGTAACATAGTAACATAGTTAGTAAGGCCGAAAAAAGACATTTGTCCATCCAGTTCAGCCTATATTCCATCATAATAAATCCCCAGATCTACGTCCTTCTACAGAACCTAATAATTGTATGATACAATATTGTTCTGCTCCAGAAAGACATCCAGGCCTCTCTTGAACCCCTCGACTGAGTTCGCCTTCACCACCTCCTCAGGCAAGCAATTCCAGATTCTCACTGCCCTAACAGTAAAGAATCCTCTTCTATGTTGGTGGAAAAACCTTCTCTCCTCCAGACGCAAAGAATGCCCTCTTGTGCCCGTCACCTTCCTTGGTATAAACAGATCCTCAGCGAGATATATGTATTGTCCCCTTATATACTTATACATGGTTATTAGATCGCCCCTCAGTCATCTTTTTTCTAGACTAAATAATCCTAATTTCGCTAATCTATCTGGGTATTGTAGTTCTCCCATCCCCTTTATTAATTTTGTTGCCCTCCTTTGTACTCTCTCTAGTTCCATTATATCCTTCCTGAGCACCGGTGCCCAAAACTGGACACAGAACTCCATGTGCGGTCTAACTAGGGATTTGTACAGAGGCAGTATAATGCTCTCATCATGTGTATCCAGACCTCTTTTAATGCACCCCATGATCCTGTTTGCCTTGGCAGCTGCTGCCTGGCACTGGCTGCTCCAGGTAAGTTTATCATTAACTAGGATCCCCAAGTCCTTCTCCCTGTCAGATTTACCCAGTGGTTTCCCGTTCAGTCTGTAATGGTGATATTGATTCCTTCTTCCCATGTGTATAACCTTACATTTATCATTGTTAAACCTCATCTGCCACCTTTCAGCCCAAGTTTCCAACTTATCCAGATCCATCTGTAGCAGAATACTATCTTCTCTTGTATTAACTGCTTTACATAGTTTTGTATCATCTGCAAATATCGATATTTTACTGTGTAAACCTTCTACCAGATCATTAATGAATATGTTGAAGAGAACAGGTCCCAATACTGACCCCTGCGGTACCCCACTGGTCATAGCGACCCAGTTAGAGACTATACCATTTATAACCACCCTCTGCTTTCTATCACTAAGCCAGTTACTAACCCATTTACACACATTTTCCCCCAGACCAAGCATTCTCATTTTGTGTACCAACCTCTTGTGCGGCACGGTATCAAACGCGGTATCAAACGCTTTGGAAAAATCGTTTGGAAAAATGAGTAGTATAAACAGAAGGAGGAAATTTATCAAGACATTTACTACACTTTTATGGCATATAAAGGGTGACATTTTGCTGAATGCCTGTTTTAGGTTGCTCTCACCGCTTTTCTAAGAAGTAGGTGGTGCTTAGCTGGAGAGGCAGGACCAACGCTACCCCAACATACTAATTTTTGGCATTAATTATGGAGGAATTTATAGCTGTCATAGATATTGGTTTGCTGCACACAGACAATGCAAAATGTACCAAGAGGCGCCCAAAGTTTTTATGTGTACCTTATATAATGTATAGATTTTTCTGCATGTTTTACAAAAAGACAACATGCTTCTTGACAGGGAAAGAGAACAGGGACACTAGTGGCACCTGTGGAGAATAGCAATCCTAAAAGTCAACGTCAACTCTTTCCAGGGTCTTGCCATAACGCCTATGTTCTCCATTTGCCAGAACGTGTTTTGAGTTTAGTTTTTTTTGTCCTTCATGTTTTACGGATTTCAAACATTTGACAAACTGCTGATGTTTCTTTCATTTCAAGTTTT
This sequence comes from Ranitomeya imitator, assembly GCF_032444005.1. Lineage (NCBI taxonomy): Eukaryota > Metazoa > Chordata > Amphibia > Anura > Dendrobatidae > Ranitomeya > Ranitomeya imitator. Next base: position 529,985,548 of record NC_091286.1, read on the forward strand.
TATTAGTCACAAGAACTTTTTCTCATCCAAACCCAAATATCAGGAATTTTAAACAATAGAGATTAAACGAATAATACAGCAGAAATTCTACATAGACATTTCCAGCGAAGAAAGATGAGTCTTATTAGCATGCAGTATTTGCAAGTTTATTTGGGACTGGGATATGTTTTGCTTGCAGCTGACATGTTTTATTGATTTGTTATGAAGAGATTAAATTCAGAAATATTTAGACATTAATAAGGGAGCCCCATTGCCTAAGCTTATACACTGTGAGAGGACCTTGCTGCATGAAATTGCTTTCTTTGTCATGGATTGCAGTCTCTCATATATAGATGGGATTAAAGAGACAAAATCAGTATTAGTAAGATTAGATGATACTTGCAGGTGAGATTTTTAGCTATTTATTCTTACTAAATATCCCGCTATAGTCTAAAAATAATCCCAAGTGGAAGAAATCTGCATCCGGTTGTAAATGACATTTTAACCTTTCACGGTTGATATCATTTCAAGTATATTACTCTCGGCTATGAAATTTGATAACATACCTCAGAATGAGTAATCCAGACAGAACTGAATACTATTCTTGCAGCGTTTATCCTTTAGGATAGCCAGTAGGCTTAGTTAGTTCTTGCAGAACGTTACATGTAATGCAGCTTTGTACGTGGATTAAATTGCTAAAGATTATTTAGGTTTCACCAGCTTCATGTAAAACATTCATGAAACAAGATAAACATGTTCAATTACGGTATAATTGTTACACATCACATCTATAAACGGAATTTACAGTGGCATGTAAAAGTTTGGGTACCCCTGGTCAAAATTACTGCTATTGTGAACATTAATGGGCCAATGCAAAAGTTTTGGCGCCTTGCATGGGTAGTACCTAGGAGAACTCCCTTTTGAAAGTACCAAAGCTTGTAAATGCTTTTTGTAGTCAGCCAAGAGTCTTTCAGTTTTTGTTTGAGGGATTTCCATCCATTCTTCCTTGGAAAATTGTTCCAGTTCTGTGAGATTGCTGGGCCGTCTTTAATGCACTGCTATTTTGATGTCTAGCCACAGATTTTCAATGATGTTCAGATCAGAAGACTGTGAGGGCCATTGTAAATCCTTCAGCTTGTGCCTTTTGAGGTCTATTGTTGATTTTGATGTGTGTTTACGATCATTATGCATTTGTAGATGCCATCATCTTTTCGACTTCAGCTTTTGTTACAGATAATGTTATGCTTGCATTAAGAATTTGTTTACATTTTATTGATTTTCGACTTCAGCTTTTGTTACAGATAATGTTATGCTTGCATTAAGAATTTGTTTAGATTTTATTTAATCCATTCTTCCCTTTACCATTGGCTGCAACACAATCCCAAAGCATGATTGATCCATCTCCATGCTTAATGGTTGGCGAGATGTTCTTTTCCTGAAAATCTGTGCCCTTTTTTTCTCCACGTATACCTTTGATCATTGTGGCCAAAGAGCTCTATTTTAACCTCACCAGTCCACAGAACTTGTTTCCAAAATGCATCAGACTTCTTTAGATGATCTTTTACATTCTTCTGATGCTGAATTTCATGGTGAGGACGCAGGAGAGGTTTTCTTCTGATGACACTTCTGAGAAGGCCATATTTGTGTCTCTGAACAGTAGAACAATGTACCACAACCTCAGAGTCTGTTAAATCTTTCTTAATATCTTTTGCAGTCAAGCGTGGGTTCTGATTTGCCTCTCTAGCAATCATATGAGCAGCTCTCATTTAAATATTGCTTTGCCTTCCAGACCTTATCTAGACCTTGACTGTTCCTGTTTACTGCGATTGGTTAATTACTTGTTAAACTGAGGAAAGGACAGCTTGAAAACACTTTGCCATCTTTTTATAGCCTTTCCCTGCTCTGTGGGCCTCCACAATTTTCATTGTCAGAGTGCTAGGCATCTTCTTAGAAGAACCCATGGATACTGTTTTTTGACACAAGGTTAGAGGAGGCTGAGTTTTCATATTTGTAACTGCCTGGAGATTTAGTTTTCCTTGCCTCAGCAGAATGATTTACAGCTGATAGACAGCTTGAATACATGTGGGAATTCCATAGCAACCAGGCAACCCCCACATGTACTCAGGCTGGCTAGCAGACATAAATCATGCAGCTGAGGCGAGTAAAACTAAATCTCCGAGCAGTTACAAATACTCGGAGACCACTCGAGCGTGCTCGGGAAAACCCGAGCAACTAGTACACTCGCTCATCACTGGTAATAAAATTTTCAGAACCTCTAAATTAGAACATCAAAATGTCATGGATAGTATATTATTTTGCAATACATAGCAAAAAGCTTCTTAAAGTAGTTGTCTGGGATAAAGATAATGATCATTTATCCAAAGACTAGGTCATCCATTTCAGATCGATGGAGCGCTGACAATCAGCACACCCACTGGTGGTGGACAGAAGTGAATAGTGAACGGAGCTAAACAGTATCCCTTTGTTCACTGTGTAGTGGCGACTCAGCAGCTCAGCTCCCGAATGTTCCACTGGGTTAATTCACTGTACTGTCTGACTGCCTAAGCATTAACATTAGTAATTCAGCCTCTATGTTTGCAGCTTCTGCATTTGTACTTATGGGTTACATGCATTTATCAATGGGCAACTCTTAAAATTGGACTAGCAGCTATTAAATGTAGGTATCTTTATATACAGTATTCACTAGCCAGTAAATGTGGTACATACATTGTGTGCACAATTATTAGGCAAGTGAGTATTTTGACCATGTTATCATGCAACAATGATACTCACTTAGGAGCTATCTGAGGTGTTACAGGAACCATTTGTATTTAAAGTTCAGCTGGTTTATGGCAGTCCTCATAAACTACATCACAGGAAACTCAAATACAGCCCTTGTCTGGATCAAAGTACAACATACAGCATGAAGTCCACACAATAGTGCTGGTTAGCCTGCCTGGCTTAAGGTACTGTCACATTAAGCGACGCTGCAGAGATATAGACAACGATGCAGATCGCTGCAGCGTTGCTGTTTCGTTGTTGTGTGGTCACTGGAGAGCTGTCACACAGACAGCTCTCCAGCGACCAACGATGCCGAAGTCCCCTGGTAACCAGGGTAAACATCTGGTTACTAAGCGCAGGGCCACGCTTAGTAACCCGATGTTTACCCTGGTTACCATTGTAAATGTAAAAAAAAACCACTACATACTTACATTCCAGTGTCTGTTGCGTCCCCCGCCTTCAGCTTCCCTGCACTGTGTAAGCGCCGGCCGTAAAGCAGAGCGGTGACGTCACCACTGTGCTCTGCTTTACGGCTGGCCGGCACTGACACAGTGCAGGGAAGCTGAAGGCGGGGGACGCGACAGACACCGGAATGTAAGTATGTAGTGGTATTGTTTTCTACATTTACAATGGTAACCAGGGTAAATATCGGGTTACTAAGCGCGGCCCTGCGCTTAGTAACCCGATGTTTCCCCTGGTTACAAGTGAAGACATCGCTGAATCAGCGTCACACACGCCGATTCAGCGATGTCAGCGGGTGATCAGCGACAAAATAAAGTTCTGGCCTTCTAGCTCCGACCAGCGATCTCACAGCAGGATCCAGATCGCTGCTGCGTGTCAAACACAACAATATCGCTATCCAGGACGCTGCAACGTCACGGATCGCTATTGTAATCGTTCTAAAGTCGCTCAGTGTGAAGGTACCTTTAGAGTCCAGCTTCTTAGTTCTTTAGGAAAGGTATTCAATCCAGGAGATCCGCACACCTCCATACACTCAGCCATGTGTGAGACAAACAGCTCTAAATTTACCACAGCCAGGGGTGGAGATATGATAAGCAGTAGTCTCTCCCAACTCATCAGCTGCTCACAATCAATCTGTCATGGCCGATTAACCCTTCTAAGTCCTATATGTACTAAGCATTGCTTCAAGTTTATCTCCCAACCACTAGGTGTCCGACAGCTCCCTTACAGTATTTATATAGGGGCTCAGAAATGTGATTTTTGCAGATTTGTTAATGGATCTATGAAACTCTATTGGTTTGTGTGTTGTCTACTAAAGAAAAAAACATCTTGCAGCACACAGATATTTCCTGCAAATGTGCGAATGTAGCCTAAGGATAGTTGTTTAGCAAAGAAGACTAGTTGGAGTGGTTCACATGCATTTGAATAAAGGCGTCTGCTCAAGGTTGGTGCATAAAGTTGTTAAAAAATGAGTAAATGTCAACAGTAATTAGAAATGAGCTTAGTGAAATAGTTAATTATCCAGCAAACAAAAATATTTTGCATCTAAAAACCATTAGGCTAAGTTCACATGAGAGCATAAAATAACATCCTATTTTCATCTGGAAAAAAAAACCTTATTTTTCATCTGCACTAGCATCCATATGACATCCATTTTTATGCACCAGCGGTTATTAGTCCCTTACCACCTTAGACATATAGTTAGTCTACGTCTAAGGTGGCCTCCTCCTGTTTGCTGCGGGCTCCGGCAGTAAACCCGCAACTTTTCCGGCACATGTCAGATTTGAACAGATGACATGTGCCCCTAACAGCCGCGGGGGTTATCATGATCCACCTGCGGCTGTTAGCATGTTAAATGCCACTTTCAATCTTTCAAACCTATTGAAAAACATTTTTTTAATTGACAACACTCAAACCAAAAATATCGTTAGAGCAGATCCTTACACTGAATACATGCTAGGAAATTAAGTAAGTTTATTTTTCAAATGATTGCATTTGAAACTTATAAAAATGTACAATCTGATACAACATATGAGTCGGTTTTTAATCACCAAACCATTTAAAAATATATACAGTATGTTACTAACATATTACCTTACCAATTATACTCTCTCCGTCCTTGTTTTTGCATTGTTTAGCCACTTACTGCCACAGATAGTTTTCATCTTCCTGAGCAGGCCAGATTTTTCAAATCTGACATATGTCACTTCATCTGGTAATAATCTTGGAATGCTTCTAAAAAATAATTTTATTATATAGCGCCAACATAACCTACAGCACTATACATATCAGATGGGACATATCAGACATTACCGCATAACTAGTGTTGAGCATTCCGATACTGCAAATATCGGGTATCGCCCGATATTTACTGCATCGGAATTCCGATACCGAGTTCCGATATTTTTGCGATATCGGAAATCGGAATCGGTAGTTTTCCCAGTCATCTTCGGCGTGTGCGGTGCGTATGGTTCCCAGGGTCTGAAGGAGAGAAAACTCTCCTTCAGGCCCTGGGATCCATATTCATGTAAAAAATAAAGAATAAAAATAAAAAATATGGATATACTCACCCCTCCGACGAACCCTGGCTGTCACCGCTACAAGCGTCTGCCTCCGTTCCTAAAAATGCAGAGAGTGTAGGACCTTCGATGACGTCGCGGTCAACCGCTCACGTGACCGCAACATCATCGAAGGTCCTTCACTCTCTGCATTCTTAGGAATGGAGACAGACGCTTGCAGCGCTGTAAGCCAGGGTCCGTCGGAGGGGTGAGTATATCCATATTTTTTATTTTTATTCTTTATTTTTTACATGAATATGGATCCCAGGGCCCGAAGGAGAGTTTCCTCTCCTTCAGACCCTGGGAACCATCCAGGATAGCTTCCGATACTTATGTCTCATTGACTTGCATTGGTATTGGGTATCGGTATCGGCGATATCCGATATTTTTTGGATATCAGCCGATCACATCCGATACCGATACCTTTGAGTATCGGAAGGTATCGCTTAACACTACGCATAACACATAATTCAACAATTGATCATGAGGAGTCAGGGCCATGTTTGTAAGAGCTTCCTATCTACGAGGAACTAGGGTGACACGAAAGGTAAAAAGTTCCTGCAATGTATGGTCCAACCATCAATATAAAAAATAAGGGTATTTATGTAAAGCTGCATGATCCATTCAACGTCTTTTTTTCCAGAGCTAATGTTCTGATAATGTCCAGTCTCACTATTTGGGTTTGGTCACATGAGGGTATGCCATATTTTGCGGATTATAGGAGTCACAGACCATAAGACGCACCCCAAATTTTGAGGTGCAAAATAGGAAAACTTTTTTTTATTAAATAAAATGGTGGTGATACCTATATTCCCTTTCAACAGTAGCTTACCTGGAGGGTGCCTGCGCAGTAGCGGCTATTGGATCGCCAATAGCTGCTTCTGAACAGGTGCGGCCGGCGCTGTTTTGAGACAGATTTTTTTAAAAGAATTTATAGCACTAAATAAAAGAATTAAATGCACATTACACATGCGATCATGCTGCAGCATAGGTGCCTGCCTGCTGCAGGTGAATTTTTTTTCTCAATATATAAAATATTCATTATATAAAATAGGGGGCAGGTCACTGAGGGATTAGTGAACTGTGTCCTAATTCTAAATAGCAAGAGCACAAAAAGAGGATTCAGAGATCCACATGGGTCCACTGCATTTGTGTGAGGCCTAGGCAGGTAAGCATCTCTGCCTTATTTTGCTGTTTTTTTCTAATTTTTGGAGGATCTCTGAATCCTCTTTTTGTGCTCTTGCTATTTAGAATTAGGACTCATGAGCGTGGGGACCCTTGTCGCGGGTCATGAGCTTCCGTATTTTGGCCAAAATATCAAAAAATACGTCACATAAATTTTTTTAATGTGTTTTTTGCAGTTTTTTCTGGGGTGCAGTTGGGCCCATTTTTGTCTTGTAAACTGTGGTGTCTGTTCACATCGGGTGCATTTGTTTAGCGCTGGGCAGGCCCACCTGATCTAATAGAAGGGTGTCACTACTAGGCTTGCCTGGATGCTGTGCATCTCCATTGTGTGAACAGCGCCGCATACAAGTCTTTTATGTGCAGCAATGTGCCAAGCAGCCACCCCCTCCATTAGTTTGGCAGGTCGAGAGTGGCTGCCTCATCGGTTATGCTGCACCTGTGTTTTGTCTATCTTAACCACATGGGTCCACTGCATCCTGATAGTGCATTTGTTTGAGGCCTAGGCAGGTAAGCATCTCTGCCTTATTTTGCTGTTTTTTCTAATTAGTGAACTGTGAGAAAACATACAGTTGAATAGCTAAGCAGAGCACCACATAAAGCCCCGCCCACAGGCCTACCCCTGAGCACGAGCATATCATTAACTCAAAACTGAAAATAAAGATTAAACAACAACCATAAGTTGGATTTCATCACCCAGGTATCATTTTAATCAGTATAACGGCGCCGACCTGACACTGTCTGTAGGTTACTGTGCGCAATCCTGCTGACAGGTTCCCTTTAATACCACACCTGTTCTCAATCAAGAAATCACTTAAATAGGATCTGCCTGATGAAGTGAAGTAGATGAACAGATCTTCAAAAGCTAGACATCATGCCGTGATCCAAAGGAATTCTGGAACAAATGTGAAACAAAATAATTGAGGTCTATCAGTCTGAAAAAGGTTATAAAGTCATTTCGTAAGCTTTGGGACTCCAGCAAACCACAGTGAGAGCCATTATTCACAAATGGCAAAAACATAGAACAGTAGTGAACCTTCCCATGAGTAGCCGGCCGACCAAAATCACCCCAAAAGTGCAGCAATGACTTATCAAAGAGGTCACAAAAAACCCAACAACAACATCCAAAGACTTGCAGCCCTTACTAGCCTCAGTTAAGATCAGTGTTCAAGATGCCATCATAACAAAGACTGGGAAAAATAGCCTGCATGGCAGAGTTCCAAGATGAAAACGACTCCTGAGCAATAAGAACATCAAGGCTCATTTCATTGTTGCCAGAACACATCTTGATGATCACTAAGACCTTTTTTTTAGAATACTTTGTTGACTGATGAGACAAAAGTTGAACTTTTTGGAAGGTGTATGTCCCATTACATCTGGCATAGAAGTAACACAGCATTTCAGAAAAGGAACATCATACCAACAGGAAAATATGGTGATGGTAGTGTGATGGTTTGGGGCTGTTTTGCTGCTTCATGGAGCCATGAATTCTGCTTTTTACCCAAAAATCCTAAAGGAGAATGTACCGCTATCTGTTTATGACCTAAAGCTTAAATGCACTTGGGTTATGCAGCATGACAATGATCCAAAACACTCCAGCAAGTCCATTTCTGAATGGCTTAAGAAAAACAAAATTAAGACTTTGGAGTGGCCTAGTCAAAGTCCTGACCTTAATCGGATTGAGATGCTGTGGCACGACCTTAAAAGTCGCTTCATGCTGGGAAACCGTCCAATGTGGCTGAATTACAACAATTCTGCAAATATGAGTGGGCCAAAATTAATCCAGAGCTTTGTAAAAGACTAATTGTCATTTATCGCAAATGCTTGATTGCAGTTGTTGTTTCTAAGGGTGACCCAACCAGTTATTAGGTTTATGGGGCTATCACTTTTTCACACAGGATCCTGAAGGTTTGGATTTCTTTTTCCTTAATAATAAAGAACTTCATTTAAAAACTGCATGTTGTGTTTACTTGTGCTATATTTGTTGAATATTTAAATTTGTTTGGTGATCTGAAACATTTAAAGGGCCACTGTCACCCCCCTCCAGCCGTTATAAACTAAAAGAGCCACCTTGTGCAGCAGTAATGCTGCATTCTAACAAGGTGGCTCTTTTAGTTTTAGGTTCAAGTATACCCCAAATAAAGCGTTTTTATACTTAGCCACAATTCCTGTCTCTAGCCAGGGAGGCGGGTCCTCACTCCCCAGCTCTAACCGCTCCTCTGCCGTCACTCCAATCTTCCTGCACTTTCGGTGCCGCCCCCTCAGCGCTGTGTACGTTTCAAAACCGGCGCCTGCACAGTGTACTGCTGTGCTGCGTAGACGCAGTAAGCTCTGGCCGTCTGACGTCCCAGCCAGGCTTGAAGACTGCGCCTGCGCGTGAATTGCGGCCAGCCACCTTTGGAATCCCCGCCCCGCACTGTGTTATGCATTATGCACAGTGCGGGGCGGGGATTCCAAAGGTGGCTGGCCGCAATGCCCGCGCAGGCGCAGTCTGCAAGCCTGGCTGGGACGTCAGACGGCCAGAGCTTACTGCGTCTGCGCAGCACAGCAGTACACTGCGCAGGCGCCGGTTTTGAAATGTACACAGCACTGAGGGGGCGGCGTCGGAAGATTGGAGTGACGGCAGAGGAGCGGTTAGAGCTCGGAAGTGGGGACCCGCCTCCCTGGCTAGAGACAGGAATTGTGGCTTAGTATAAAAACGCTTTATTTGGGGTATACTTGAACCTAAAACTAAAAGAGCCACCTTGTTAGAATGCAGCATTACTGCTGCACAAGGTGGCTCTTTTAGTTTATAACGGCTGGAGGGGGCTGACAGTGGCCCTTTAAATGTTTCAGATCACCAAACAAATTTAAATATTCAACAAATATAGCACAAGTAAACACAACATGCAGTTTTTAAATGAAGGTCTTTAAGTGTAGCAAACATGCAAAAGAATAGGAAATCAAGAAATCGGGAAATACATTTTCACACCACTGTATATGTCAATATAAATCTCTCTTGCAGCATTGTTCTATTCTTCTGTTTAGTATAATTTCTGTATATCATGGTGCTATTATTTAATATTTCTGAACTGTAATGCCAAGAGTGTGCAAAGCAGTCATCAAAGCAAAAGGTGGCTACTTTGAAGAACCTAGAATATAAGACATATTTTCAGTTGTTTCACAATTTTTTGTTAAGTATATAATTCCACATATGTTAATTCATAGTTTTGATGCCTTCAGTGTGAATGTACAATTTTCATAGTCATGAAAATACAGAAAAATCTTTAAATGAGAAGGTGTGTCCAAACTTTTGGTCTGTACTGTAGTTTTTTTTTACCTTTCTAAAATATACTAAAGACACTTTGGTAATCTTTTCCCCTGCAATATTAGCTTTAAGAAGATCATATTTTATCTGGATAAGTTGATTTGTTCTTATGGTCATGAATTTGATGATCTTCCTGATGTTTTATGTACACAATGAAATAATTCTAGCTTTAATTTGGGCAGTGATCCATCAATGGTTACAGCACAAGAAATTCAATCCAGAGGCAGTGTGCCTAAGTGGCTGATCTGTTGGTAAAATGAAGCAACCGAAGCATAAATAAAAAGACAGAAAATACTTTTAGAAATGACGAAAAATTGAGGGCATGAAATTGATTACTTTTCATAAATGCCATCTTTATAGAGCTCGCTGTTTGATTCGAAAAGACAACCATCCCTTTAAAGTACAAATCTTGTGGCTTTCTCACTGATTAAATAACATTGCTTTTTTATTAGAATTTTCTACCCCTTTATTTTATTTTACATATGGACCGAATAAGCGATAAAAGAATAAAATAGCACATGCTCATTTAATCTCCTACCACTCATTCATACCATAGGCCATGTTATGGACTGACCTGGGTTGGAGTAGTGGTATTGCAACCACTAGGGGCAGCACCGGCAGGTAGTGTGGTCAGGGATAGCCAAGGAGTGGATACACAGGAGCAGCAATGTATTTTAAAGGAGCAGCACGTAGCATAGTCAGGGTTAACCAGAAGTCGGTACACAGGAGCAGCAGTGCAATTGCAGAGTGAAGGAGCAGGTGAAAGGAAGCTTGACTAGAGGGTGGTAGCTCAATAATCTCACCAGGAAGGCAGTGCAATGCCAGGTTTAAAGGGAACCTGTCACCCCCAAAATCGAGGGTGAGGTAAGCCCACCGGCATCAGGGGCTTATCTACATCATTCTGGAATGCAGTATATAAGCCCCCGATGTATCCTAAAAGATGAGAAAAAGACGTTAGATTATACTCACCCAGGGGCGGTCCCGCTGCTTGTCTGGGTCCGGCGTCTCCCATCTCCATCAGATGACGTCCTCTTCTGGTCTTCACTCTGCGGCTACTGTGCAGGCGTACTTTGTCTGCCCTGTTGAGGGCAGAGCAAAGTACTGCAGTGCGCAGGCGTGGGCCTCTCTGACCTTTCCCGCTGCGGTTTAAAAGAAGTAGCATGTCACTTCTTTTTTGTGAATCTGCACCCATTTGTACCCATTCCATTATAGAAAACCGCAGGGGTAAAATCTGCAGCAAATCCGCAAGAAAACCGCAGCAAAAATGCACAAAAAACGCTGCGGAACCGCAGGTGCATTTTCTGCCAGGAGAGGCAGAATCCGCACCAGAAATTCCTAAGCCTAATCCGCAACGTGTGCACATAGCCTAAGCGTGAATAGAAGCACACCAAGATGATAACAAGATAATTACCAGATCGCTCCACCAAGAACACTCACAACCCTCTTCACCAAACAATACACTGCATAAACTTAAGATGTTACAATAGAAACAGCAAAGTTGTGACTTTACTAAATACTGAGAGAAGAACAACCACAGATGTACCAACCACTACATTGATAATCACTAAATAAATTCAACAATCAGAAGAAGATAATATATCATATATTCTATATCAGTGATTGGTGCTCTTTGAAGAAAAGGTGTGGAGAAACCACTTACATAAGGTGAAAAGCAACCACAACCCATATACAGAAGTCCCCAGAGAAACCACCAAGCAAAAAAGCAGATTTAAAATGCCTTTATTATATATAATTGGCAATTTACCATTACAAATTGTGCGCACAACAGGACAAGAAAAATTACAATAAAAAATAGATATAAAAACATGTATATATGGTAGAGACACATATGAAAACCATGCCAACTAAAGTGCGCTACTATGGGACGAGGCTGACCCTGCTATTCAGGTAGTTTGCGTGCAATATCCTTTGTCCTCTCTCCTTTTACACTGTGCACCTTAGTTGGCGTGGTTTTCATATGTGTCTCCTGTAGTTTACTGCGGGTAACACGCTACACTTTGCACCTTATACTGCCATATATGTGGACACACAGATATGCTGTGTCAATATAGACATTGTCCAACATATAGAGCAGTTTTTTTGTTATTTGCCACGTTGCATTTCTGCAGTTGCACGAATCACTATTAGCACCTTAATATTAGCGGAAGCTCATTGCACATATGATATATAAATATTCCTATATACGGTTATTATTTTTTATTTATATATTTTTTATTCACATATTTTTTGAGGAAAAGGTTTTTTATATGGTCACATGATAAAAGAGAAGTACTATAGGTATATATATTTATATGCACTAACTGGGTCAGCCTCTACCATATATACGTACATGTTTTTATATCTATTTTTTTTGTAATTTTTCTTGTCCTGTTGTGTGCACAATTTGTAATGGTAAATTGCCAATTATATATAATAAAGGCATTTTAAATCTGCATTTTTGCTTGGTGGTTTCTCTGGGGACTTCTGTATATGGGTTGTGGTTGCTTTTCACCTTAAATACTGAGAGGGATTGTCAGGCACTTTTATAGTGATGGCCTATCCTTAGAATACGTCATCAATATCTTATTGGTAGTTGGCACGACCCCCGATTCCTCCGCCAATCAGCTGACACTGGTGCCAGCGGCAACTGGATCTGATCAGGTATGAAGCTGCACAACACTGCTCCTTCAACTGTATAGTGGCCGTGTCTAGGTACTGCACATACCCCTCTGAAAGAACAGTGGTGGATCTGAAAAACATTGCTGCATCTGTTCTGCTGGACAACTAAGGCTACTTTCACACTAGCGTCGGAATCTCCCCGTCGCAATGCGTCGGACAGAGATTCCGATGCTAGCGTTTAACGCACTGCACAACGGAGGCAGCTGATGCATTTCTCCGGCGCATCCGCTGCCCCATAGTGAGGTGCGGAGAGGTGGGGGCGGAGTTCCGGCCACGCATCCGCGGTCGGAAAAAGCGGTCCGTCAGGAGCAAAAAACGTTACTTGTAGCGTTTTTTGCTCCCGACGGTCCGCCAAAGCACGACGCATCCATCGCATGACGGATGCGACGTGTGGCAATCCGTCGCAATGCGTCGTCAATACAAGTCTATGGGGAAAAAACGCATCCTGCAAGCTCTTTTGCAGGATGCGTTTTTTCTGCAAAACAACGCATTGTGACGGATTGCAGAAAACACCAGTGTGAAAGTAGCCTAATCCCGTCCTTTAACTGACAGAAACAAACTGTCTTACTGGTTTACGCTGCAAAGTAGCCAGAAATGATAGTAACTGCTAATAAGTATAGCAGGCACTGATAAAGGGGACTGGGACACAGGAACCCTGTTTGTTCCTCCACTGCCTATCGCTTCTTTGGGGGTTGCTCGGATTCATTGTCAAAAATGTCAAAATAGCGTGTTCTGTGCTGACAGTCACACGTGCTCAGTAGCTCAGTTATCCCACCTAGATCCTCTTGTATATAGTTCATAAAGTGATTCTTCCAGACAATATGGGAACAAGAAGCTGCCCTTTTGACAGCCATAACTAGGCAAAGCACCATTTTTTGTTGATTTGAAAACTTGCTATGTTTAGCATGAATTAAAAGTGTTATATCTAATTCTGACAACTTCTGTAAATGGTAACTGTACTTTCAAGAAACTTTGCCCAAGCCAATAGTACAAGTGAATAAACAGTGGTTTGTGAAAGTATTCACCTCCTTGGCATTTTTTGCGTTTCGCTACCTCACAACCTGGAATTTCACTGTTTGTTTTTAGGGTATGCATCAGTTAATGTAAAAAACATGCCAACAGCTGTGAACCTTTTGGTTTTCTTTTTATTGTTTATTGTCAAGCATACAACCAACAGGACAAAATAACTGAAAACTTCAGTGTGCATATATATTCACCCCCCACCTTAAAATCAATACTTCATAGAGCCTCCTTTTGCAGCAATCACAGCTGCAAGTCGCTTTGGATTATTCTAGTAGCTTTCCACATCTTGCCACTGTTATTTTTGCCCATTCCTCAAGGCAAAACTGCTCTAGGTCCATCACATTAGATTATTTATTTTGGTGAACAGCAATTTTCAAATCTGACCACGGATTCTCAATTGGATTAAGGGCTGGCTTTGAATAGACTAGGTCAAACCAAATACATGTTTCCCCTTAAACCACTATAGCGGTACTTTAGCAGGATGCTTTGGGCCATTGTCTTGTGGGAAGGTGAACCTCCATCCCAGTCTCAAATCACTGACAGACTGATACAGGTTTTGCTCAAGAATATCCCTGTATTTTGCACCATCCTTCTTCCCCTCGACTTGGATCATTTTCCCTGTCCCTGTTGCCGAAAACCATCCCCACAGAATGATGCTACCACCATGTTTCACTGAGGTGATGGTGTCCATGGGGTGATGAGCTGTGTTGGTTTGGTGCCAGAAAGAGATGATAGCAGTTGGTCTCCCCCCACCAATGCTTAGTCAATTAATTAAAGAAATAGAGCCTGAGGCAGAAAAACTTGTGAAAACGCAGGATGGAAATCATAAAAGGAAAAGTGTTATCTTTTATGTAGACACAGGACAGCTTATTCTTAAAAGTTACTTGAAATTATAGTTATCCTTTAAATGCTACTTTACTTGAGAGGAATAATTCTAAATATAAAATGCTATATCTGGAAATACCTTTACAATATGCTGTAGTATCAAAAATCTCAGACATTGAGTAGATTTATATTATTAGAGATACATACTGCATTATTGGATTAAATCTGTGATTCCGTCTATTATTCAGGCATACTTGGAAGGCATAAGGTTACATTAAGCTATATTGCTAACATTTTAAATCTACTGATGAAGAGGAGGATTGATTTTCAGACCAAGTTCATGAAATCCCTACCTGCAGCACGCAATGTATTCGGAACCACTCTCTAGTCTACACTCATCCCTGTTACAGTACAGCAGTCATGAAAAGCTTCCTGGCGACTCCATCAAAGTAGTGCAGCACTTCTCCAATGTGCGAAAAGGGTCAGTAATTGCAATAATGAAGAAACAGACGTTCCTTACTGTGTAATTGATTTTTTAGCCTGGAGCCTTTAATTCATCAAACTGCGGTAACACAGTAGGACCACACACTGCAAGCTTCAAGATCAGCTTTAATCAAGGCACGATTATAACAAGAACACTGATTCAGCAGTAGGCATGTCAAGGTTTCACAATCTGCAGTGGTGGCTTCCTTAGGAGCCCTTTACAATGTGTTAGGCCCCTTGTATCAAACAATCTTTACCTCTGTGTTTCTCTTCTGACAGCCGCTCAGCATCAGTACTAAGGTGGTGTGTTAATATGAACCTTTGCTGTCAGAAGAGATCGCCCTGCACAATAAATGATTTGCCCTTCTAGACAAACCAGCCAAGGATAAAGTTTTCTTGTGTGAATATTAATATACTTCAGCTTTTAAATTATGACAAAAATGAAACATAGTGACTAGTGATGAGCGAACGTGTTCAGATAAGGCATTACCCAAGCATGGTAACCGAGTGTCTTCTGAGTTCTCAAAAAATATGTTTGAGTCCCCGCAGCTCCATGTCTCGCGGCTGTACGACAGCCACAACACATGCCGGGATTGCTTAACAAACAGGCAATCCATGCATGTGTTGCGGCTGTCTATCAGTCACAAGACATGGAGCCACATACAGAAAAAAAGCAGATCACAGACATGGCAAGAAGTCATTTATGGCAACAATGGCAACTTTCTGGCTTTAAGAAACACTAAAAGAAATCAAGAGCAAAAAATGTGGTAATCAGTAATGGTTACTTTTTTAACCAAGCATTGGGGAAAAATTATGGAATCACTCAATTCTGAGGAAAAAAATATGGAATAACCCAGTAAATTTTCATACCCAAAAATAACACCTACAACAAATTAGATCTGCTTGTTAGTCTGCATCTAAAAAGGAGTGATCACACCTTGGAGAGCTGTTGAACCAAATGGACTGACATGAATCATGGCTCCAACACGAGAGATGTCAATTGAAACAAAGGAGAGGATTATCAAACTCTTAAAAGAGGGTAAATCATCACGCAATGTTGAAAAAGATGTTAGTTGTTCACAGTCAGCTGTGTCTAAAATCTGGACCAAATACAAACAACATGGGAAGGTTGTTAAAGGCAAACATACTGGTAGACCATGGAAGACAACAAAGCATCAAGACCGGAAACTTAAAGCAATATGTCTCCAAAACAGGAAATGCACAACAAAACAAATGAGGAACGAATGGGTGGAAACTAGAGTCAACGTCTGTGACCGAACTGTAATAAACCGCCTAAAGGAAATGGGATTTATATACAGAAAAGCTAAACGAAAGTCATCATTAACACCTGAACAGAATAAAACAAGGTTGCAATGGGCTAAGGAAAAGCAATTGTGGACTGTGGATGACTGGATGAAAGTCATATTCAGTGATGAATCACGAATCTGCATTGGGCAAGGTGATAATGCTGAAACTTTTGTTTGGTGCCATTTCAATGAGATTTATAAAGATGACTGCCTGAAGAGAACATGCAAATTTCCACAGTCATTGATGATATGGGGCTGCATGTCAGGTAAAGGCACTGGGGAGATGTCTGTCATTACATCTTCAATAAATGCACAAGTTTATGTTGATATTTTGGACACTTTTCTTATCCTATCAATTGAAAGGATGTTTGGGGATGATGAAATCATTTTTCAAGATGATAATGCATCCTGCCATAGAGCAAAAACTGTGCAAACATTCCTTGAAAAAAGACACATAAGGTCAATGTCATCGCCTGCAAATAGTCCGGATCTCAATCCAATAGAAAATCTTTGGTGGAAGTTGAAGAAAATGGTCCATGACAAGGCTCCAACCTGCAAAGCTGATCTGGCAACAGCAATCAGAGAACGTTGGAGCCAGATTGATAAAGAGTACTGTTTGACACTCATTAAGTCCATGCCTCAGAGACTGCAAGCTGTTATAAAAGCCAAAGGTGGTGCAACAAAATACTAGTGATGTTTTGGAGTGTTTTTTGTTTGTTTGTTTGTTTTTCATGATTATATATTTTTTTTTCCTCAGAATTGAGTGATTCCATAATTTTTCCCCTATGCTTGGTTAAAAAAAGTAACCATAACTGACTTCCAGATTTTTTGTTCTTGATTTCTTTTAGTGTTTCTTAAAGCCAGAAAGTTGCCATCTGAAATGACTTTAGTTTTGTGCCATGTCTGTGATCTGCTTTTTTTCTACAAAATTAAACAACTGAATGAACATCCTCCAAGGCCGGTGATTCCATAATTTTTGCCAGAGGTTGTATATAGGTCATCCTTTAATTAAATGGGATGCTCATAACATTTTTTATATATTAAAATGGACTCATGGGAGTATTTAAAGAAAACAGTACAACTTACTTATTGGATCCCTGTGGTTCCGCCACAATGATGACTGTGTTGTCTCCGGCCTCTTTGGTTCTTTTCCTGACTTGGGATGTCACGTGACCTCTGCTGCTAATTAATGGCCACGGATCGGCTGCAGCCTTCTTATTTTGTTTGGGCTGGAAGAGAATTGTAGTTGTAATTACTCACATTAGTCTTTGATCACAATGATGGCCAGAGCCAAAATTCCTTAGGTCTCCATGAAAACACACATATGCGCAATTGGGTCAATTTCATAGAAAGCCAAAGATCCTAAAATTATTTTTTTTATTGTGTGAAGAAAGCAGAGAACAAGCAGGAAACTTCACACAATCACAGGAAGAATATGCTGTACAAAATCCATGTACATAGAGCTTCTGACTTGATTTGAACATGCCAGTGCAAGACATCTGTAACACCCCAGGGTCCTGGTTGTTACAGTGACATTACTTTCCTCATGCGGAGAGTGATGTCACTCTTGGAAGCGAGGGAAGATCTTCTTTATTAGGTAAACACAAACATGCAACATGTTCACACTCCAGGCAGCCAGAAGGGGGAGCTCTGATCCAGCTTGTGGGTGGCTCCCCTATATATATATTCTGGCTGGAGGGAAAGTAGTTAGTGTGTCACAGAGGAGTGAATGAGAGCAAGGAGTGAGTGCCAGACAGCAGACTGGAGCAGTCTGAGGCCGAGAGGAAAGCAGAGGGGGCGTGCAGTCAAGAGGGTGCTGCAGCTCCTAGACAGAGATAACACAGAAAGAACAGCTTCTAGTGAGTGTGCAGAAGAGCGGAGCAGAGGAGAGTGAGACCTGGGGAAAATAACTACGACTGAGCTATCCCCTGGCAGAGCGCAGACACCGGTAGCTGGAAGACCGGGGTTGTGTCGAACTCTAAGTGGCACAGCAGAAACCGGCAGGACAGCTGGGCTACATGTCACCTGTTCGCCCTAACACCTAGAGACACAGTGGCCCATAGAGCCTGGGTCGTGATAGAGACCCTGTAAAAAGGCTCGAGCCACCTGTCATATGGGTTAGTATCCTACCCTTTAAAGAGGACAGAGAGAACAGTGAGGACCTTGACAGAAGCCACAGAGCAAAGGACTGCACCACTGCACTAGTAGGAAGGCTTCTAACTCCACCTGGTAAAGGGGACTCCGAACTCGCTTCCAAGCTGGCCGGACCCTGCCTGCACCTGTGATCTGGTGCCCTGGACTGTGATTGCCTGAAGTCTTCAGTAAACAAGGAACAGAGACTGCAAACCTGTGCCCTCCGTTTCTTACTGCACCACGCATTATCTTCATCTACACACCGGGAGCCCTGGGGACCCAACTTCACCTGTGGAAAGATATACCATCTTAGCTGCTATATCATCACCCCAGCAGACCCCTTTAAGCAGCGTCAGTCATCCCTGACCGAATACCACAGGTGGCGTCACAAACAAACTTTATTCTCAAAACCTCTTTAAACACAGTCGCTTTGTACATGGGAGCCCAGGGCCATGGACTGGGTTGCCGGTGTCATGACACATCCCCTTAAGTACCAGACCCGGTACCGAGTACCCCACAGCCTTGGCGGGCGACTCACATCCAATGGAATTTTCCATTACTACGATATTGATATCCTATCCTTATGATGTCATGAATATCAAATCAGTGGGGGTCCTATTCCCAGCACCCCCAATGATCAGTTGTTACCAGCTATGTCAGTAGTTCGATGTTAAAAGTGCTCACAAAAGAACAACACCATTCCTTACATTGTGTAGTGGCTGCTACTGGGAGCTACAGATCAGCTCATATTCACATAGTAGGAGTTGATTAGCAGTACCCGGCAGTGGGTGCTCCGGCTCTGAACACTGTTTTAGTCCAGCCACTGCTGCAGCTGGTAGCAGCTGAACATGAAGGTGCTGGGTGTTGCATATTGGACCTCCACCTATCTGATATTGATAACAAAGCCTGTAAGGGGTTTTCCACTCTCAGAAAAGTAAGCCCCAAATGATTCCTGTAATGTAAAATAACAAAGACTGAAAGTACTCACCCCCACCAACGCCGACTCCCTGCTGCTGCTTCGCTCTCTGTGCTCTTCCTGCAGTGGTGACGTCATGATGTAGGTGCACAAGCTACTGAGCTTAATGATGGCACCAATCAGAAAATGCAGCCAAAACACAAAAGACTGGAGTAAAGGCGGGGAGCTGGTGCTGGGGTGGAGGAGGGTGAGTACTATGTGAGTTTGCTAATTTACATTACAGGAATTGCTTGGTTCCACTTTTCATCAATGTCACAGTATCGTCAGCTTTAGTACCCCGAAGAACTGATTGACATTTCAGTCCGCTGTCCTTACCACTGCAGTTTCATGTTGCCGTGCATGAGCGATGCAGTGTGTGAAGGGCCAGATGACTGGTAATGTCAACAACAAAGCTGGCCCTCTTCTCTGATTGATAGATAGACAAGGTTTGCTATTGATAGATATAGAAGCTGGCTTAGTTATTAACATTAGCACTCAACGGGACAGAAAGAATAGTGTTATAGACCTAGGGCCTGGGCAACGGCCAGGGCAAGCAAGCTAATACAAACATATTAGTAAGTTATTTAAGTTAGGATTTAACCACCATTTCTCCATAATTTTTAAAGGCTAGAAAAACCTGTAATAGAGATTTTTTATTTAATACCCCTCAACTTTTTAATAGAACCATTATAGGATCTCCTCTATGGAGGAGAGACCGGCTTGGGAAATGCAGGTAAGCAAAAGAACTTGTTTAGACATCAGTGATTTTTCACTAGTGCTTTGTATGAGATTTTCATCAGTGTTTAGTTGGTGCTTCAGAGTTTACATTCAAAGTTTCTCCTAGATATTTTTAAAACCACACAAGGATGGCATCCAACTGTTATCTGATCATTTCACGGACCTATAGATTTGCACTGGCAAGCTTGACCCGTGACTTGGATGAAAATAGGACATGTCTCCATGGTTTGATGTGGACCACTAAGTCAACAATAAAACAACAACACGTGAATACCTCCATGGACTACTATGAAAGTGAAAAATATAGATATAACCCGTATGTGAAATACTGACATCTGTATGAGTCCTTACTCAACAGGTGGCATCAGGATTCAGGATGCAAAGTGAATAAACCAACTTGTAATTTTAAGTCAAAGTACTGGAAAAAAAGAAACTAGAAACAGATGTCTCTCATCCATGGGTTCGCTCATCCCTACTCCTTACTGAATAAAGCGTAGCTTTTTGCTACTTAAAAAAAAGTTTTGGAACTGAGCAAAATGTAATTGGGCAGAGATGCTTCAAAGGGAAATTAAGAAGAGCTACAGAAATTGTGGTCCGCCAGCATTTTATATTCCCCTATATTTTTTAAATTAGCTTTATTTGTTTAGAGGAGAGAATTGAGGTTTTAGTGATTACTAGTAAATTGACAATCCGATTGTAAAATTTACTAGTAATGCATTATATTAGGCTGATGATATTCGAGTAACTCATATGGGCAACACCATGGCTCAGTAGGTAGTCACAGAACAAGGATCCTGTGTTCAAATATATCCAAGTGCAACGCCAACATGGAGCTTTTATATTTTCCCCCATTTTTATAGACCTCTATAATAATGGCTTCATGGGAGATCGTGCAGCTGCCGGTGTCTGATAGCCAGACACCTACTGGAGTGGGCAGGTATAGTATTTTACTGTTTTTGCCATCTCAATATGTCTATATAGCATTGTTATATGAGCGCTTGATATATAATGGAGGCAACGGTGCTGCCCCTCCCCTTCATCTGGGACCAGCAAGTACAAGATCGCCAGGTGACTAGTCACAAGACCATGCTGCTGTGTCTAAATACAGGTCCTTCTCAAAAAATTAGCATATAGTGTTAAATTTCATTATTTACCATAATGTAATGATTACAATTAAACTTTCATATATTATAGATTCATTATCCACCAACTGAAATTTGTCAGGTCTTTTATTGTTTTAATACTGATGATTTTGGCATACAACTCCTGATAACCCAAAAAACCTGTCTCAATAAATTAGCATATTTCACCCATCCAATCAAATAAAAGTGTTTTTTAATAACAAACAAAAAAACCATCAAATAATAATGTTCAGTTATGCACTCAATACTTGGTCGGGAATCCTTTGGCAGAAATGACTGCTTCAATGCGGCGTGGCATGGAGGCAATCAGCCTGTGACACTGCTGAGATGTTATGGAGGCCCAGGATGCTTCAATAGCGGCCTTAAGCTCAACCAGAGTGTTGGGTCTTGCGTCTCTCAACTTTCTCTTCACAATATCCCACAGATTCTCTATGGGGTTCAGGTCAGGAGAGTTGGCAGGCCAATTGAGCACAGTAATACCATGGTCAGTAAACCATTTACCAGTGGTTTTGGCACTGTGAGCAGGTGCCAGGTCGTGCTGAAAAAATGAAATCTTCATCACCATAAAGCATTGACCCTGCCCTTGATGAAACACAGTGGACCAACACCAGCAGCTGACATGGCACCCCACACCATCACTGACTGTGGGTACTTGACACTGGACTTCAGGCATTTTGGCATTTCCTTCTCCCCAGTCTTCCTCCAGACTCTGGCACCTTGATTTCCGAATGACATGCAAAATTTGCTTTCATCAGAAAAAAGTACTTGGGACCACTTAGCAACAGTCCAGTGCTGCTTCTCTGTAGCCCTGGTCAGGCGCTTCTGCCGCTGTTTATGGTTCAAAAGTGGCTTTACCTGGGGAATGCGGCACCTGTAGCCCATTTCCTGCACACGCCTGTGCACGGTGGCTCTGGATGTTTCCACACCAGACTCAGTCCACTGCTTCCTCAGGTTCCCCAAGGTCTGGAATCGGTCCTTCTCTACAATCTTCCTCAGGGTCCGGTCTCCTCTTCTCGTTGTACAGCGTTTTCTGCCACATTGTTTCCTTCCAACAGACTTACCATTGAGGTGCCTTGATACAGCACTCTGGGAACAGCCTATTTGTTGAGAAATTTCTTTCTGGGTCTTACCCTCTTGCTTGAGGGTGTCAATGATGGCCTTCTTGACATCTGTCAGGTCGCTAGTCTTACCCATGATGGGGGTTTTGAGTAATGAACCCGGCAGGGAGTTTATATAAGCCTCAGGTATCTTTTGCATGTGTTTAGAGTTAATTAGTTGATTCAGAAGATTACGGTAATAGGTCGTTTAGAGAACCTTTTCTTGATATGCTAATTTATTGAGACAGGTTTTTTGGGTTATCAGGAGTTGTATGCCAAAATCATCAGTATTAAAACAATAAAAGACCTGACAAATTTCAGTTGGTGGATAATGAATCTATAATATATGAAAGTTTAATTGTAATCATTACATTATGGTAAATAATGAAATTTAACACTATATGCTAATTTTTTGAGAAGGACCTGTAGACCCTGTACAGTCCTGACAGTGAGAAGTAATCACTTGTTAGTACAACCCTGGCAAAAATGATGGAATCACCGGCCTTGGAGGATGTTCATTCAGTTGTTTAATTTTGTAGAAAAAAAGCAGATCACAGACATGGCACAAAACTAAAGACATTTCAAATGGCAACTTTCTGGCTTTAAGAAACACTAAAAGAAATCAAGAACAAAAAAATGTGGTAGTCAGTAATGGTTACTTTTTTTTAACCAAGCATAGGGAAAAATTATGGGATCACTCAATTCTGAGGAAAAAATTATGGAATGATGAAAAACAAACAAACAAAAAAACACTCCAAAACATCACTAGTATTTTGTTGTACCACCTCTGGCTTTTATAACAGCTTGCAGTCTCTGAGGCATGGACTTAATGAGTGTCAAACAGTACTCTTTATCAATCTTGCTCCAACTTTCTCTGATTGCTGTTGCCAGATCAGCTTTGCAGGTCGGAGCCTTGTCATGGACCATTTTCTTCCACCAAAAATTTTCAATTGGATTGAGATCCGGACTATTTGCAGGCTAAAAGCTAAAAGCTCTCATTTTTCATATTTCTAGTGCAGTAATGCAGTTCAAATTTCGTTTTTTCAAGTTTGCATGTTTTGGCGCTGCAGTGTGCTGCCCTATTTATTTAACTATATACGAGTTGGCGACTCTGGGTTCAGCACCTGTTCACACTCAGTCTATGTTTGGATGTGCAGATCAGGTTTTTTGAAATGTATTCTCTAGCCTTCTGATCGTGCACTCCCCGCCTCCTAGCTTCAGGTGTTTTAATTATAGTAGGTCCAATACCCCTCCACATAGAGAGAGAATTTGAGTCCAAGAAGAGGTTTCACATGTACCCATTCAGATGGAGACGTTTATTCTCAGTGAGGTAGGTCAAACGTAGGACCTCGTATAAGAGAGATGCCTTAACGTGGCTACGAGGTACACATAAAATTGGCCATTTTTGTGCGCTAAAAGCTCTCATTTTTCATATTTCTAGTGCAGTAATGCAGTTCAAATTTCGTTTTTTCAAGTTTGCATGTTTTGGCGCTGCAGTGTGCTGCCCTATTTATTTAACTATATACGAGTTGGCGACTCTGGGTTCAGCACCTGTTCACACTCAGTCTATGTTTGGATGTGCAGATCAGGTTTTTTGAAATGTATTCTCTAGCCTTCTGATCGTGCACTCCCCGCCTCCTAGCTTCAGGTGTTTTAATTATAGTAGGTCCAATACCCCTCCACATAGAGAGAGAATTTGAGTCCAAGAAGAGGTTTCACATGTACCCATTCAGATGGAGACGTTTATTCTCAGTGAGGTAGGTCAAACGTAGGACCTCGTATAAGAGAGATGCCTTAACGTGGCTACGAGGTACACATAAAATTGGCCATTTTTGTGCGCTAAAAGCTCTCATTTTTCATATTTCTAGTGCAGTAATGCAGTTCAAATTTCGTTTTTTCAAGTTTGCATGTTTTGGCGCTGCAGTGTGCTGCCCTATTTATTTAACTATATACGAGTTGGCGACTCTGGGTTCAGCACCTGTTCACACTCAGTCTATGTTTGGATGTGCAGATCAGGTTTTTTGAAATGTATTCTCTAGCCTTCTGATCGTGCACTCCCCGCCTCCTAGCTTCAGGTGTTTTAATTATAGTAGGTCCAATACCCCTCCACATAGAGAGAGAATTTGAGTCCAAGAAGAGGTTTCACATGTACCCATTCAGATGGAGACGTTTATTCTCAGTGAGGTAGGTCAAACGTAGGACCTCGTATAAGAGAGATGCCTTAACGTGGCTACGAGGTACACATAAAATTGGCCATTTTTGTGCGCTAATAGCTCTCATTTTTCATATTTCTAGTGCAGTAATGCAGTTCAAATTTCGTTTTTTCAAGTTTGCATGTTTTGGCGCTGCAGTGTGCTGCCCTATTTATTTAACTATATACGAGTTGGCGACTCTGGGTTCAGCACCTGTTCACACTCAGTCTATGTTTGGATGTGCAGATCAGGTTTTTTGAAATGTATTCTCTAGCCTTCTGATCGTGCACTCCCCGCCTCCTAGCTTCAGGTGTTTTAATTATAGTAGGTCCAATACCCCTCCACATAGAGAGAGAATTTGAGTCCAAGAAGAGGTTTCACATGTACCCATTCAGATGGAGACGTTTATTCTCAGTGAGGTAGGTCAAACGTAGGACCTCGTATAAGAGAGATGCCTTAACGTGGCTACGAGGTACACATAAAATTGGCCATTTTTGTGCGCTAAAAGCTCTCATTTTTCATATTTCTAGTGCAGTAATGCAGTTCAAATTTCGTTTTTTCAAGTTTGCATGTTTTGGCGCTGCAGTGTGCTGCCCTATTTATTTAACTATATACGAGTTGGCGAC
The DNA here is from genome assembly GCF_032444005.1 of Ranitomeya imitator. Taxonomy (NCBI): domain Eukaryota; kingdom Metazoa; phylum Chordata; class Amphibia; order Anura; family Dendrobatidae; genus Ranitomeya; species Ranitomeya imitator. Next base: position 530,010,516 of record NC_091286.1, read on the forward strand.
TCTGGGTTCAGCACCTGTTCACACTCAGTCTATGTTTGGATGTGCAGATCAGGTTTTTTGAAATGTATTCTCTAGCCTTCTGATCGTGCACTCCCCGCCTCCTAGCTTCAGGTGTTTTAATTATAGTAGGTCCAATACCCCTCCACATAGAGAGAGAATTTGAGTCCAAGAAGAGGTTTCACATGTACCCATTCAGATGGAGACGTTTATTCTCAGTGAGGTAGGTCAAACGTAGGACCTCGTATAAGAGAGATGCCTTAACGTGGCTACGAGGTACACATAAAATTGGCCATTTTTGTGCGCTAAAAGCTCTCATTTTTCATATTTCTAGTGCAGTAATGCAGTTCAAATTTCGTTTTTTCAAGTTTGCATGTTTTGGCGCTGCAGTGTGCTGCCCTATTTATTTAACTATATACGAGTTGGCGACTCTGGGTTCAGCACCTGTTCACACTCAGTCTATGTTTGGATGTGCAGATCAGGTTTTTTGAAATGTATTCTCTAGCCTTCTGATCGTGCACTCCCCGCCTCCTAGCTTCAGGTGTTTTAATTATAGTAGGTCCAATACCCCTCCACATAGAGAGAGAATTTGAGTCCAAGAAGAGGTTTCACATGTACCCATTCAGATGGAGACGTTTATTCTCAGTGAGGTAGGTCAAACGTAGGACCTCGTATAAGAGAGATGCCTTAACGTGGCTACGAGGTACACATAAAATTGGCCATTTTTGTGCGCTAAAAGCTCTCATTTTTCATATTTCTAGTGCAGTAATGCAGTTCAAATTTCGTTTTTTCAAGTTTGCATGTTTTGGCGCTGCAGTGTGCTGCCCTATTTATTTAACTATATACGAGTTGGCGACTCTGGGTTCAGCACCTGTTCACACTCAGTCTATGTTTGGATGTGCAGATCAGGTTTTTTGAAATGTATTCTCTAGCCTTCTGATCGTGCACTCCCCGCCTCCTAGCTTCAGGTGTTTTAATTATAGTAGGTCCAATACCCCTCCACATAGAGAGAGAATTTGAGTCCAAGAAGAGGTTTCACATGTACCCATTCAGATGGAGACGTTTATTCTCAGTGAGGTAGGTCAAACGTAGGACCTCGTATAAGAGAGATGCCTTAACGTGGCTACGAGGTACACATAAAATTGGCCATTTTTGTGCGCTAAAAGCTCTCATTTTTCATATTTCTAGTGCAGTAATGCAGTTCAAATTTCGTTTTTTCAAGTTTGCATGTTTTGGCGCTGCAGTGTGCTGCCCTATTTATTTAACTATATACGAGTTGGCGACTCTGGGTTCAGCACCTGTTCACACTCAGTCTATGTTTGGATGTGCAGATCAGGTTTTTTGAAATGTATTCTCTAGCCTTCTGATCGTGCACTCCCCGCCTCCTAGCTTCAGGTGTTTTAATTATAGTAGGTCCAATACCCCTCCACATAGAGAGAGAATTTGAGTCCAAGAAGAGGTTTCACATGTACCCATTCAGATGGAGACGTTTATTCTCAGTGAGGTAGGTCAAACGTAGGACCTCGTATAAGAGAGATGCCTTAACGTGGCTACGAGGTACACATAAAATTGGCCATTTTTGTGCGCTAAAAGCTCTCATTTTTCATATTTCTAGTGCAGTAATGCAGTTCAAATTTCGTTTTTTCAAGTTTGCATGTTTTGGCGCTGCAGTGTGCTGCCCTATTTATTTAACTATATACGAGTTGGCGACTCTGGGTTCAGCACCTGTTCACACTCAGTCTATGTTTGGATGTGCAGATCAGGTTTTTTGAAATGTATTCTCTAGCCTTCTGATCGTGCACTCCCCGCCTCCTAGCTTCAGGTGTTTTAATTATAGTAGGTCCAATACCCCTCCACATAGAGAGAGAATTTGAGTCCAAGAAGAGGTTTCACATGTACCCATTCAGATGGAGACGTTTATTCTCAGTGAGGTAGGTCAAACGTAGGACCTCGTATAAGAGAGATGCCTTAACGTGGCTACGAGGTACACATAAAATTGGCCATTTTTGTGCGCTAAAAGCTCTCATTTTTCATATTTCTAGTGCAGTAATGCAGTTCAAATTTCGTTTTTTCAAGTTTGCATGTTTTGGCGCTGCAGTGTGCTGCCCTATTTATTTAACTATATACGAGTTGGCGACTCTGGGTTCAGCACCTGTTCACACTCAGTCTATGTTTGGATGTGCAGATCAGGTTTTTTGAAATGTATTCTCTAGCCTTCTGATCGTGCACTCCCCGCCTCCTAGCTTCAGGTGTTTTAATTATAGTAGGTCCAATACCCCTCCACATAGAGAGAGAATTTGAGTCCAAGAAGAGGTTTCACATGTACCCATTCAGATGGAGACGTTTATTCTCAGTGAGGTAGGTCAAACGTAGGACCTCGTATAAGAGAGATGCCTTAACGTGGCTACGAGGTACACATAAAATTGGCCATTTTTGTGCGCTAAAAGCTCTCATTTTTCATATTTCTAGTGCAGTAATGCAGTTCAAATTTCGTTTTTTCAAGTTTGCATGTTTTGGCGCTGCAGTGTGCTGCCCTATTTATTTAACTATATACGAGTTGGCGACTCTGGGTTCAGCACCTGTTCACACTCAGTCTATGTTTGGATGTGCAGATCAGGTTTTTTGAAATGTATTCTCTAGCCTTCTGATCGTGCACTCCCCGCCTCCTAGCTTCAGGTGTTTTAATTATAGTAGGTCCAATACCCCTCCACATAGAGAGAGAATTTGAGTCCAAGAAGAGGTTTCACATGTACCCATTCAGATGGAGACGTTTATTCTCAGTGAGGTAGGTCAAACGTAGGACCTCGTATAAGAGAGATGCCTTAACGTGGCTACGAGGTACACATAAAATTGGCCATTTTTGTGCGCTAAAAGCTCTCATTTTTCATATTTCTAGTGCAGTAATGCAGTTCAAATTTCGTTTTTTCAAGTTTGCATGTTTTGGCGCTGCAGTGTGCTGCCCTATTTATTTAACTATATACGAGTTGGCGACTCTGGGTTCAGCACCTGTTCACACTCAGTCTATGTTTGGATGTGCAGATCAGGTTTTTTGAAATGTATTCTCTAGCCTTCTGATCGTGCACTCCCCGCCTCCTAGCTTCAGGTGTTTTAATTATAGTAGGTCCAATACCCCTCCACATAGAGAGAGAATTTGAGTCCAAGAAGAGGTTTCACATGTACCCATTCAGATGGAGACGTTTATTCTCAGTGAGGTAGGTCAAACGTAGGACCTCGTATAAGAGAGATGCCTTAACGTGGCTACGAGGTACACATAAAATTGGCCATTTTTGTGCGCTAAAAGCTCTCATTTTTCATATTTCTAGTGCAGTAATGCAGTTCAAATTTCGTTTTTTCAAGTTTGCATGTTTTGGCGCTGCAGTGTGCTGCCCTATTTATTTAACTATATACGAGTTGGCGACTCTGGGTTCAGCACCTGTTCACACTCAGTCTATGTTTGGATGTGCAGATCAGGTTTTTTGAAATGTATTCTCTAGCCTTCTGATCGTGCACTCCCCGCCTCCTAGCTTCAGGTGTTTTAATTATAGTAGGTCCAATACCCCTCCACATAGAGAGAGAATTTGAGTCCAAGAAGAGGTTTCACATGTACCCATTCAGATGGAGACGTTTATTCTCAGTGAGGTAGGTCAAACGTAGGACCTCGTATAAGAGAGATGCCTTAACGTGGCTACGAGGTACACATAAAATTGGCCATTTTTGTGCGCTAAAAGCTCTCATTTTTCATATTTCTAGTGCAGTAATGCAGTTCAAATTTCGTTTTTTCAAGTTTGCATGTTTTGGCACTGCAGTGTGCTGCCCTATTTATTTAACTATATACGAGTTGGCGACTCTGGGTTCAGCACCTGTTCACACTCAGTCTATGTTTGGATGTGCAGATCAGGTTTTTTGAAATGTATTCTCTAGCCTTCTGATCGTGCACTCCCCGCCTCCTAGCTTCAGGTGTTTTAATTATAGTAGGTCCAATACCCCTCCACATAGAGAGAGAATTTGAGTCCAAGAAGAGGTTTCACATGTACCCATTCAGATGGAGACGTTTATTCTCAGTGAGGTAGGTCAAACGTAGGACCTCGTATAAGAGAGATGCCTTAACGTGGCTACGAGGTACACATAAAATTGGCCATTTTTGTGCGCTAAAAGCTCTCATTTTTCATATTTCTAGTGCAGTAATGCAGTTCAAATTTCGTTTTTTCAAGTTTGCATGTTTTGGCGCTGCAGTGTGCTGCCCTATTTATTTAACTATATACGAGTTGGCGACTCTGGGTTCAGCACCTGTTCACACTCAGTCTATGTTTGGATGTGCAGATCAGGTTTTTTGAAATGTATTCTCTAGCCTTCTGATCGTGCACTCCCCGCCTCCTAGCTTCAGGTGTTTTAATTATAGTAGGTCCAATACCCCTCCACATAGAGAGAGAATTTGAGTCCAAGAAGAGGTTTCACATGTACCCATTCAGATGGAGACGTTTATTCTCAGTGAGGTAGGTCAAACGTAGGACCTCGTATAAGAGAGATGCCTTAACGTGGCTACGAGGTACACATAAAATTGGCCATTTTTGTGCGCTAAAAGCTCTCATTTTTCATATTTCTAGTGCAGTAATGCAGTTCAAATTTCGTTTTTTCAAGTTTGCATGTTTTGGCGCTGCAGTGTGCTGCCCTATTTATTTAACTATATACGAGTTGGCGACTCTGGGTTCAGCACCTGTTCACACTCAGTCTATGTTTGGATGTGCAGATCAGGTTTTTTGAAATGTATTCTCTAGCCTTCTGATCGTGCACTCCCCGCCTCCTAGCTTCAGGTGTTTTAATTATAGTAGGTCCAATACCCCTCCACATAGAGAGAGAATTTGAGTCCAAGAAGAGGTTTCACATGTACCCATTCAGATGGAGACGTTTATTCTCAGTGAGGTAGGTCAAACGTAGGACCTCGTATAAGAGAGATGCCTTAACGTGGCTACGAGGTACACATAAAATTGGCCATTTTTGTGCGCTAAAAGCTCTCATTTTTCATATTTCTAGTGCAGTAATGCAGTTCAAATCTCGTTTTTTCAAGTTTGCATGTTTTGGCGCTGCAGTGTGCTGCCCTATTTATTTAACTATATACGAGTTGGCGACTCTGGGTTCAGCACCTGTTCACACTCAGTCTATGTTTGGATGTGCAGATCAGGTTTTTTGAAATGTATTCTCTAGCCTTCTGATCGTGCACTCCCCGCCTCCTAGCTTCAGGTGTTTTAATTATAGTAGGTCCAATACCCCTCCACATAGAGAGAGAATTTGAGTCCAAGAAGAGGTTTCACATGTACCCATTCAGATGGAGACGTTTATTCTCAGTGAGGTAGGTCAAACGTAGGACCTCGTATAAGAGAGATGCCTTAACGTGGCTACGAGGTACACATAAAATTGGCCATTTTTGTGCGCTAAAAGCTCTCATTTTTCATATTTCTAGTGCAGTAATGCAGTTCAAATTTCGTTTTTTCAAGTTTGCATGTTTTGGCGCTGCAGTGTGCTGCCCTATTTATTTAACTATATACGAGTTGGCGACTCTGGGTTCAGCACCTGTTCACACTCAGTCTATGTTTGGATGTGCAGATCAGGTTTTTTGAAATGTATTCTCTAGCCTTCTGATCGTGCACTCCCCGCCTCCTAGCTTCAGGTGTTTTAATTATAGTAGGTCCAATACCCCTCCACATAGAGAGAGAATTTGAGTCCAAGAAGAGGTTTCACATGTACCCATTCAGATGGAGACGTTTATTCTCAGTGAGGTAGGTCAAACGTAGGACCTCGTATAAGAGAGATGCCTTAACGTGGCTACGAGGTACACATAAAATTGGCCATTTTTGTGCGCTAAAAGCTCTCATTTTTCATATTTCTAGTGCAGTAATGCAGTTCAAATTTCGTTTTTTCAAGTTTGCATGTTTTGGCGCTGCAGTGTGCTGCCCTATTTATTTAACTATATACGAGTTGGCGACTCTGGGTTCAGCACCTGTTCACACTCAGTCTATGTTTGGATGTGCAGATCAGGTTTTTTGAAATGTATTCTCTAGCCTTCTGATCGTGCACTCCCCGCCTCCTAGCTTCAGGTGTTTTAATTATAGTAGGTCCAATACCCCTCCACATAGAGAGAGAATTTGAGTCCAAGAAGAGGTTTCACATGTACCCATTCAGATGGAGACGTTTATTCTCAGTGAGGTAGGTCAAACGTAGGACCTCGTATAAGAGAGATGCCTTAACGTGGCTACGAGGTACACATAAAATTGGCCATTTTTGTGCGCTAATAGCTCTCATTTTTCATATTTCTAGTGCAGTAATGCAGTTCAAATTTCGTTTTTTCAAGTTTGCATGTTTTGGCGCTGCAGTGTGCTGCCCTATTTATTTAACTATATACGAGTTGGCGACTCTGGGTTCAGCACCTGTTCACACTCAGTCTATGTTTGGATGTGCAGATCAGGTTTTTTGAAATGTATTCTCTAGCCTTCTGATCGTGCACTCCCCGCCTCCTAGCTTCAGGTGTTTTAATTATAGTAGGTCCAATACCCCTCCACATAGAGAGAGAATTTGAGTCCAAGAAGAGGTTTCACATGTACCCATTCAGATGGAGACGTTTATTCTCAGTGAGGTAGGTCAAACGTAGGACCTCGTATAAGAGAGATGCCTTAACGTGACTACGAGGTACACATAAAATTGGCCATTTTTGTGCGCTAAAAGCTCTCATTTTTCATATTTCTAGTGCAGTAATGCAGTTCAAATTTCGTTTTTTCAAGTTTGCATGTTTTGGCGCTGCAGTGTGCTGCCCTATTTATTTAACTATATACGAGTTGGCGACTCTGGGTTCAGCACCTGTTCACACTCAGTCTATGTTTGGATGTGCAGATCAGGTTTTTTGAAATGTATTCTCTAGCCTTCTGATCGTGCACTCCCCGCCTCCTAGCTTCAGGTGTTTTAATTATAGTAGGTCCAATACCCCTCCACATAGAGAGAGAATTTGAGTCCAAGAAGAGGTTTCACATGTACCCATTCAGATGGAGACGTTTATTCTCAGTGAGGTAGGTCAAACGTAGGACCTCGTATAAGAGAGATGCCTTAACGTGGCTACGAGGTACACATAAAATTGGCCATTTTTGTGCGCTAAAAGCTCTCATTTTTCATATTTCTAGTGCAGTAATGCAGTTCAAATTTCGTTTTTTCAAGTTTGCATGTTTTGGCGCTGCAGTGTGCTGCCCTATTTATTTAACTATATACGAGTTGGCGACTCTGGGTTCAGCACCTGTTCACACTCAGTCTATGTTTGGATGTGCAGATCAGGTTTTTTGAAATGTATTCTCTAGCCTTCTGATCGTGCACTCCCCGCCTCCTAGCTTCAGGTGTTTTAATTATAGTAGGTCCAATACCCCTCCACATAGAGAGAGAATTTGAGTCCAAGAAGAGGTTTCACATGTACCCATTCAGATGGAGACGTTTATTCTCAGTGAGGTAGGTCAAACGTAGGACCTCGTATAAGAGAGATGCCTTAACGTGGCTACGAGGTACACATAAAATTGGCCATTTTTGTGCGCTAAAAGCTCTCATTTTTCATATTTCTAGTGCAGTAATGCAGTTCAAATTTCGTTTTTTCAAGTTTGCATGTTTTGGCGCTGCAGTGTGCTGCCCTATTTATTTAACTATATACGAGTTGGCGACTCTGGGTTCAGCACCTGTTCACACTCAGTCTATGTTTGGATGTGCAGATCAGGTTTTTTGAAATGTATTCTCTAGCCTTCTGATCGTGCACTCCCCGCCTCCTAGCTTCAGGTGTTTTAATTATAGTAGGTCCAATACCCCTCCACATAGAGAGAGAATTTGAGTCCAAGAAGAGGTTTCACATGTACCCATTCAGATGGAGACGTTTATTCTCAGTGAGGTAGGTCAAACGTAGGACCTCGTATAAGAGAGATGCCTTAACGTGGCTACGAGGTACACATAAAATTGGCCATTTTTGTGCGCTAAAAGCTCTCATTTTTCATATTTCTAGTGCAGTAATGCAGTTCAAATTTCGTTTTTTCAAGTTTGCATGTTTTGGCGCTGCAGTGTGCTGCCCTATTTATTTAACTATATACGAGTTGGCGACTCTGGGTTCAGCACCTGTTCACACTCAGTCTATGTTTGGATGTGCAGATCAGGTTTTTTGAAATGTATTCTCTAGCCTTCTGATCGTGCACTCCCCGCCTCCTAGCTTCAGGTGTTTTAATTATAGTAGGTCCAATACCCCTCCACATAGAGAGAGAATTTGAGTCCAAGAAGAGGTTTCACATGTACCCATTCAGATGGAGACGTTTATTCTCAGTGAGGTAGGTCAAACGTAGGACCTCGTATAAGAGAGATGCCTTAACGTGGCTACGAGGTACACATAAAATTGGCCATTTTTGTGCGCTAAAAGCTCTCATTTTTCATATTTCTAGTGCAGTAATGCAGTTCAAATTTCGTTTTTTCAAGTTTGCATGTTTTGGCGCTGCAGTGTGCTGCCCTATTTATTTAACTATATACGAGTTGGCGACTCTGGGTTCAGCACCTGTTCACACTCAGTCTATGTTTGGATGTGCAGATCAGGTTTTTTGAAATGTATTCTCTAGCCTTCTGATCGTGCACTCCCCGCCTCCTAGCTTCAGGTGTTTTAATTATAGTAGGTCCAATACCCCTCCACATAGAGAGAGAATTTGAGTCCAAGAAGAGGTTTCACATGTACCCATTCAGATGGAGACGTTTATTCTCAGTGAGGTAGGTCAAACGTAGGACCTCGTATAAGAGAGATGCCTTAACGTGGCTACGAGGTACACATAAAATTGGCCATTTTTGTGCGCTAAAAGCTCTCATTTTTCATATTTCTAGTGCAGTAATGCAGTTCAAATTTCGTTTTTTCAAGTTTGCATGTTTTGGCGCTGCAGTGTGCTGCCCTATTTATTTAACTATATACGAGTTGGCGACTCTGGGTTCAGCACCTGTTCACACTCAGTCTATGTTTGGATGTGCAGATCAGGTTTTTTGAAATGTATTCTCTAGCCTTCTGATCGTGCACTCCCCGCCTCCTAGCTTCAGGTGTTTTAATTATAGTAGGTCCAATACCCCTCCACATAGAGAGAGAATTTGAGTCCAAGAAGAGGTTTCACATGTACCCATTCAGATGGAGACGTTTATTCTCAGTGAGGTAGGTCAAACGTAGGACCTCGTATAAGAGAGATGCCTTAACGTGGCTACGAGGTACACATAAAATTGGCCATTTTTGTGCGCTAAAAGCTCTCATTTTTCATATTTCTAGTGCAGTAATGCAGTTCAAATTTCGTTTTTTCAAGTTTGCATGTTTTGGCGCTGCAGTGTGCTGCCCTATTTATTTAACTATATACGAGTTGGCGACTCTGGGTTCAGCACCTGTTCACACTCAGTCTATGTTTGGATGTGCAGATCAGGTTTTTTGAAATGTATTCTCTAGCCTTCTGATCGTGCACTCCCCGCCTCCTAGCTTCAGGTGTTTTAATTATAGTAGGTCCAATACCCCTCCACATAGAGAGAGAATTTGAGTCCAAGAAGAGGTTTCACATGTACCCATTCAGATGGAGACGTTTATTCTCAGTGAGGTAGGTCAAACGTAGGACCTCGTATAAGAGAGATGCCTTAACGTGGCTACGAGGTACACATAAAATTGGCCATTTTTGTGCACTAAAAGCTCTCATTTTTCATATTTCTAGTGCAGTAATGCAGTTCAAATTTCGTTTTTTCAAGTTTGCATGTTTTGGCGCTGCAGTGTGCTGCCCTATTTATTTAACTATATACGAGTTGGCGACTCTGGGTTCAGCACCTGTTCACACTCAGTCTATGTTTGGATGTGCAGATCAGGTTTTTTGAAATGTATTCTCTAGCCTTCTGATCGTGCACTCCCCGCCTCCTAGCTTCAGGTGTTTTAATTATAGTAGGTCCAATACCCCTCCACATAGAGAGAGAATTTGAGTCCAAGAAGAGGTTTCACATGTACCCATTCAGATGGAGACGTTTATTCTCAGTGAGGTAGGTCAAACGTAGGACCTCGTATAAGAGAGATGCCTTAACGTGGCTACGAGGTACACATAAAATTGGCCATTTTTGTGCGCTAAAAGCTCTCATTTTTCATATTTCTAGTGCAGTAATGCAGTTCAAATTTCGTTTTTTCAAGTTTGCATGTTTTGGCGCTGCAGTGTGCTGCCCTATTTATTTAACTATATACGAGTTGGCGACTCTGGGTTCAGCACCTGTTCACACTCAGTCTATGTTTGGATGTGCAGATCAGGTTTTTTGAAATGTATTCTCTAGCCTTCTGATCGTGCACTCCCCGCCTCCTAGCTTCAGGTGTTTTAATTATAGTAGGTCCAATACCCCTCCACATAGAGAGAGAATTTGAGTCCAAGAAGAGGTTTCACATGTACCCATTCAGATGGAGACGTTTATTCTCAGTGAGGTAGGTCAAACGTAGGACCTCGTATAAGAGAGATGCCTTAACGTGGCTACGAGGTACACATAAAATTGGCCATTTTTGTGCGCTAAAAGCTCTCATTTTTCATATTTCTAGTGCAGTAATGCAGTTCAAATTTCGTTTTTTCAAGTTTGCATGTTTTGGCGCTGCAGTGTGCTGCCCTATTTATTTAACTATATACGAGTTGGCGACTCTGGGTTCAGCACCTGTTCACACTCAGTCTATGTTTGGATGTGCAGATCAGGTTTTTTGAAATGTATTCTCTAGCCTTCTGATCGTGCACTCCCCGCCTCCTAGCTTCAGGTGTTTTAATTATAGTAGGTCCAATACCCCTCCACATAGAGAGAGAATTTGAGTCCAAGAAGAGGTTTCACATGTACCCATTCAGATGGAGACGTTTATTCTCAGTGAGGTAGGTCAAACGTAGGACCTCGTATAAGAGAGATGCCTTAACGTGGCTACGAGGTACACATAAAATTGGCCATTTTTGTGCGCTAAAAGCTCTCATTTTTCATATTTCTAGTGCAGTAATGCAGTTCAAATTTCGTTTTTTCAAGTTTGCATGTTTTGGCGCTGCAGTGTGCTGCCCTATTTATTTAACTATATACGAGTTGGCGACTCTGGGTTCAGCACCTGTTCACACTCAGTCTATGTTTGGATGTGCAGATCAGGTTTTTTGAAATGTATTCTCTAGCCTTCTGATCGTGCACTCCCCGCCTCCTAGCTTCAGGTGTTTTAATTATAGTAGGTCCAATACCCCTCCACATAGAGAGAGAATTTGAGTCCAAGAAGAGGTTTCACATGTACCCATTCAGATGGAGACGTTTATTCTCAGTGAGGTAGGTCAAACGTAGGACCTCGTATAAGAGAGATGCCTTAACGTGGCTACGAGGTACACATAAAATTGGCCATTTTTGTGCGCTAAAAGCTCTCATTTTTCATATTTCTAGTGCAGTAATGCAGTTCAAATTTCGTTTTTTCAAGTTTGCATGTTTTGGCGCTGCAGTGTGCTGCCCTATTTATTTAACTATATACGAGTTGGCGACTCTGGGTTCAGCACCTGTTCACACTCAGTCTATGTTTGGATGTGCAGATCAGGTTTTTTGAAATGTATTCTCTAGCCTTCTGATCGTGCACTCCCCGCCTCCTAGCTTCAGGTGTTTTAATTATAGTAGGTCCAATACCCCTCCACATAGAGAGAGAATTTGAGTCCAAGAAGAGGTTTCACATGTACCCATTCAGATGGAGACGTTTATTCTCAGTGAGGTAGGTCAAACGTAGGACCTCGTATAAGAGAGATGCCTTAACGTGGCTACGAGGTACACATAAAATTGGCCATTTTTGTGCGCTAAAAGCTCTCATTTTTCATATTTCTAGTGCAGTAATGCAGTTCAAATTTCGTTTTTTCAAGTTTGCATGTTTTGGCGCTGCAGTGTGCTGCCCTATTTATTTAACTATATACGAGTTGGCGACTCTGGGTTCAGCACCTGTTCACACTCAGTCTATGTTTGGATGTGCAGATCAGGTTTTTTGAAATGTATTCTCTAGCCTTCTGATCGTGCACTCCCCGCCTCCTAGCTTCAGGTGTTTTAATTATAGTAGGTCCAATACCCCTCCACATAGAGAGAGAATTTGAGTCCAAGAAGAGGTTTCACATGTACCCATTCAGATGGAGACGTTTATTCTCAGTGAGGTAGGTCAAACGTAGGACCTCGTATAAGAGAGATGCCTTAACGTGGCTACGAGGTACACATAAAATTGGCCATTTTTGTGCGCTAAAAGCTCTCATTTTTCATATTTCTAGTGCAGTAATGCAGTTCAAATTTCGTTTTTTCAAGTTTGCATGTTTTGGCGCTGCAGTGTGCTGCCCTATTTATTTAACTATATACGAGTTGGCGACTCTGGGTTCAGCACCTGTTCACACTCAGTCTATGTTTGGATGTGCAGATCAGGTTTTTTGAAATGTATTCTCTAGCCTTCTGATCGTGCACTCCCCGCCTCCTAGCTTCAGGTGTTTTAATTATAGTAGGTCCAATACCCCTCCACATAGAGAGAGAATTTGAGTCCAAGAAGAGGTTTCACATGTACCCATTCAGATGGAGACGTTTATTCTCAGTGAGGTAGGTCAAACGTAGGACCTCGTATAAGAGAGATGCCTTAACGTGGCTACGAGGTACACATAAAATTGGCCATTTTTGTGCGCTAAAAGCTCTCATTTTTCATATTTCTAGTGCAGTAATGCAGTTCAAATTTCGTTTTTTCAAGTTTGCATGTTTTGGCGCTGCAGTGTGCTGCCCTATTTATTTAACTATATACGAGTTGGCGACTCTGGGTTCAGCACCTGTTCACACTCAGTCTATGTTTGGATGTGCAGATCAGGTTTTTTGAAATGTATTCTCTAGCCTTCTGATCGTGCACTCCCCGCCTCCTAGCTTCAGGTGTTTTAATTATAGTAGGGCCAATACCCCTCCACATAGAGAGAGAATTTGAGTCCAAGAAGAGGTTTCACATGTACCCATTCAGATGGAGACGTTTATTCTCAGTGAGGTAGGTCAAACGTAGGACCTCGTATAAGAGAGATGCCTTAACGTGGCTACGAGGTACACATAAAATTGGCCATTTTTGTGCGCTAAAAGCTCTCATTTTTCATATTTCTAGTGCAGTAATGCAGTTCAAATTTCGTTTTTTCAAGTTTGCATGTTTCGGCGCTGCAGTGTGCTGCCCTATTTATTTAACTATATACGAGTTGGCGACTCTGGGTTCAGCACCTGTTCACACTCAGTCTATGTTTGGATGTGCAGATCAGGTTTTTTGAAATGTATTCTCTAGCCTTCTGATCGTGCACTCCCCGCCTCCTAGCTTCAGGTGTTTTAATTATAGTAGGTCCAATACCCCTCCACATAGAGAGAGAATTTGAGTCCAAGAAGAGGTTTCACATGTACCCATTCAGATGGAGACGTTTATTCTCAGTGAGGTAGGTCAAACGTAGGACCTCGTATAAGAGAGATGCCTTAACGTGGCTACGAGGTACACATAAAATTGGCCATTTTTGTGCGCTAAAAGCTCTCATTTTTCATATTTCTAGTGCAGTAATGCAGTTCAAATTTCGTTTTTTCAAGTTTGCATGTTTTGGCGCTGCAGTGTGCTGCCCTATTTATTTAACTATATACGAGTTGGCGACTCTGGGTTCAGCACCTGTTCACACTCAGTCTATGTTTGGATGTGCAGATCAGGTTTTTTGAAATGTATTCTCTAGCCTTCTGATCGTGCACTCCCCGCCTCCTAGCTTCAGGTGTTTTAATTATAGTAGGTCCAATACCCCTCCACATAGAGAGAGAATTTGAGTCCAAGAAGAGGTTTCACATGTACCCATTCAGATGGAGACGTTTATTCTCAGTGAGGTAGGTCAAACGTAGGACCTCGTATAAGAGAGATGCCTTAACGTGGCTACGAGGTACACATAAAATTGGCCATTTTTGTGCGCTAAAAGCTCTCATTTTTCATATTTCTAGTGCAGTAATGCAGTTCAAATTTCGTTTTTTCAAGTTTGCATGTTTTGGCGCTGCAGTGTGCTGCCCTATTTATTTAACTATATACGAGTTGGCGACTCTGGGTTCAGCACCTGTTCACACTCAGTCTATGTTTGGATGTGCAGATCAGGTTTTTTGAAATGTATTCTCTAGCCTTCTGATCGTGCACTCCCCGCCTCCTAGCTTCAGGTGTTTTAATTATAGTAGGTCCAATACCCCTCCACATAGAGAGAGAATTTGAGTCCAAGAAGAGGTTTCACATGTACCCATTCAGATGGAGACGTTTATTCTCAGTGAGGTAGGTCAAACGTAGGACCTCGTATAAGAGAGATGCCTTAACGTGGCTACGAGGTACACATAAAATTGGCCATTTTTGTGCGCTAAAAGCTCTCATTTTTCATATTTCTAGTGCAGTAATGCAGTTCAAATTTCGTTTTTTCAAGTTTGCATGTTTTGGCGCTGCAGTGTGCTGCCCTATTTATTTAACTATATACGAGTTGGCGACTCTGGGTTCAGCACCTGTTCACACTCAGTCTATGTTTGGATGTGCAGATCAGGTTTTTTGAAATGTATTCTCTAGCCTTCTGATCGTGCACTCCCCGCCTCCTAGCTTCAGGTGTTTTAATTATAGTAGGTCCAATACCCCTCCACATAGAGAGAGAATTTGAGTCCAAGAAGAGGTTTCACATGTACCCATTCAGATGGAGACGTTTATTCTCAGTGAGGTAGGTCAAACGTAGGACCTCGTATAAGAGAGATGCCTTAACGTGGCTACGAGGTACACATAAAATTGGCCATTTTTGTGCGCTAAAAGCTCTCATTTTTCATATTTCTAGTGCAGTAATGCAGTTCAAATTTCGTTTTTTCAAGTTTGCATGTTTTGGCGCTGCAGTGTGCTGCCCTATTTATTTAACTATATACGAGTTGGCGACTCTGGGTTCAGCACCTGTTCACACTCAGTCTATGTTTGGATGTGCAGATCAGGTTTTTTGAAATGTATTCTCTAGCCTTCTGATCGTGCACTCCCCGCCTCCTAGCTTCAGGTGTTTTAATTATAGTAGGTCCAATACCCCTCCACATAGAGAGAGAATTTGAGTCCAAGAAGAGGTTTCACATGTACCCATTCAGATGGAGACGTTTATTCTCAGTGAGGTAGGTCAAACGTAGGACCTCGTATAAGAGAGATGCCTTAACGTGGCTACGAGGTACACATAAAATTGGCCATTTTTGTGCGCTAAAAGCTCTCATTTTTCATATTTCTAGTGCAGTAATGCAGTTCAAATTTCGTTTTTTCAAGTTTGCATGTTTTGGCGCTGCAGTGTGCTGCCCTATTTATTTAACTATATACGAGTTGGCGACTCTGGGTTCAGCACCTGTTCACACTCAGTCTATGTTTGGATGTGCAGATCAGGTTTTTTGAAATGTATTCTCTAGCCTTCTGATCGTGCACTCCCCGCCTCCTAGCTTCAGGTGTTTTAATTATAGTAGGTCCAATACCCCTCCACATAGAGAGAGAATTTGAGTCCAAGAAGAGGTTTCACATGTACCCATTCAGATGGAGACGTTTATTCTCAGTGAGGTAGGTCAAACGTAGGACCTCGTATAAGAGAGATGCCTTAACGTGGCTACGAGGTACACATAAAATTGGCCATTTTTGTGCGCTAAAAGCTCTCATTTTTCATATTTCTAGTGCAGTAATGCAGTTCAAATTTCGTTTTTTCAAGTTTGCATGTTTTGGCGCTGCAGTGTGCTGCCCTATTTATTTAACTATATACGAGTTGGCGACTCTGGGTTCAGCACCTGTTCACACTCAGTCTATGTTTGGATGTGCAGATCAGGTTTTTTGAAATGTATTCTCTAGCCTTCTGATCGTGCACTCCCCGCCTCCTAGCTTCAGGTGTTTTAATTATAGTAGGTCCAATACCCCTCCACATAGAGAGAGAATTTGAGTCCAAGAAGAGGTTTCACATGTACCCATTCAGATGGAGACGTTTATTCTCAGTGAGGTAGGTCAAACGTAGGACCTCGTATAAGAGAGATGCCTTAACGTGGCTACGAGGTACACATAAAATTGGCCATTTTTGTGCACTAAAAGCTCTCATTTTTCATATTTCTAGTGCAGTAATGCAGTTCAAATTTCGTTTTTTCAAGTTTGCATGTTTTGGCGCTGCAGTGTGCTGCCCTATTTATTTAACTATATACGAGTTGGCGACTCTGGGTTCAGCACCTGTTCACACTCAGTCTATGTTTGGATGTGCAGATCAGGTTTTTTGAAATGTATTCTCTAGCCTTCTGATCGTGCACTCCCCGCCTCCTAGCTTCAGGTGTTTTAATTATAGTAGGTCCAATACCCCTCCACATAGAGAGAGAATTTGAGTCCAAGAAGAGGTTTCACATGTACCCATTCAGATGGAGACGTTTATTCTCAGTGAGGTAGGTCAAACGTAGGACCTCGTATAAGAGAGATGCCTTAACGTGGCTACGAGGTACACATAAAATTGGCCATTTTTGTGCGCTAAAAGCTCTCATTTTTCATATTTCTAGTGCAGTAATGCAGTTCAAATTTCGTTTTTTCAAGTTTGCATGTTTTGGCGCTGCAGTGTGCTGCCCTATTTATTTAACTATATACGAGTTGGCGACTCTGGGTTCAGCACCTGTTCACACTCAGTCTATGTTTGGATGTGCAGATCAGGTTTTTTGAAATGTATTCTCTAGCCTTCTGATCGTGCACTCCCCGCCTCCTAGCTTCAGGTGTTTTAATTATAGTAGGTCCAATACCCCTCCACATAGAGAGAGAATTTGAGTCCAAGAAGAGGTTTCACATGTACCCATTCAGATGGAGACGTTTATTCTCAGTGAGGTAGGTCAAACGTAGGACCTCGTATAAGAGAGATGCCTTAACGTGGCTACGAGGTACACATAAAATTGGCCATTTTTGTGCGCTAAAAGCTCTCATTTTTCATATTTCTAGTGCAGTAATGCAGTTCAAATTTCGTTTTTTCAAGTTTGCATGTTTTGGCGCTGCAGTGTGCTGCCCTATTTATTTAACTATATACGAGTTGGCGACTCTGGGTTCAGCACCTGTTCACACTCAGTCTATGTTTGGATGTGCAGATCAGGTTTTTTGAAATGTATTCTCTAGCCTTCTGATCGTGCACTCCCCGCCTCCTAGCTTCAGGTGTTTTAATTATAGTAGGTCCAATACCCCTCCACATAGAGAGAGAATTTGAGTCCAAGAAGAGGTTTCACATGTACCCATTCAGATGGAGACGTTTATTCTCAGTGAGGTAGGTCAAACGTAGGACCTCGTATAAGAGAGATGCCTTAACGTGGCTACGAGGTACACATAAAATTGGCCATTTTTGTGCGCTAAAAGCTCTCATTTTTCATATTTCTAGTGCAGTAATGCAGTTCAAATTTCGTTTTTTCAAGTTTGCATGTTTTGGCGCTGCAGTGTGCTGCCCTATTTATTTAACTATATACGAGTTGGCGACTCTGGGTTCAGCACCTGTTCACACTCAGTCTATGTTTGGATGTGCAAATCAGGTTTTTTGAAATGTATTCTCTAGCCTTCTGATCGTGCACTCCCCGCCTCCTAGCTTCAGGTGTTTTAATTATAGTAGGTCCAATACCCCTCCACATAGAGAGAGAATTTGAGTCCAAGAAGAGGTTTCACATGTACCCATTCAGATGGAGACGTTTATTCTCAGTGAGGTAGGTCAAACGTAGGACCTCGTATAAGAGAGATGCCTTAACGTGGCTACGAGGTACACATAAAATTGGCCATTTTTGTGCGCTAAAAGCTCTCATTTTTCATATTTCTAGTGCAGTAATGCAGTTCAAATTTCGTTTTTTCAAGTTTGCATGTTTTGGCGCTGCAGTGTGCTGCCCTATTTATTTAACTATATACGAGTTGGCGACTCTGGGTTCAGCACCTGTTCACACTCAGTCTATGTTTGGATGTGCAGATCAGGTTTTTTGAAATGTATTCTCTAGCCTTCTGATCGTGCACTCCCCGCCTCCTAGCTTCAGGTGTTTTAATTATAGTAGGTCCAATACCCCTCCACATAGAGAGAGAATTTGAGTCCAAGAAGAGGTTTCACATGTACCCATTCAGATGGAGACGTTTATTCTCAGTGAGGTAGGTCAAACGTAGGACCTCGTATAAGAGAGATGCCTTAACGTGGCTACGAGGTACACATAAAATTGGCCATTTTTGTGCGCTAAAAGCTCTCATTTTTCATATTTCTAGTGCAGTAATGCAGTTCAAATTTCGTTTTTTCAAGTTTGCATGTTTTGGCGCTGCAGTGTGCTGCCCTATTTATTTAACTATATACGAGTTGGCGACTCTGGGTTCAGCACCTGTTCACACTCAGTCTATGTTTGGATGTGCAGATCAGGTTTTTTGAAATGTATTCTCTAGCCTTCTGATCGTGCACTCCCCGCCTCCTAGCTTCAGGTGTTTTAATTATAGTAGGTCCAATACCCCTCCACATAGAGAGAGAATTTGAGTCCAAGAAGAGGTTTCACATGTACCCATTCAGATGGAGACGTTTATTCTCAGTGAGGTAGGTCAAACGTAGGACCTCGTATAAGAGAGATGCCTTAACGTGGCTACGAGGTACACATAAAATTGGCCATTTTTGTGCGCTAAAAGCTCTCATTTTTCATATTTCTAGTGCAGTAATGCAGTTCAAATTTCGTTTTTTCAAGTTTGCATGTTTTGGCGCTGCAGTGTGCTGCCCTATTTATTTAACTATATACGAGTTGGCGACTCTGGGTTCAGCACCTGTTCACACTCAGTCTATGTTTGGATGTGCAGATCAGGTTTTTTGAAAAATATTTGCAGGCCATGACATTGACCTTATGTGTGTTTTTTCAAGAAATGTTTTCACAGTTTTTGCTCTATGGTAGGATGCATTATCATCTTGAAAAATGATTTCATCATCCCCAAACATCCTTTCAATTGATGGGATAAGAAAAGTGTCCAAAATATCAACATAAACTTGTGCATTTATTGAAGATGTAATGACAGCCATCTCCCCAGTGCCTTTACCTGACATGCAGCCCCATATCATCAATGACTGTGGAAATTTGCATGTTCTTTTCAGGCAGTCATCTTTATAAATCTCATTGGAACGGCACTAAACAAAAGTTCCAGCATCATGACCTTGCCCAATGCAGATTCGTGATTCATCACTGAATATGACTTTCATCCAGTCATCCACAGTCCACGATTGCTTTTCCTTAGCCCATTGTAACCTTGTTTTTTTCTGTTTGGGTGTTAATGATGACTTTCGTTTAGCTTTTCCGTATGTAAATCCCATTTCCTTTAGGCAATTTCTTACAGTTCGGTCACAGATGTTGACTCCAGTTTCCACCCAATCGTTCCTCATTTGTTTTGTTGTGCATTTCCTGTTTTGGAGACATATTGTTTTAAGTTTCCGGTCTTGACGCTTTGCTGTCTTCCATGGTCTACCAGTATGTTTGCCTTTAACAACCTTCCCATGTTGTTTGCATCTTTCGTGTTGGAGCCATGATTCATGTCAGTCCACTTGGTGCAACAGCTCTCGAAGGTGGGATCACTCCTTTTTAGATGCAGACTAACGAGCAGATCTAATTTTATGCAGGTGTTATTTTTGGGTATAAAAATTTACAGGGTGATTCCATAATTTTTTCCTCAGAATTGAGTGATTCCATAATTTTTTCCCAATGCTTGGTTAAAAAAAGGAACCATTACTGACTAACACATTTTTTGATCTTGATTTCTTTTAGTGTTTCTTAAAGCCAGAAAGTTGCCATTTGAAATGAGTTTAGTTTTGTGCCATGTCTGTGATCTGCTTTTTTCTGCAAGATTAAACAAC
The DNA here is from genome assembly GCF_032444005.1 of Ranitomeya imitator. NCBI lineage: Eukaryota > Metazoa > Chordata > Amphibia > Anura > Dendrobatidae > Ranitomeya > Ranitomeya imitator. The sequence continues at coordinate 530,030,393 of NC_091286.1, forward strand.
CTAATGAACATCCTCCAAGACCCGTGATTCCATAATTTTTGCCAGGGGTTGTATACATCATAACATAAAGTAAAACATGTCCCTAAAGTCTTTTCTAATATTTTGGGAGAGACATCATAAATAAAGATAACCAAGATAATTAAGGTAACCAAGCCACAATGGAATTTTTTTTTATTTTTAGGATTTTACTTTATTAAAAAAATATTTAGAATTTATCTTAAGGTCAAAAGTGAGCAGTTTTTGCTCTTATTTTTTTCCTGATGCTCCCTTGAGTATTGTTTTTTGGTGTTGTTTTCTTTAACCCCTTCATAGTAACATAGTTATTAAGGTTGAACGAAGACTTTAAGTCCATCTAGTTCAACCCATAGCCTAACCTAACATGCTCTAACATGTTGATCCAGAGGAAGGCAAACAAAAATTACGTTGCAATTTATCATTTTTGCTCCACTTTCTCCAAGAGCCATAACATTTTGATTTTTCCATCAAAATAGCAATGTGAGGGCTTGCTATTTGCAGGATGAGTTATAGTTTTGCATGGCACCATTGCTTTTACCATGTATCAGAAAATGGGAAAAAAATTCCAAGTGCGGCTAATTTGCCAACAAAGTGCAATTCCATAAATGTATTTAGATTTTTTTTTTATTTACCATGTTCACTATATGGTAAAATGGACATGGTAATATGATTCTTCAAGTCAGTATGAGTACTCAGCTACTAAATATGTATAGGTTTTTTTTATACATTTTTTAATATAATGGGTGAAACAAAAATCTGAAATTTGTATCAACATTTTTTTGCTTCTGTAGCCATTTTTTCCAAGACTCGTAGCCAGGGCTGCCATCAGGGCATTTCTGCCCTGACTGGCGTATGGGGCCCGGTGGGCAGAGGCTTCTCACATCGAGCCCCGTCTCATCTGGTCACCGGGCCCCTACCGGCAGGCTAAACTGGGACCTTAGCTTCGCTGCGGCAGCAAAGCTATTGATGTGCGGGCCCGAGCAGAATGCTGGACACACTGGGGCACAATGCCGGAGACACTGGAGGCAGACTGCTGGACACACCGGGGGCACAATGCTGGAGACACTGGGGCACAGTGCTGGACACACTGGGGTATAATGCTGGACACACTGGGGGCAGAATTCTGGACACACTGGGGGCAGAATGCTGGACACACTGGGGGCAGAATGCTGGAGACACGGGGCGGGGGGCACAATGCTGGAGACACTGGGGCAGAATGCTGGACACACCAGGGCACAATGCTGGACACACTGAAGGCAGACTGCTGGACACACTGGGGGCACAATGCTGGACACACTGGGGGCAGAATTCTGGACACACTGGGGGCAGAATGCTGGACACACTGGGGGCAGAATGCTGGACACACTGAGGGCAGAATGCTGGACACACTGAGGGCAGAATGCTGGACACATTTCGGGCACAATGCTGGACACACTGGGGGCACAATGCTTGACACACTGGGGCACAATGCTGAACACACTTGGGGCACAATGCTGGACACACTGCAGGTAGAATGCTGGACACACTGGGGCACAACGCTGGACACACTGTGGCACAATGCTGGGCACACTGGGGGCACAATGTTGGACACACTGGGGGCAGAATGCTGGACAAACTGGGGGCAGAATGTTGGAGACACGCGGCAGAATGCTGGAGACACTGGGGGCAGAATGCTGGAGGCACTGGGGCAGAATGCTGGAGATATGGGGGCAGAATGCTGAACACACTGGGGGCAGAATGCTGGACACCCGGGCGGCAGAATACTGGACACACTAAGGGCAGAATGCTGGACACACTGGGGGCAGAATGCTGTACATTGGGGCAGAATGCTGGAGACATAGGGGGCATAATGGAGATACGGGGCATGATTGGATCATGGGGCAGGATGTATACGATGGAGACAGATGGGGCAGGATGGGGAGATCATATGGGGCAGAATGGATACTCATGAGGGCAGGATGCGAGAACATATGACTGGAGCCAGGAATGAGATACACGGGGCTGGGATGGCGAATATTATTACCATAGGGGATAATTAAGGGTTATTATTATTACTTTACTGCAGTGATGGATTTATTTTATTTTTTGAGTATACTGCTTTAAATGGTGGAGCGGTCCTGTTACTGTGTAGCGTGATACTATGTCGCCTTTTTTTCTTCATGTGGTGTAATGTAGAAGTTGGGAAAAATTAATTAATGTGTTCTACAAGCGGAGCTTGAGGTAACTGTGTTATTTCCTGCAGAAATGAGCCCTGGCTGGAATAAGTGATGTCCGTCTGTGCTGGATGAAAAACAAAAATGAAGGACTTCACCTAGAGATGTCACTGGTGAGTCAGTGTGTTACCTATACACTGACACTATACACTGTATACTATATACAGAGGTCCTCTGTATAATGTCACCAGTGATCACTGTATTACCTTTACATTATATACAGAGCTCCTGTGTATAATACCACCAGTGATCACTATTACCTGTACACAGACACTGCATACTAAGTACAGATCTCCTGTGTATAATGGCACTTATGGTGATAGTATTGTATTGATATTATTACTGATCAGTATTGTAGTATTCAGTCACTAAGTGGTAGTAATATGTGGTCTGGACATGGTGTTGCGGTTTTTGTCCCTGATATGTGCTATTTGGTCACTTTGTGGTGGTAATATGTGATCTGGACATGGTGTTGTGGTATTTGTTCCTTGTATGTGATATTATTCGATCACTGTGGTGGTAATATGTGGTCTGGACATGGTGTAGCAGTATTTGTTCTTTGAATGTGATATTATTGGTCATTTTAAAAATTGAAAAATAAATAAAAATATACCTAAATTTTTTGGCATATTTTAACAAATATTTAGTAGGTTACAGTAGAGTAGGGCCCAGCCAAAAGTGTCTACCATGTTATGGTGGCGGCTTAAAAAATCTTTTGGCCAAAACGAAAGCTGCTGGCTATATGAGTGATCTGGTGATGGGAACTGTTAATGTATGATAGGTGAGAAGTGGAGTTTTTCAAAGAGAGAGCGGTGGGACTGTGGACAGTTTGAGGGGTGTAGCGTGGAGGCGGGGCTGGGGTGGAGCCTGGGCGGAGTCTCAAGGGGGCCCGGAAAATTTTGCTAGTATGGGGCCCTGAAATTTCTAGTGACAGCCCTGCTCGTAGCATTTTCATTTTTTGGGATCTGGGGCTTTTGAGGGTTTATGTTTTATGGCTTGAGTTGACTTTTTTTAATAACATTTTGGGGTAGGTACAATGCTTTGATCGCCTCGTATTGCATTTTATTGCAATGTTGTGGTGGCCAAAAAAATGTAATTCTGGCGTTTTGATTATTTCTCGTTATGCTGTTAACCTATCGGATTCATTTATTTTATATTTTAATAGATTGAACAATTCTGAATGCAGTGATACCAAATTTGTGCATTTTTTAAATTATTTTATTTTCAAATGGGAAAAAGGGGGGTTATTTGAACCTTTGTGTTTTTGTATTTTTTTTAAAGGAAAGATACTGTATATCTTTGTACAGTGTTAGCCAGTTGATAGAACAATATTAAGATTTAAGAGGCCTAAGTGGTTGATAACCTTTTAATGGCTAACTGAAAAGATTGTAACAAATTCCAAGCTTTCAAGACTACTCAGGTCTCTTCATCAGCCTGAGGACTGAGCCACTGAGCACTCAAATGGCAATATTTTTTGTAAACTTTTTTTCCACACTTTTTACTGACTTCAAGAGTTCTCTTAGGCTACTTTCACACATCAGTTTTTTGCCGTCAGGCTCAATCCGGCAAATTCAGAAAAAAAACTGATCCGTCGCAGATTGTGAAAAACTGATGAGACGCATCCGTTTTTTTCGACGGATCTGACCAGCTTATCCAGCTAATTGGATCCAGAAAAAATTGGAGCATGCTCAGTTAAAACAACCGGAATCCGTCACCAGATTCCATCATTTGACGGATCCGGTGCCCATAGGCTTCCATTCTAACAAAAGCCGGAAGGCACCAGATCCGATGCTGTCCGGTTTTTCACCGTAGACAAAAAACCTTACAGTGTACGTTTTTTCCAGACGTTGAAAAACCAAGTTTCGCCGAGAATCCGGTGAAAAATGGACGAAACGTGAGGCCATCTGGCACAATCCAGCGCTAATACAAGTCTATGAGAAAAAACAGATCCGGTGGAAAATTTTGCAGGATCCCGTTTTTCAAAATTCACCAGATTGAACCTGACGGCGAAAACCTGATGTGTGAAAGTAGCCTTAGGAAACCTGAAGCTGTGATTGTCCAATTGCTTGAACTATACATAGCAAGGCTTCCTTACTGCTATGTGTAGCAGAAATCATGATCTCCTATGAACGTCGGCCACAGGTCAGCGTTCACAGGAGATTCATAATGACAGGCTTAGGGGTCATCAGCAGACCCCCAGCAGTCATGAAAAGCCATCGGCGCCCTGTAATCATGTGACAGAGGTGCGGATGGATGAGATTAATGATGTGCTTCCGACTGGCGCCTGTGAAATCCCGCTGTCAGTGATTGATGGCGGGATTTAACAAGTTAACAGCTGCAGCTACTGTTAAAGGCACTTGATGGCTAATTAAATCAGCCATCAAGTGGGGGGGGGAAGATGCGAGTTCACATCAAAGGCAGGGACACCACCGCTGACATAAATAAATACGTCAAAAGTCGTGAAGGGGTTAAAATCTACAATACGATTCCACTGGAATGGGCATTTTTACATAATTATAATAGTTTTTACATTTACAAAGGGGTGCGTGGCTCAAAGGATTCTTTGCGGTCATGTTTTTAGGCTGCCATGTATTATTACCCTATGATCAACCATAAAAAGCAAATCATAGAAATTAGCACTTGATACAAATGACAATATTTCAAAACTGCGGGGGATTTAAAACAAAAAACAAAGAAGAAAACAAAAAAACAACGAATATTCAGGGAAGCAAAGTGAATAAAATAAGAGCTAAAACTGGCTACTTTTGACCAAAATTATGTGTTTTCTTTAAAATCAATTTTTTAATGCAGAACTTCGGATGAAGCACGAGTCCACTCCGTCCAAAGCACTGCTGGCTTTTGAACGCCGGTGATTCTGCATGTGTTCATTGAACCTTGCAGAATCATCGCGTCCTATACATTGGACGGTGATATTTATCTTGCTGAGACGCTCCATCTCCGCAAGATAAATATCACCATACTAGACATGCTGTGGTCAAGAAAGATGCGCCGCATGTTCATTTCTGCAGGGAAGCCGGAGGTGTCCTTGCACGGATAGTGGAGATGGGATTTCATGAAATCCCCTCCACTATGATGTAACATCTGGCCCCTGTGGGTTGGACGCTGTGGCTGTACGCAGCGTCCAACTCGCTGCGTTTACTGACAGTAGAAACATACCCTAATACTAGCTTGAGGATCGCATTGCAATAGTCGGACTGGCCACCGGCTCTCCTGACCCGAGCGTGACAGTTCCATAAAAATACATCCTGTCATATTCAGGTCAGGAGAGCCAACAGCCAGTCTGAAGATTGCGGTACGATCCTCGCACGAGTAATACAGCCGTCTGACTGCGCCCTTATTGTAAAGATAGTAAACTAAAAATTGATTGCAAAAATAATCAAATGTCACTTTAGTGACCTGAAAATAGAAAAAATATAGCTACTTGACCAGTACATGCAGAAATAGAAACTGGTCATTGATGTCTAGAAAGCTTCCAAGAGAATGTGGTTAGATTAGCACTTACAATGTGTAAATGGTCAACCTAGAAGTTACCCCAATGACAAAAAATAGCAACATCTTATTAGAATGAAGTGTGAGTAGACCCAATCTAAGGCTATGTTCACTTCACATTTTACCTTACGCTCAGTGGTTCTGTCGGGGCTTATGTTTGTATGCATTGATTGGGCTACTGACATTAATGATGTTGACGGAGTCACAGTGTGCTTTGTTGCACAAATTTTTTTTCAGTCGTATATACCTAGTTGAGGCAGGCAGCAGAATGTAGCCTTCTACATCTTACTGGCAGCCTCCAATAGATGTATATGGAGCGCCCCCATGGGGCCGTGGTGTACTCGGTACCGGGTCCTTCGGTTCTCAAAGGGGATGTCACGGTGGCTGACCCGGTCCGTGGCCCTAGGGACGTCCGTGTAAAAGGAGGGAAAGGTCTTTAAAGGGATAGAGTTTATGTTCAGATGCCACCTGTGGTATTCGGTCAGGGTGACCGACGCTGCTTTAAAGGGGTCCGCTGGGGGTGATGTTATGGCAGCTAGATGGTATACCTTCCCACAGGTGAAATGTATCCCCAGGGATTCCCAGTGTGTAGATGGTAGATGGTGAGAGGCGCAATGAAGAACGAGGACACAAGGTTGCAGTCTCTTTACCTTTTTTACTGAAGACCTCAGCATCCACAGTCCAGAGCACCAGATCGCAGGGCAGGCAGAGTCCGGCCGGTTTGGAGGCAAATCCAGAGTCCCCTTATCCAGGTGGAAATCAGTAGCCTTCCTCTAGTGCCTGGGTGTTGTAGTACCTTATTGCTGAGCCTCTCATAAGGTCCTCACAGATTTTGTAGATGTTATCGATGTTATCTCTCTATCTCTGTCCTCCAGATGGATAGGACAACCCGTATGACTGGTGGCTTGAGGATTTTTACAGGGACTCTATCATGCCCCGGCCTCTCGTGGGTGCCACCTTGCCTCCTGGGTATGGAGCGGATCAGTAATTTGCAATTAGCTGTCCTGCCGGTCTCTGGAGCAAGGCATAAAGGACTGTTGCTCCCTCGGTGTTTCCGGCTACCGGATCCTGCACCTCAGAGGGAGGCAGCCTGTGCAGGGCAGAACTCCTTCTGGTATCTACTCCTTTGCTATGACTTCTTTCTCATCCTCACTACAATACAGTTCTCGTTTCGTGTCCTTTCTTAGGAACTGCCACACGTGGGGCAGGGGCAGCTCCGTGACCTTTCGTCTAGGCCTCTGACAGGCTCCCATCCCTGTCAGGGACCAACTTCTTGAGCAAAGCTCAGCCAGCAACTTCCTAACTTCCTCTTCATGCCACCAGTTTTACCTAAGTGTGAAGAGTGCCCTAATAGGAGCATAGCTCCCCCTGGTGGACTGGAGTATGAAATATGTTGTATGTTTGTGATACCTGGTAAAGAGATCTCCTTCATTGCCCCCAAACGTAACATCACTCCCCCCTAGAGGAGGATGATATTACTGCAATGACCAGGACCCTGGGGCGCTGCACTTACGGTCAAAACTAACGTACGACAAAGCACACTGTGACTCTCAACATCACTAATGTCAACAGCCATGTCAGCACATATACCTGAATCCCATGTTGCAGGTGTTCAGATGTAGGCCACTGTACATAACGCAAATTGTGATTAGAACAATGCCCAAGTCACATACTGTTTTCATTAACTAATGAGTAACAACGCCCCTGTAAGATTGAATTTCATGATAGAACGATATGTAACATAAGGGTAAAATAAATAACATAAAGGAATCAAAACCATATTGCTTCAGCACCATCAACAATATATCAAAATATTTCTTGGAACTAGTTTAACCTTACAGAACAAGATTGCATGTCGTAAAATAACTATGAGATGATGCGGGATGTTCAAACTTCACTGTTTTTCTTTCCTATTGTAAAATAATGATCCTGGCTTTTACAGAACATAGAAACTTGAGAACAGGGAGAAACTAAGTAAACCATGACTTGACAGTGGGGTTCCATCAGCAGGAGGCAGCAGCTGAAGCAGCAGCTATAATGAGGTCTACCTTCAACAGAAGTCCTAACAAAGTGAGTGCTGCCTGTCTCCAGGTACTGATAACATTAGAGGCACATAATGCATGAGTCATGACCAACCTCTTCCCAGACGTGTTTGCACAGTAGAAGGCAATCATTTTAACATTAGGATGAAATGCGCTATCATTGTTTTAGCTGATAAAGAGATTCTTTCACAAATTAAGATTTGTTTATTATTTCGAGATTTCACAAAGTCTGACCATTTATTATACCTGCGGAGCCTCTGTCACCTAATACGGTTGCCCTATATTATACATTGGTAAGTAGTCCTCCTAGGACAGATAATGGCCAAACTACTTGCATATGAGTCTGAGCCATATGAAGGTGCCCTAAAGTGACCCCCTTCAGACAACAGTGCCAAGAGGTCTCCAGCTCACTCCTTTTGCATATGGCTTCAGTTTCCATATTTCTATATGGTGCACGGAATCCTTTAGCTGGAAACTTCAAGGGCAGTATAGTATATAGAATTACACAAAAATCAAATCAATGTATATTTATTGTATTTCTGGTATTGATCCTGATGCTGGCTCCTAGTCCTCAGACATTGTGCATTTGCATGGCTTCACAAGGCCCATTCATACAATAAATAGACACAACAAACAAAAGGTGGAATAATGGCCGTGTCATTTATTTTTGAGTTACTTAAATTTCATAACAAACATTTTGACCTTAAAATTAAACTCTTAAATTAACCGGAAGTTTAAAACACCTTATAAACCAATCCACCCATAAGGGCAATTTTCCTCGCAAAACAAATGATCACGACAGGATAACAACCATAAAATAGGGGAGGGAGGGTGGGATCTTCTTTTTCTTCAGCTCCGACTGAGGTAAAATTCAAACTGCTGGGCTTTTTATAACCTTTTAAAAAGCCCGCCAAAAACCCAATGGCCAATAAAAAGCCGTTAATTTAAACTCCAAACAAACTGGATAAGACCAGCTCAAACCGCTCCTGGCACACTGCCAGAGCTAACTTTTACAAAACCACATTAACCCCTTCATAGCATTAAAAGCAATATTCTTCATATTTAGGGCCTGTCAAGCCATGAGACCCCCCCCTATAATTCTGATATTATGGACGGGGGAGGACTTACATGGCTTCACAAGGCCCATTTATACAATAAATAGATACAACAAACAAAAGGTGGAATTAATGGCCGTGTCATTTATTTTTGAGTTACTTAAATTTCATAACAAACATTTTGACCTTAAAATTAAACTCTTAAATTAACCGGAAGTTTAAAACACCTTATAAACCAATCCACCCATAAGGGCAATTTTCCACAAGCCAAGTCTCAAAGAGACATGGCCCCCCCACGACCAAACAGCCATTTTTCCACCATCGTTTGGAGATCTAGGTTAAAAATGTCCAATCCAATATCGGAAAGATGAATTAAGTCGTTCCTGTAAAGACCGGGTAGAAATCCTTCTAAGTCCACATGTCTGAAAGAAAAGCTGTTAATCAAAGGAAGAAACTTAGACATAACCCGATTAACCCTCTTCCGAATTTTCTCTAAAAAAACAAGTTCGACTCTATTCCAAAGCAACCTAGGAATGATCTCAGAAAAAACAAAAGAAGTAAACGGAGAAGATTGCTTAAGATAAATAAAATCCGATCTCAACAAAGCTAACAAGTCCAAAGTTTTGGTTTTCCCAAGATCATTACCGGCCAGATGAAAAACTACTAAATCTGGAAATGGAAATTTACAAAAGCATTTCTCAAATTCTGCTATAACATTGTACCACGACATGCCTCTCACACTGTGCCAAAAAACTTGAACCACCTCTTGACTGAAAGAAAGGTTTTCAGAATAATAACGTTGTTTGGCTCGCTTCTGGGCCCAAAAAACATAGGAATGTCCTATAATCCAGATAATTTTGGCACCTGAAATAAAATCAAAATCAGTTATCGTATAAATCGTGTCTAACATAAAGCTTAAATCTACCCGACTCCCATCTGCCCAGTTGCATAATCTGTGAATCCAAAAGACCGGATCTCGACGCTTCAGTTGCCGCTCCTATCCGGAAAGAGTGAGATGTAATTCTTAAATGATTTTTACCTAGTAACTGCAAACATTTTTTTAAAACTGCATTAAACTGAAAGATTGTCGCCGGTGTGCCGTCCAAATGAATAAATGATGGACCAGGAAAGCTTGGCCTAACTTGAAGCCAGCGGCTGGCGTTGGCCACTGGACAAAAATTCTTATCTGGAATAGAATCAATCTTTAACCTAACACCTCGCCCCAATTGATCTGTTTTAGATTTCCTAACAAACAAAAACAAGTGCGAGCTAAAAACCGACAGATCCGAAACCATTAGACCCGACGGATCAGCTTTTTTCGCCGAAACTAACTCCCCGATACGCAATGCCCCGAAAAACGCCAGCGTAAATGCCGAAGAAAACAACAAACTTTCAGCCGAATCACTACATATTTTACGCAAGGATAAACAAAGGTCTTCTAACAGCTGAAGGGAAATAGGGCGTCTAGAATCTGGTTTGAAACTGGTTCTTCTAAACCCCTTTAAAAATTGCTTCACCGGAAATAAGGCCGTCAACGGAACCTTACCCAATAATTTTAGAAAAAACGACACACCCGCCAAGGACTTAGCAACAGCTGAGTACGACAAACCCTTGTTACAAAGAAATTCCCCGAATCTCAAACCCGAAATAGGGCTGGAATTATTAAACTCAAAATTATGTAAATTACAGAAGCTAATCCATTGCTGCCATGCGGCTGAATAGTCAGCCCATGATCGCGCTGACAATGAATTTTCTATAAAATGAGGAATTAACTCAAAATCAAGTCCCAAATCTCTAGCGGGCAAAACGTTGGTTCCAAGTCTGCATTGGGCACCTATTGGCGAAAAATTTGCCATTGTTGATTGGAAAGAGAATCCGTAATAAGACCTAAACTACTCGTCCCCAATTTAGCTTTCAACCAGATGTTTGACTTTAAGCATAACAGAACCAACTGCCTTAGGCTAGGGTCACATTGCGTTAGTGCAATCCGTTTAGCGCTAGCGCTAGCGGATTGCGCTAACGCAATGTTTTTAAAGGGTCGCGTTTCGGGGTCGCGTTAACGTCCCCGCTCTCGCAGATCCCCGATCTGCGAGAGCGGGGAACGGGCCTCGGGCGCGCCGCGGACGCTGCAAGCAGCGTCCGAGGCGCGCTACAAAAGACCGGCGCGTCGCTAGCGCGTGCCGAAAATGACACGCGCTAGCAATGCGCTGGTACATTGCGGGCAATGGGAGCGCTAACGGACGCGTTGCATGGCGTTAATTTCGCCATGCAACGCTGTCCATTAGCGCTCTGACCAAAACGCAATGTGACCCCAGCCTTAGGATTCTCATAGCCCACACATTTTTAGAACACAAGGTGTTAATGCTGAAAACAACACCCTTGTTATTGGACAAAATCAGTATCCTACTATCTTTCATCAGATGACCCCACAAAAGAAAAAAAAGTTCTAAAACCATGGGATTTAAAACTGTTTTCATGCGGACCCAAGAATCAGGCCATTTGTGAGAAAACCAATGCGAAGAAAACAGGATTCTGCAGCCGCTATCAGAATTGGAAGAAAAAGCAAACGGAAGAGAATCCGCTAAAACAAACTCCGATTGCCAACAGGATTTGCCATTGAAGCCCAAAAGAAAGGACCTCCAAACCCTGGCATCCTCTTTCAACTCTGAAGAGACTCGAATATGTGCCTCAGGGAATGAGAGCCCTATTGTGGAATTGTAGAGGCGTCTTGAAAAAACCCTGCCTATCGGAATAACACGCAAGGCAAAATTCAAGAGGCCCAAAAGAGATTGCAAGTTCTTTAAGGTTACCTTTTTTCTGGATACAAATTTATCCAAGGCATCAATTAATTTAGAATTTTTTTCCTCTGGAAGTCTGCATTCCATTCTAACTGAATCCAAAGTAATGCCCAAAAACTCGATCACGTTCGATGGTTGGCAAGTCTTATCATGAGCTAATGGGACCCCAAACTGTTCACACATGGCTATAAATCTATTTAGAGTGACTAAGCACAAATCAGAAAAGGGGGGCCCTACAAAAAGAAAATCGTCTAAATAGTGTAAAATACCGGCGTCCCGAGTGTTATGCTCCAAAACCCAGTGCAAAAACGATGAAAAACTTTCAAAATAAAAACAAGATGACGAAAACCCCATAGGCAAGCACATGTCGAAAAAATAATGATCCTCAAAATGAAAGCCCAAAGAATTAAATCCCACCGGATGGACAGGAAGAAGTCTAAATGCCGATTTGATGTCTGACTTTGCCATTAATGAAAACCTACCAAACTTCCTAAGCAAATCAATAGCCGCGTCGAAGGACGAATAAGAAATGGAACACAGGGATTTATCCACTTTGTCGTTCAGGGAAGAACCTACGGGGTATGATAGGTGATGAATCATGCGAAAACTGCCAGGGTCTTTCTTGGGAACAATCCCGAGGAGGGAAACCCGAAAATTTTCAAACGGAGGGGAAGAAAAGGGGCCCGCGATCCTACCCAAAGCTAATTCCTCCAAAATCTTTTTTCTAGCTACATCTTGATGACAATTTAAGGATGCCAAATTCTTAACCAGAACGCAACCAGGGCCCTTAAATTGAGGAACTTCGAAACCGAAAAGAAAACCATTAAACAAGAGTTTACTGGTCTCCTGTTTTGGGTATATTTTTAACCACTGAAGCATTTCTAGAATTTTCACCGGAGTCCGAGCTTTTTGGAATTGGGTCCCTGGGTGATGTTTGAGACAATTGCTTCCGAAAGCACTTGAACATCGGATGAGAGTTCCCGCAGAATTAGCACTCATGGCGAAATCTGCATGAGCTACCCCATTTGCATTGAGACTCATTATAAGCAAAACACACTCCTTTCCTTGGAAAAACCGAAGCTGGTTGTTTGGTGGCATACTGCCTTTGGGGGAGCATAAGGTTTATCCATAACCCCACATCTTTAACCCCCCATTTAACATCAGGGTGCACCGCTAATTTCTGCCTAAAGGCCTCATCGTAATGGAGCCAAGCGAGGCCTCCAAAATTACGATAAGCCTCTAAAATAATATCGACATGTTGGAATAATTTACTACACAACTCCGGAAATTTCTCCCCTAGGACTGCTGAATAGATGGAAAAGGCTTGAATCCAATTGTTAAATGATTTTGTTGAGCTACGTCTAGGGTCATCACTATCCGGTTTAACCTCCTTCTCCGATCTATTCAAGTGGTCCCTACGGGGAAGTAGCGAAAATAGATCCACATAACTCTTATTCCAAATGAGCTCCTTAACAGACGAGCTCAAATGGAAACCTAGAGGTGAAAGGTCGCAAGTAAGCGCCTCTTTAAAAGGGTTCAGCGGGGATGGGTTAACCTCATTGTTAATGGGTGCTATAACACTAGGAGGAGAGCTAAAAATATCCCCAACTGAATCTACTAATACATTTCTTATAATCTCCCTAAGCTGTTCAGGAGGGACAGACAGGGGCACATCAAAGTTCTCACCCCCTCTGGATAGTCCTCCTCTGGGCCTCTGGTCTGCTGCAGAACCGACGCTCAAGCCCTGGCAGGCAGGCGAGCTCAGCTGTTGTAACGCTGGAGCGGTGTATCTTCGGTCGACGTCGGATTCAATCGTCTGGACGCCGGCCGCCGTAGGAGGGAGCAGGCTGCTGGAAGAGGCTGCTGAGGGGGCCGCAGTCACTGAACAGGGTAATGCCGCTGCAGTGCTTTTACGGCTGCGAGGAGCGGCAGCCGACCCCTCTTGACACCGGCGCTGCCCCTCACGTACCGGACTCCGGGATGTAACCGGAGAGGAGCGCCGAGACCTCTTGCGCACATCCGGTGCACGGCTGCTGGGACCCGGAGATGGAAGGGGCGGAACAGACCTCAATGGCGTTCTCCTTCTAGACCTGACAGGAGGAGTCGCCGCTGAGACGCTTTCCTGTAGCGGCTGCTGTACTTCAGGGCACGGCTCTAAAACAGGAGGGACGGTAACCGGAGCCGCCGGTGACGATTCCAAGGCAAGACAGCTTCTCAACCAGTCTGCCCCGTCTTCTCTGCCGGCTCTTGCCAGGAGTTGTTGCAAGAGGCTGTCCATCTTCTGTTTCTTCAGCTCCGACTGAGGTCAAATTCAAACTGCTGGGCTTTTTATAACCTTTTAAAAAGCCCGCCAAAAACCCAACGGCCAATAAAAAGCTGTTAATTTAAACTCCAAACAAACTGGATGAGACCAGCTCAAACCGCTCCTGGCACACTGCCAGAGCTAACTTTTACAAAACCACATTAACCCCTTCATAGCATTAAAAGCAATATTCTTCATATTTAGGGCCTGTCAAGCCATGAAACCCCCCCTATAATTCTGATATTATGGACGGGGGAGGACTTACAATCTTGCAGTTTGCTATTGGCAACACTCTAAGGGCTCGCTCACATAAGCGAATAAATCGGACTAGTGCAATGCGAGAACACATCGTATTACGCTCTGACCAATGTTACGCTCTGACCACCATTGAAGCTCTAAAAAACTATAGGGAGAAAAATACTTTATCTAAAAAACTAATTAAAGCTGCCAAAAAGGAAACAGAGAAGCACATTGCTAAGGAGAGTAAAACTAATCCCAAACTGTTCTTCAACTATATCAATAGTAAAAGAATAAAAACTGAAAATGTAGGCCCCTTAAAAAATAGTGAGGAAAGAATGGTTGTAGATGACGAGGAAAAAGCTAACATATTAAACACCTTCTTCTCCACGGTATTCACGGTGGAAAATGAAATGCTAGGTGAAATCCCAAGAAACAATGAAAACCCTATATTAAGGGTCACCAATCTAACCCAAGAAGAGGTGCGAAACCGGCTAAATAAGATTAAAATAGATAAATCTCCGGGTCCGGATGGCATACACCCACGAGTACTAAGAGAACTAAGCAATGTAATAGATAAACCATTATTTCTTATTTTTAGTGACTCTATAGCGACAGGGTCTGTTCCGCAGGACTGGCGCATAGCAAATGTGGTGCCAATATTCAAAAAGGGCTCTAAAAGTGAACCTGGAAATTATAGGCCAGTAAGTCTAACCTCTATTGTTGGTAAAATATTTGAAGGGTTTCTGAGGGATGTTATTCTGGATTATCTCAATGAGAATAACTGTTTAACTCCATATCAGCATGGGTTTATGAGAAATCGCTCCTGTCAAACCAATCTAATCAGTTTTTATGAAGAGGTAAGCTATAGACTGGACCAAGGTGAGTCATTGGACGTGGTATATCTCGATTTTTCCAAAGCGTTTGATACCGTGCCGCACAAGAGGTTGGTACACAAAATGAGAATGCTTGGTCTGGGGGAAAATGTGTGTAAATGGGTTAGTAACTGGCTTAGTGATAGAAAGCAGAGGGTGGTTATAAATGGTATAGTCTCTAACTGGGTCGCTGTGACCAGTGGGGTACCGCAGGGGTCAGTATTGGGACCTGTTCTCTTCAACATATTCATTAATGATCTGGTAGAAGGTTTACACAGTAAAATATCGATATTTGCAGATGATACAAAACTATGTAAAGCAGTTAATACAAGAGAAGATAGTATTCTGCTACAGATGGATCTGGATAAGTTGGAAACTTGGGCTGAAAGGTGGCAGATGAGGTTTAACAATGATAAATGTAAGGTTATACACATGGGAAGAGGGAATCAATATCACCATTACACACTGAACGGGAAACCACTGGGTAAATCTGACAGGGAGAAGGACTTGGGGATCCTAGTTAATGATAAACTTACCTGGAGCAGCCAGTGCCAGGCAGCAGCTGCCAAGGCAAACAGGATCATGGGGTGCATTAAAAGAGGTCTGGATACACATGATGAGAGCATTATACTGCCTCTGTACAAATCCCTAGTTAGACCGCACATGGAGTACTGTGTCCAGTTTTGGGCACCGGTGCTCAGGAAGGATATAATGGAACTAGAGAGAGTACAAAGGAGGGCAACAAAATTAATAAAGGGGATGGGAGAACTACAATACCCAGATAGATTAGCGAAATTAGGATTATTTAGTCTAGAAAAAAGACGACTGAGGGGCGATCTAATAACCATGTATAAGTATATAAGGGGACAATACAAATATCTCGCTGAGGATCTGTTTATACCAAGGAAGGTGACGGGCACAAGGGGGCATTCTTTGCGTCTGGAGGAGAGAAGGTTTTTCCACCAACATAGAAGAGGATTCTTTACTGTTAGGGCAGTGAGAATCTGGAATTGCTTGCCTGAGGAGGTGGTGATGGCGAACTCAGTCGAGGGGTTCAAGAGAGGCCTGGATGTCTTCCTGGAGCAGAACAATATTGTATCATACAATTATTAGGTTCTGTAGAAGGACGTAGATCTGGGTATTTATTATGATGGAATATAGGCTGAACTGGATGGACAAATGTCTTTTTTCGGCCTTACTAACTATGTTACTATGTTACTATGTTATTAAATGAGGCAGTGTTCAACTGTGGTTTCTGTCCTGATGAAGAGGACCTCAACACGTGTTGACCCTGTAAACCTGCTTAATAAAGTTTTTTTCCGTTGGAAACCATCGTGAAATCAGCAGCAGCAGCGCAGGAGCGACATTTCCCTCCTGATTGTTTCAAAAAGACATGTTGGTACAAAAAATAATCCATTATACGCTACAGCAATTTAGAAAAATATTAGTTATACTGCATTGTAAACAGAGTAATAAAAACACCCCAAAAAGGCAGACGTGCTATTTGTGTATAAATCTCTCAAAAAGAATTAAGAAAAGTAAAACAATAAATATATTTCCTAAAATGGTGACTGTAATGCCAGCATTGAACCTGAACCTGTTTCTGCATTAGGACCTGACTCTTATCCTGTTTGTATTTAGTCTGTATCTTTCACTGTTTCTGCTGTGTCAGTATCTGAACCTGTCTCTGTATCCTTATGTGTCTGGATCAGCACCTGTTTCCACACCAGCTCTGTCTCATTCAATTCCTTACTCCAAACCTGTTGTCTTCATTAGTCCCTACCCTATATCTGCTGTAGCAACTCTCTTTCTTAATCTGTTGTGTCTGACTCTGAAGCTTTCCTTAAAGGGACACTGTCACCTGAATTTGGAGGGAACAATCTTCAGCCATGGAGGCGGGGTTTTCGGGTGTTTGATTCACCCTTTCCTTACCCGCTGGCTGCATGCTGGCTGCAATATTGGATTGAAGTTCATTCTCTGCCCTCCGTAGTACATGCCTGCACAAGGCAATCATTCAGTCTTGTCCCACGCTGTAAATCCATCTGAAGGGGTTAAATAATTTTACAAGCAGAAGCCTGCTAATGCAGCCGCCCCTGCCTGTAAAAACCCGGGGGAATGAATGGAAAGCAGGGGAACGTAGCTACCTAGACTTGCAGTGCTGCGCCCCCTGCTGGCATATCCTCAGATGAACTCGAGCGTGGGAATTTTTTTGAATATTTTCTCACGCTCGAGTTCATCTGAGATTATGCCAGCAGAGGGTGCAGCACCGCAAGTCTAGGTAGCTATGTTCTCCTGCTTTCCATTCATTCAAGTTAATAGCGGAGGGTGAATCGCGATTCCACCCATCCAGTAGCGTAGCTACGGGGGGGGGGGCAGAGAGTGCGGGCGCCCCGGGCCCGGTGCTCTGAGGGGGCCCACCCGGAGCTACGCTACTGTAACTGTATCGGCGCGTGCAGCGCGCCCATACAGTTACATTCTGTGGCAGAGCAGGGAGAATCGATCTCCCTGCTCTGCCGCTATGGGGCCCCTGAGCAGGCAGGGGGACCCGGTGCCAGCATTGGCCCCCCCGCCGTCATCGGAAGATCAGCTGTACCGGCATTAAGCTGATACAGCTGATCGCAATGGTGGGAGAAGGAGCGCTGCGCTCCTGCTCCCATCATCCACCTGTCAGTGTCGGCGTCTGACGTCGCCAACACTGACAGCGGGTGCGATGACGTCACTGCCCGGCGCCTGCTGTCAGGAGATCAGCGGGAGCAGTGCAGGAACCAGGAATAAGAGAGGTGAGTATTTATTTATTTTTTAATGGGTGCTGCTGCCTTACTACAGGGTCTGCCTATGGGGGGGCTGCCTTATTACAGGGTCTGCCTATGAGGGTGCTGCCTTATTACAAGGTCTGACTATGGGGACTGCCTTATTACAGGGTCTGACTATGGGGGTGCTGCCTTACTACAGGGTCTGCCATCTTACTACAGGGTCTGACTATGGGGATGCTGCCTTATTACAGGGTGTGACTATAGAGGCTGCCTCATTACAGGGTCTGACTATAGGGGTGCTGCTTCATTACAGGGTCTGACTATGGGGGTGCTGCATTATTACAGGGTCTGACTATGGGGGCTGCCTTATTACAGGGTCTGCCTATGGGGGTGCTGCCTTATTACAGGGTCTCACTATGGGGGTGCTGCCTTATTACAGGGTCTGCCTAGGGGGGGCTGCCTTATTACAGGGTCTGACTATGGGGGCTGCCTTATTACACGGTCTGACTATAGGGGTGCTGCCTCATTACAGGGTCTGACTATGGGGGTTCTGCCTTATTACAGGGTCTGACTATGGGGGCTGCCTTATTATAGGGTCTGACTATGGGGGTGCTGCCTTATTACAGGGTCTGCCCCCTTACTACAGGGTCTGCCTATAGGGGTTCTGCCTTATTACAGGGTCTGACTATGGGGGCTGCCTTATTACAGGGTCTGACTATGGGGGTGCTGCCTTATTACAGGGTCTGCCGCCTTACTACAGGGTCTGACTATGGGGGTGCTGCCTTATTACAGGGTCTGCCGCCTTATTACACGGTCTGACTATAGGGGTGCTGCCTCATTACAGGGTCTGACTATGGGGGTTCTGCCTTATTACAGGGTCTGACTATGGGGGCTGCCTTATTACAGGGTCTGACTATGGGGGTGCTGCCTTATTACAGGGTCTGCCGCCTTACTACAGGGTCTGCCTATAGGGGAGGCCTCATTACAGGGTCTGGCTATGGGGGTGCTGCCTTATTACATCGTCTGACTATAGGGGCTGCCTCATTACAGGGTCTGACTATGGGGGTGCTGCCTTATTACAGGGTCTGAATATGGGAGCTGCCTTATTACAGGGGCTTCCTATGGGGGTGCTGCCTTATTACAGGGTCTGACTATGGGGGGGCTGCCTTATTACATGGGCTGCCTATGGGGGTGCTGCCTTATTACAGGGTCTCTCTATGGGGGTGCTGCCTTATTACAGGGTCTGCCTAGCGGGGCTGCCTTATTACAGGGTCTGACTATGGGGCCTGCCTTATTACAGGGTTTGACTATAGGGGTGCTGCCTCATTACAGTGTCTGACTATGGGGGTGCTGCCTTATTACAGGGTCTGACTATGGGGGCTGCCTTATTACAGGGTCTGACTATGGGGGTGCTGCCTTATTACAGGGTCTGCCGCCTTACTACAGGGTCTGCCTATAGGGGTGCTGCCTTTTTACAGGGTCTGACTATAGGGGCTGCCTCATTACAGGGTTTGACTATGGGGGTGCTGCCTTATTACAGGGTCTAACTATAGGGGCTGCCTCATCACAGGGTCTGACTATGGGGGTGCTGCCTTATTACAGGGTCTGACTAGGGGGGCTGCCTTATTACAGGGGCTGCCTATGGGGGTGCTGCCTTATTACAGGGTCTGACAATAGGGGTGCTGCCTTATTTCAGGGTCTGCCTATAAGGGTGCTGCCTTATTACAGGGTCTGACTATGGGGGTGCTGCCTTATTACAGGTTCTGCCTATGGGGGTGCTGCCTTATTACAGGGTCTGACTAAGGGGGCTGCCTCATTACAGGGTCTGACTATGGGGGCTGCCTCATTACAGGGTCTGACTATGGGGGCTGCCTTATTACAGGGTCTGACTATGGGGGTGCTGCCTTATTACATTGTCTGCCGCCTTCTACAGTGTCTGCCTATAGGGGTGCTGCCTTATTACAGGGTCTGACTATGGGGGTGCTGCCTTATTACAGGGTCTGCCGCCTTATTATAGGGTCTGCCTATGGGGGTACTGCCTTATTACAGCGTCTGCCTATATGGGGGTGCTGCCTTATTACAGTGTCTGCCTATGGGGGCTGCCTTATGCTGTAGAGTCTGCCTAAGGCTGCCGTCACACTATCAGTATTTGGTCAGTATTTTACATCAGTATTTGTAGCCAAAACCAGGAGTGGGTGATAAATACAGAAGTGGTGCATATGTTTCTATTATACTTTTCCTCTGTTTGTTCCACTCCTGGTTTTGGCTTACAGATACTGAGGTAAAATACTGACCAAATACTGCTAGTGTGATGGCAGCCTAAGGGGAGTGCATTATACTATATTGTGAACTATTTGGTGCATTATGCTACTGTATATGGAGGCTATCTAGGAGGCTATCATACAGTATGGAGATTACAGTGTGGGGGTCATTATACATTGTTGGAGCTATCAAACAGTTTGGGGGCTACTAAGGAGTCAGTATACTGTGTGGGTGCATTATAATGTGTATAAGGCCGGTTTCACACGTTAGTGGCTCCGGTAGGTGAGGTGACAGTTTCCTCACGTACCGGAGACACTGACTCACGTAGACAGATTGAAATCAATGTGTCGCTGCACATGTCAGCATGTTTTCATGGACCGTGTGTCCGTGTGCAAAACACGGAGACATGTCAGTGTTCGTGGGAGCGCACCCATTAAAGTCAATGGGTCCGTGTAAAACACGTACCGCACACGGACGCTGTCCGTGTGCCATGCAGGAGACAGCGCTACTGTAAGCACTGTCCCCCCACGTGGTGCTGAAGCCGCCATTCATATCTTCTCTCCAGCAGCGTTCGCTGGAAAGAAGATATGAAAAATCCTTTTTTTTTGTCCTAGTGTTTAAAATAAAGATCCCTGTCGCCACCCCCCTCCCACCCCCTGTGCGCCCCCCCGCTGTTACTAAAATACTTACCCGTCGCTATTGCGGGCACATGTCAGCTGTTCAAAATAGCTGACATGTCCCAGCTTTGATGAGGGCTCATCGCCGCAGCCCGCATCAAAGCGGGGGTACCGACCTCTGCTGTTATAGTACAGTGGAGGTCGGTAAGGGGTTAATATTCTTCCTAGATGCATATTCTTTACTGTAAGAGCAGTGGGATTATAGGACTTTCTGGCACAACATCTCGTTGCTGTCAGTTCACTGAATTGATTAATAAAATGTTACAGGCTATGGATATTACATTCTGCGATGTGACGTTGATCCAGGGAACTGGTCTGATTGCCGTCTGTGGGGTCAGAAGGCACTTTCTCACTAATATGGGACGAATAGCAAATTGTCTTATGTTTCTATTTGCCTTCCTTTGGATTAACATGTTAGGCTACAGGTTAAACTCAATGGACTTGTGTCTACTTTCAAACTTAAAATAATGAAATTTCAATGCTAAAATAGCCATCAGCAAAGCAGAACATCACCATGCTTGTTTTGTAACTATTTATAATAAACAGCAAATAGTTTCCAATACTTCATGTTACTTTATGGCTTAATCATAAATCTGTTTTCATGTTTGTAGAAACATTTGAGCTTTGGAAGCTTCCTGCTATAATGAAAGCTTTTACCATCTAATGCATAATATCAGCGATTGCGAATGTAGCTGCTTTGTTTGCTATAATGTCCTTAGGCTGCAGCGTCTGTATGAATGGTTACCATGTATATATTTTTCCTAAATATTGTATCCCGGTTCACAGAGTTTGGACATAACCTCAGGTCAACCTCATTTCCTGGGTCTCCTAAGCCTTAATCACTCAGAGTGCGGAGTGACAGCGTTCACAGCTTGGGTCACCGCCTGTGTGGTCACACTGTGGATCTGGGGGTGCGAGTTGCACGGCCGCTTTATGTATTTAAAGCTTGTGCTTAATTCATTGATGCACATTTGCTGCCTGTTCGCTGCATGCGACCCTATGGAATCTGATTTGTGTCCCCTTGGGCCTCGGGGGAAAGCAAATTTGTGTTTTTATTATATTTTATTGTATTTTTCAACATATAAAAGATCTCATAACAGCTAGTGTCCTCCCACCAGCTCAGTGTCACTTTCCAAATATAGAAAAAGAGTCTTTAGAGGGGAAAACTGGTAAAAATGCAGGATGCAGACATGTAATGGAGAAATAGTGTCATTCCTCAGGTACACACACAGTACAGCTTATTCTGGAAAGGTACTTTAAAACACAGTTACCCTTTCATTTATTATAGCATAGCAATAAAAAAAATGAAAAAAGCAGTTATTAACCCCTTTACCCCCAAGGGTGGTTTGCACGTTAATGACCAGGCCAATTTTTACAATTCTGACCACTGTCCCTTTATGAGGTTATAACTCCGAAACGCTTCAACGGATCCTGGTGATTCTGACATTGTTTTCTCGTGACATATTGTACTTCATGATAGTGGTAAAATTTCTTTGATAGTACCTGCGTTTATTTGTGAAAAAAACGGAAATTTGGCGAAAATTTTGAAAATTTCGCAATTTTCAAACTTTGAATTTTTATGCAATTAAATCACAGAGATATGTCACACAAAATACTTAATAAGTAACATTTCCCACATGTCTCCTTTACATCAGCATAATTTTGGAACCAATTTTTTTTTTTGTTAGGGAGTTATAAGGGTTAAAAGTTGACCAGCAATTTCTCATTTTTACAACACCATTTTTTTTTAGGGACTACGTCTCATTTGAAGTCATTTTGAGGGGTCTATATGATAGAAAATGCCCAAGTGTGACACCATTCTAAAAACTGCACCCCTCAAGGTGCTCAAAACCACATTCAAGAAGTTTATTAACCCTTCAGGTGTTTAATAGGAATTTTTGGAATGTTTAAATAAAAATGAACATTTAACTTTTTTACACAAAAAATTTACTTCAGCTCCAATTTGTTTTATTTTACCAAGGGTAACAGGAGAAATTGGACCCAAAAAGTTGTTGTCCAATTTGTCCTGAGTACGCTGATACCCCATATGTGGCAGTAAACCACTGTTTGGGCGCATGGGAGAGCTCGGAAGGGAAGGAGCGCTATTTGACTTTTCAATGCAAAATTGACAGGAATTGAGATGGGACGCCATGTTGCGTTTGGAGAGCCACTGATGTGCCTAAACATTGAAACCCCCCACAAGTGACACCATTTTGGAAAGTAGACCCCCTAAGGAACTTATCTGGATGTGTGGTGAGCACTTTGACCCACCAAGTGCTTCACAGAAGTTTATAATGCAGAACCGTAAAAATAAAAAATCATATTTTTTCACAAAAATTATATTTTTGCCCCCAATTTTTTATTTTTCCAAGGGTAAGAGAAGAAATTGGACCTCAAAAGTTGTTGTCCAATTTGTCCTGAGTACGCTGATACCCCATATGTGGCAGTAAACCACTGTTTGGGCGCATGGGAGAGCTCGGAAGGGAAGGAGCGCAGTTTGACTTTTCAATGCAAAATTGACAGAAATTGAGATGGGACGCCATGTTGCGTTTGGAGAGCCACTGATGTGCCTAAACATTGAAACCCCCCACAAGTGACACCATTTTGGAAAGTAGACCCCCTAAGGAACTTATCTAGAGGTGTGGTGAGCACTTTGACCTACCAAGTGCTTCACAGAAGTTTATAATGCAGAACCGTAAAAATAAAAAATCATATTTTTTCACAAAAATTATATTTTTGCCCCCAATTTTTTATTTTTCCAAGGGTAAGAGAAGAAATTGGACCTCAAAAGTTGTTGTCCAATTTGTCCCGAGTACGCTGATACCCCATATGTGGCAGTAAACCACTGTTTGGGCGCATGGGAGAGCTCGGAAGGGAAGGAGCGCCGTTTGACTTTTCAATGCAAAATTGACAGGAATTGAGATGGGACGCCATGTTGCGTTTGGAGAGCCACTGATGTGCCTAAACATTGAAACCCCCCACAAGTGACACCATTTTGGAAAGTAGACCCCCTAAGGAACTTATCTGGATGTGTGGTGAGCACTTTGACCCACCAAGGGCTTCACAGAAGTTTATAATGCAGAGCCATAAAAATAAAACAAAATTTTTTTCCCACAAAAATTATTTTTTAGCCCCCAGTTTTGTAATTTCCCTAGGGTAACAGGAGAAATTGGACCGCAAAAGTTGTTGTCCAATTTGTCCTGAGTACGCTGATACCCCATATGTGGGGGGGAACCACCGTTTGGGCGCATGGGAGGGTTCGAAAGGGAAGGAGCGCCATTTGGAATGCAGACTTAGATGGAATGGTCTGCAGGCGTCACATTGCGTTTGCAGAGCCCCTAATGTACCTAAACAGTAGAAACCCCCCACAAGTGACACCATTTTGGAAAGTAGACCCCCTAAGGAACTCATCTTGATGTGTTGTGAGAGCTTTGAACCCCCAAGTATTTCACTACAGTTTATAACGCAGAGCCATGCAAATAAAAAATATTTTTTTTTCCACAAAAATTATATTTTAGCCCCCAGTTTTGTATTTTTCCAAGGTTAGCAGGAGAAATTGGACCCTAAATGTTGTTGTCCAATTTGTCCTGAGTATGCTGATACCCGATATGTGGGGGGGAACCACCGTTTGGGCGCATGGGAGGGCTCGGAAGGGAAGGAGCATCATTTGGAATGCAGACTTAGATGGATTGGTCTGCAGGCGTCACATTGCGTTTGCAGAGCCCCTAATGTACCTAAACAGTAGAAACCCCCCACAAGTGACCCCATATTGGAAACTAGACCCCTCAATGAACTTATCTAGATGTGTTGTGAGAACTTTGAACCCCCAAGTGTTTCACTACAGTTTATAACGCAGAGCCGTGAAAATAAAAAATCTTTTTGTTTTCCCACAAAAATTATTTTTTAGCCCCCAGTTTTGTATTTTCCCAAGGGTAACAGGAGAAATTGGTCCACAAAAGTTGTTGTCCAATTTGTCCTGAGTACGCTGATACCCCATATGTTGGGGTAAACCCCTGTTTGGGCACACAGGAGAGCTCGGAAGGGAAGGAGCACTGTTTTACTTTTTCAACGCAGAATTGGCTGGAATTGAGATCGGACGCCATGTCGTGTTTGGAGAGCCCCTGATGTGCCGAAACAGTGGAAACCCCCCAATTATAACTGAAACCCTAATCTAAACACACCCCTAACCCTAATTCCAACGGTAACCCTAACCACACCTCTAACCCTGACACACCACTAACCCTAATCCCAACCCTATTCCCAACTGTAAATGTAATCTAAACCCTAACCCCAACTTTAGCCCCAACCCTAACTGTAGCCCCAACCCTAACCCTAACCCTAGCCCTAACCCTAGCCCTAACCCTAGCCCTAACCCTAACCCTAACCCTAGCCCTAACCCTAACCCTAGCCCTAACCCTAGCCCTAACCCTAGCCCTAACCCTAACCCTAGCCCTAACCCTAGCCCTAACCCTAGCCCTAGCCCTAGCCCTAACCCTAGCCCTAACCCTAGCCCTAACCCTAACCCTAGCCCTAACCCTAGCCCTAACCCTAGCCCTAACCCTAGCCCTAACCCTAACCCTAACCCTAATCCTAGCCCTAACCCTAGCCCTAATGGGAAAATGGAAATAAATACATTTTTTTTTATTTTTCCCTAACTAAGGGGGTGATGAAGGGGGGTTTGATTTACTTTTATAGCGGGTTTTTTAGCGGATTTTTATGATTGGCAGCCGTCACACACTGAAAGACCCTTTTTATTGCAAAAAATATTTTTTGCAATACCACATTTTGAGAGCTATAATTTTTCCATATTTTGGTCCACAGAGTCATGTGAGGTCTTGTTTTTTGCGGGACGAGTTGACGTTTTTATTGAAAACATTTTCGGGCACGTGACATTTTTTTATCGCTTTTTATTCCGATTTTTGTGAGGAAGAATTACCAAAAGCCAGCTATTCATGAATTTCTATTGGGGGAGGCGTTTATACCGTTCCGCGTTTGGTAAAATTGATAAATCAGTTTTATTCTTCGGGTCAGTACGATTACAGCGATACCTCATTTATATCATTTTTTTATGGTTTGGTGCTTTTATACGATAAAAACTATTTTACAGAAAAAATAATTATTTTTGCATCGCTTTATTCTCAGGACTATAACTTTTTTATTTTTTTGCTGATGATGCTGTATGGCGGCTCTTTTTTTGCGGGACAATATGACGCTTTCAGCTGTACCATGGTTATTTATATCTGTCCTTTTGATCGCGTGTTATTCCACTTTTTGTTCGGCGGTATGATAATAAAGCGTTGTTTTTTGCCTCGTTTTTTTTTTTTTTTTCTTACGGTGTTTACTGAAGGGGTTAACTAGTGGGACAGTTTTATAGGTCGGGTCGTTACGGACGCGGCGATACTAAATATGTGTACTTTTATTGGTTTTTTTTTTTATTTAGATGAAGAAATGTATTTATGGGAATAATATTTTTTTTTTTTTTCATTATTTTGGAATATTTTTTTTTATTTTTTTTACACATTTGGAAAATTTTTTTTTTACTTTTTTACTTTGTCCCAGGGGGGGACATCACAGATCAGTGATCTGACAGTTTGCACAGCACTCTGTCAGATCACTGATCTGACATGCAGCGCTGCAGCCTTCACAGTGCCTGCTCTAAGCAGGCTCTGTGAAGCCACCTCCCTCCCTGCAGGACCCGGATCCGCGGCCATCTTGGATCCGGGGCTCGAGCAGGGAGGGAGGTGAGGAGACCCTCGCAGCAACGCGATCACATCGCGTTGCTGCGGGGGGCTCAGGGAAGCCCGCAGGGAGCCCCCTCCCTGCGCGGTGCTTCCCTGCACCGCCGGCACATCGCGATCATCTTTGATCGCGGTGTACCAGGGGTTAATGTGCCGGGGGCGGTCCGTGACCGCTCCTGGCACATAGTGCCGGATGTCAGCTGCGATAAGCAGCTGACACCCGGCCGCGATCGGCGGCGCTCCCCCCGTGAGCGCTGCCGATCGCTATGACGTACTATCCCGTCCAGGGTCAGATAAGCCCAGGGCACCTCGACGGGATAGTACGTCTAAGGTCACAGAGGGGTTAAAGTTATTAAAGGGAATCTGTCAGCAGGATTTCATCCTCCAAACTATTTCATGCACATATACAGTTCAAACCAGAAGTTTACATTCACTTTATAAAAAGACACGCATGCATGTTTTTCTCAATATCTGACATGAAATCAGAATAAACCTTTCCTGTTATAGGTCAATTAGGCTACTTTCACACTAGCGTTGTTTGGCCTCCGTCGCAATGCGTCTTTTTGCAGAAAAAACGCATCCTGCAAAGTTGTCTGCAGGATGCGTTTTTTCTCCATAGGATTGTATTAGCGACGCATTGCGATGCATTGCTACACGTCGCAGCCGTCGTGCGACGGTTGCGTCATGTTGCGTCGGACCGTCGGCACAAAAAAACGTTGCTTGTAACGGTTTTTGGTGCGTTGTGTCCGCCATTTCCGACCGCGCATGCGCCATGTCCGCCCCTCCTCCCCGCAACTCACAATGGGGCAGCGGATGCGTTATAATAATGCATCCGCTGCCCCCGTTGTGCTGCGTGGTCACATGATGCGTCGGAATGTCGGCCCGACGCACTGCGATAGGCCGACGCTAGTGTGAAAGTAGCCTTAGTATCAGTCTTTGCCTCCGTTATTGAGAAATCGGTTTGAGAGTGATATGAAAACAGATCTGAAGCCTCTGTCACTCCAGCTCTATTCCCCACCAAGTGCCGTCTCCTTCTGCTTGACTGGAGGCTCCTTTACCTGGAGTCACATAGCACAGAAGCTATTAGTCAAGAAGGAGGAGGTGGTGGCACTGGGTGGGGAATAGAGCTGGAATCGCTGCCTGTGTGGTCACACTGTGGATCTGGGAATTTAAGTTGCACAATTAAGTTATGTATATCAATTTGTCCTAATTGTAAAACACTGATGCCCAGCTGGTGCCTGTGGGCTGCATGCGACCCTAGTGAATATGGTGTGTTGCCTTGGGCATTAGAGGATGGCAAAATTGTGTTTTCTTTCATTTTTATTGTATTTTTCAACATACAAAAGAAAATATATTTATTATTGTTAGGTTATTATTATTCTTAGAGATGAGTGGATTGATCCACGTTGGATTGACATGGAACGATTGGTTACTTTCTCTTTTATGTACTGCCCTTCCGACCATGTGTCTGATACCTCAGAAGAAGCCTGGCGAAACCTGTGTCAGGTGTGTGTATTCAGGGCTGGGTATGTATCATTCTCAATGGTACATGGTTTGTTTGTATATTTTTACTTTTTTACATATTCTTCATCTCTTTGGCTGCTGAGGTATCCCTCATATGTCAGGGCTCATTACATTATGACTCTCTATCATGGCACATGATTATGCTCTAATTTCTACCTTACTTTGTAGGTTAAACCCTATACACTGCGTGCAGAATTATTAGGCAAGTTGTTTTTTTGATCACATGATACTTTTTATACAGGTTGTCCTACTCCAAGCTGTTCGGGCTTGAGAGCCAACTACCAATTAAGTAAATCAGGTGATGTGCATCTCTGTAATGAGGAGGGGTGCTGTCTAATGACATCAAAATCCTATATAAGGTGTGCTTAATTATTAGGCAACTTTCCTTCCTTTGGCAAAATGGGTCAGAAGAGAGATTTGACGGGCTCTGAAAAGACCAAAATTGTGAGATGTCTTGCAGAGGGATGCAGCAGTCTTGAAATTGCCAAACTTTTGAAGCGTGATCACCGAACAATCAAGCGTTTCATGGCAAATAGCCAACAGGGTCACAAGAAGTGTGTTGTGGCAAAAAGGCGCAAAATAACTGCCCATGAATTGAGGAAAATCAAGCATGAAGCTGCCAAGATGCCATTTGCCACCAGTTTTGCCATATTTCAGAGCTGCTACGTTACTGGAGTAACAAAAAGCACAAGGTGTGCCATACTCAGGGACATGGCCACGGTAAGGAAGGTTGAAAAACGACCACCCTTGAGCAAGAAACATAAAACGTCAAGAATGGGCCAAGAAATATCTTAAGACTGACTCTTGAAAGGTTTTATGGATTGATGAAATGAGAGTGACTCTTGATGGGCCAGAGGCTGGATCAGTAAAGGGCAGAGAGCTTCACTCCGACTCAGACGCCAGCAAGGTGGAGGTGGGGTACTGGTATGGGCTGGGATCATCAAAGATGACCTTGTGGGACCTTTTCGGGTTGAGGATGGAGTGAATCTCAACTGCCAGACCTACTGCCAGTTTCTGGAAGACTTCTTCAAGCAGTGGTACAGGAAGAAATCGGTATCGTTCAAGAAAAACATGATTTTCATGCAGGACAAAGCTCCATCACAAGCCTCCAACTACTCCACAGCGTGGCTGGCCAGTAAAGGTCTCAAGAAAAAATAATGACATGGCCCCCTTGTTCACCCGATCTGAACACCATAGAGAACCTGTGGTCCCTCATAAACAGAAACCTGTGAAACCCATAAAGGCAACAGGTTTCTGCTAATAACCAAGAAAAATTATCTTTCACAATTGGTGCAGAATCCAACCAGAGGAGCAGCACTTTTAGACCTAATACTATCTAATAGACCTGACAGAATAACAAATCTGCAGGTGGTTGGGCATTTAGGAAATAGCGACCACAATATTGTGCAGTTTCACCTGTCTTTCACTAGGGGGACTTGTCAGGGAGTCACAAAAACATTGAACTTTAGGAAGGCAAAGTTTGAACAGCTTAGAGATGCCCTTAATCTGGTAGACTGGGACAATATCCTCAGAAATGAGAATACAGATAATAAATGGGAAATGTTTAAGAACATCCTAAATAGGCAGTG
The DNA here is from genome assembly GCF_032444005.1 of Ranitomeya imitator. Lineage (NCBI taxonomy): Eukaryota > Metazoa > Chordata > Amphibia > Anura > Dendrobatidae > Ranitomeya > Ranitomeya imitator. The sequence continues at coordinate 530,059,983 of NC_091286.1, forward strand.
TAAGCGGTTTATACCTTGTGGGAATAAAAGGACTAGAAATAGGAAAAACCCAATGTGGCTAAACAAAGAAGTAAGACAGGCAATTAACAGTAAAAAGAAAGCATTTGCACTATTAAAGCAGGATGGCACCATTGAAGCTCTAAAAAACTATAGGGAGAAAAATACTTTATCTAAAAAACTAATTAAAGCTGCCAAAAAGGAAACAGAGAAGCACATTGCTAAGGAGAGTAAAACTAATCCCAAACTGTTCTTCAACTATATCAATAGTAAAAGAATAAAAACTGAAAATGTAGGCCCCTTAAAAAATAGTGAGGAAAGAATGGTTGTAGATGACGAGGAAAAAGCTAACATATTAAACACCTTCTTCTCCACGGTATTCACGGTGGAAAATGAAATGCTAGGTGAAATCCCAAGAAACAATGAAAACCCTATATTAAGGGTCACCAATCTAACCCAAGAAGAGGTGCGAAACCGGCTAAATAATATTAAAATAGATAAATCTCCGGGTCCGGATGGCATACACCCACGAGTACTAAGAGAACTAAGTAATGTAATAGATAAACCATTATTTCTTATTTTTAGGGACTCTATAGAGACAGGGTCTGTTCCGCAGGATTGGCGCATAGCAAATGTGGTGCCAATATTCAAAAAGGGCTCTAAAAGTGAACCTGGAAATTATAGGCCAGTAAGTCTAACCTCTATTGTTGGTAAAATATTTGAAGGGTTTCTGAGGGATGTTATTCTGGATTATCTCAATGAGAATAACTGTTTAACTCCATATCAGCATGGGTTTATGAGAAATCGCTCCTGTCAAACCAATCTAATCAGTTTTTATGAAGAGGTAAGCTATAGACTGGACCACGGTGAGTCATTGGACGTGGTATATCTCGATTTTTCCAAAGCGTTTGATACCGTGCCGCACAAGAGGTTGGTACACAAAATGAGAATGCTTGGTCTGGGGGAAAATGTGTGTAAATGGGTTAGTAACTGGCTTAGTGATAGAAAGCAGAGGGTGGTTATAAATGGTATAGTCTCTAACTGGGTCGCTGTGACCAGTGGGGTACCGCAGGGGTCAGTATTGGGACCTGTTCTCTTCAACATATTCATTAATGATCTGGTAGAAGGTTTACACAGTAAAATATCGATATTTGCAGATGATACAAAACTATGTAAAGCAGTTAATACAAGAGAAGATAGTATTCTGCTACAGATGGATCTGGATAAGTTGGAAACTTGGGCTGAAAGGTGGCAGATGAGGTTTAACAATGATAAATGTAAGGTTATACACATGGGAAGAGGGAATCAATATCACCATTACACACTGAACGGGAAACCACTGGGTAAATCTGACAGGGAGAAGGACTTGGGGATCCTAGTTAATGATAAACTTACCTGGAGCAGCCAGTGCCAGGCAGCAGCTGCCAAGGCAAACAGGATCATGGGGTGCATTAAAAGAGGTCTGGATACACATGATGAGAGCATTATACTGCCTCTGTACAAATCCCTAGTTAGACCGCACATGGAGTACTGTGTCCAGTTTTGGGCACCGGTGCTCAGGAAGGATATAATGGAACTAGAGAGAGTACAAAGGAGGGCAACAAAATTAATAAAGGGGATGGGAGAACTACAATACCCAGATAGATTAGCGAAATTAGGATTATTTAGTCTAGAAAAAAGACGACTGAGGGGCGATCTAATAACCATGTATAAGTATATAAGGGGACAATACAAATATCTCGCTGAGGATCTGTTTATACCAAGGAAGGTGACGGGCACAAGGGGGCATTCTTTGCGTCTGGAGGAGAGAAGGTTTTTCCACCAACATAGAAGAGGATTCTTTACTGTTAGGGCAGTGAGAATCTGGAATTGCTTGCCTGAGGAGGTGGTGATGGCGAACTCAGTCGAGGGGTTCAAGAGAGGCCTGGATGTCTTCCTGGAGCAGAACAATATTGTATCATACAATTATTAGGTTCTGTAGAAGGACGTAGATCTGGGTATTTATTATGATGGAATATAGGCTGAACTGGATGGACAAATGTCTTTTTTCGGCCTTACTAACTATGTTACTATGTTACTATGTAAAATGCGAGATCTACAGGGAGGGGAAACAGTCCACCTCTCAGAACAGTGTCTGGGAGGCTGTGGTGGATGCTGCACGCAATGTTGATCGTAAACAGATCAAGCAACTGACAGAATCTATGGATGGAAAGCTGTTGAGTGTCATCATAAAGAAAGGTGGCTATATTGGTCATTAATTTTTTTTGGTTTTGTTTTTGCATGTCAGAAATGTTTATTTCTAAATTTTGTGCAGTTATATTGGTTTACCTGGTGAAAATAAACAAGTGAGATGGGAATATATTTGGTTTTTATTAAGTTGCCTTATAATTCTGCACAGTAATAGTTGCCTGCACAAACAGATATCCTCCTAAGATAGCCAAATAAAAAAAAACCACTCCAACTTCCAAAAATATTAAGCTTTGATATTTATGAGTCTTTTGGGTTGATTGAGAACATAGTTGTTGATCAATAATAAAAATAATCCTCTAAAATACAACTTGCCTAATAATTCTGCACGCAGTGTAAACATCTGGCTTTTACAAACGCATTTGATTCGATACATATGGCAACTAGCCTTGACTATTCACACAGTGGGTACTATGATCATATGCATGTGTCATACTGCCTTTTAGGAGATATCGGTTTGCAACTATTTGTATGCATCATTGGTATGTCACTACTGATTATCGCCCTATGTCATACAAACTTCCAGTTTTTATGTAAATTGCCCAATATGGTAAAAAATGACCTCTACTCAATCCTGTACATGCAATTTTCCATGTCTGCAGTGCCCATGGTCTCCTTTTTTATGATCTTTTTACATTTTTATCTTATTTAATAAAGATTGTTGTTTCTACACATGTCTGGCATTTTCTTACTCCTTTTTCTCGTTTATGTGCATGCCTATAGACATACCATTGTGCTGGGGTTATATTGGATCGACTTCCTGAATTTCCTGCAATTCACAGGTCCCTCATATTCGAACAAGCTGCGATTCAATTTATGAGGATGGGCAAAATAAAAAACCTTTAACATATACATTGAGAGATTCTCCTAGCGTATTCTTTAGCTGTCAGAATATTAATAACTACTGACTCGCCCTGTAAACTTTATTATAGGAAACGGCAAAAGCAATTGAAATTCTGCCAGTTCCTCTCATGAATGTTACTTTTTGAAGACGGCTTCATGTCACTCTGTTCTGTACGCGGCAGACACAGAGTTCTCTGCAATTGCTTTAGTGCTACAATTATGTAGTTCTGCATTGTGCTACACAGGTCAGAGAACCTGGAAGAGTCCCCGGATCGGGTCATTGTATCATATGCTAATATTCTGCTCAGAAACCTCTCCTCAGGCAGTTGCCTTTCTGCTAGTCAGGCAGTCCCGACCCCTGGTAATTGGCGCATCTCTAGCAGTTCAGAGCTTGTCACTGATACTGAGGAGCCACGCTCACAGTTACGCGTGTGTGCGGCATGTCTAATGATCGAAAATTGTTTTTTAGCTGTCCTGACTAAAGCGAATGACTTGGTTAACCTCTGCAGAACAAAGTGGAGAGCAGGGCGAAGGTTTCGTATAATGAACTTGGCCAATGCTGTGAGTGCACACCGGCGGTTATATTTAACCCTGAAGATAGAAAAGGACTATTTCATTTTAAGCAGGAGTAAAATACACGGACTGCTGAACGAACCTACAGAAAAATCTCCCAGCAAATGTTTAGCGGTACAATCTGAAATGTTTTATATACGCGGTATATATCTAGCATTACGGAAAGTTTCGTTACTTTTCATAAACTTTTCAAGACGAGCATTGGATCGATTCCATTAATGGTCTGTGCGGTTGTATCAATAGCTGGGATATAACGCGTACTTCTTAGTGTGCCCATAAGATTACAATGGATCCCTGCAGGTTGCCAAGAATATTTACTGAATTACACCAAAAGGATGTCCCATGTACACAAAGGGCACTTCTAATCATAGAATATATCAATCTTCCATATAAGTAAATAAAAATGGAAATATGAAGAGATCCCACAAATAATGCCAATTAAAATATAACTTTTATTACATCTTATTAAAACATCTTATAAAAACCATAACAAAGTGTAAACAAGTAAAATGAACTAGCAACAATCCCCCCGGAAGAAGCAGGTGGCGAAACGTACGTCGGGGTGAGTGGAGGCCGAACGGGTACACATGTGAGATGTGGTAAGCACTTTATATAAACTTTTGGGCTGGCATTTATCATCTTTATTGGCTTATAACAGGGATTATCCTTATTATCCTCTCCACGGCTGAGTAGATCTTTGTTAACATTGGTTATGTACCAAAGATACGGGTTGCATGGAAAGATATCTTGATATACCATTATGGTTGCATTATGTGGACTCCTTTCCAGACCTTTTTGTCATTATGTATGATTGTTGCTAGTTCATTTTACTTGTTTACACTTTGTTATGGTTTTTTCCGTTCGGCTTCCACTATACGGTATTGTTGCTTTTTAAATTGTTTTAATAAGATGTAATAAAAGTTATATTTTAATTGGCATTATTTGTGGGATCTCTTCATATTTCCATTTTTATTTACTTATATGGAAGATTGATATATTCCAAGAATATTTACTGCAGATTTATAGCGTGGATTTATGTATGGAAAATCCACAGCACAATATAGCACTAGCTAAGCAGTTGCCCACTATTACCATAGTCATTGGCGACTGCAGAATCGAAGGTGTCTTACAAAAGGAAGAGTCAATAACATGTAAATAGCACATTTATCACTGGCTATGGCTTTGTGCTTAACTTTGCACCTATCGTCAAGCGCAGAATTTACTGCACAGTAACAAACCTTCCTCTACTAACCTGCAGTTATCAGCTGTGGTGGCGGCTTGGCATAAACCGATAACAGAGCTGTGCTGTGCCGACTCCGTACACTGCACGTACGGTGCCGCCACCGCAGCTGAGTGGTTGTGGTGCTGTTCTCCGACCACCACCAATCTGATAATGATGACGTCCAACGGATCTCTAAAGGTAGGTGGTGCTAATGTAATAATACTGAGTAGAGAGTGCACCCAAATAATGTAATTAGGGTGATCTTGATGCACAACCGACATTATAGGCACCTATACACATTAGGCTACTTTCACACTAGCGTCGTTTGGCCGGCATCGCAATGCGTCGTTTTGGAGAAAAAACGCATCCTGCAAAGTTGCCTGCAGGATGCGTGTTTTCTCCATAGACTTTCATTAGCGACACATTGCGACGGATGCGTCGTGTTTTGGCGGACCGTTGGCACAAAAAAACGCTACATGTAACTTTTTTTGTGCGTCGTGTCCGCCATTTTCGACCGCACATGCACGGCCGGAACTCCACCCCCTCCTCCCAGGACCTTACAATGGGGCAGCGGATGCGTTGAAAAACTGCATCCGCTGTCCCTGTTGTGCTTTTACTTCACAGCATGCGTCGGTACGTCGGCCCAACGCACTGCGACGGGCCCGTACCGACACTAGTGTGAAAGTAGCCTTAGATATATGTTGATGGGATGGGCCAACATTCTAATGTGTATGGGGACTTCCCGTCTCTCCATGTTGGCATTGGCATGATTGGTAAGTCACTGCCAGAGGACATGTTCCTGTGTATTGGGGAGATGGGAAAAACAGCTGCCGGTTATCAAAAGTGTATGGGAGACTTAGAACAGCATTAACAATTTTAGTACAAGTATTTTAAATGGAAATGGACTTTCTTTGCATAATACAGTAGTACAGGTGAATACAAGAAACTTTGTGATATATCTTGCCAGAAAATTCTGCTTTCTTCCCCACTTATGAGCCACTTTTGCCCCTGCGTTCAGAATGTTTCAAGCAGTCCAAAAAAATTGCTCAAAACAAGACAAACTGCCCGCTAACTGTGTTGTCAGATTGCATAGCTTATTATACTCTAAGGAAAGAGAAATAGGATGAGTAACGCCGGGATCACACACAGCGAGATAGGGCCGAGTCTCGCAAGTTTAAACCAAGCTCTGGCACCGGCACTCCAGAGCGGAGCGTGCAGCCGCACAGCAATACATGGAGCTGCACGCTCCGCTCCGGAGTGCCGGTGCCAGAGCTTGTTTTTAACCTTCGAGACTCGGCTGTATCTCGCTGTAGTGTGACTCTGGCCTAAGGAGCAGAATGAAGAAACAAGCAGAGGGAGAAAGCAAAAGATTGTGGTGAGCGTTTTAACACATCTTTTAAACTCCTCACAGCTTACTATGGCTGTATAATGTCCTCTGTGTGCTGAAAAAGAAATGAGGAGCAGGAAATCAACTTTCTTTGTATGAGACAGATCACATCAGCAAGTCTCCTCCAATCAACTCAGGGTCAATTGCAAATTACGAGGTATAGCCTGCCAATGGGAAAACTGAAAATGCAGAATACAAGTCACATTATGTCCAGTTATAGTTTTATTCCTCATGTACACACAAAGGACAACTTATACTAAATGTTACTTGAAAGTATAGTAACCCTTTAACTAGTGCAAATAAACAATGTTATTTTATCTGACCGATAAATAATAAAACACACTTATGTTTGTGAGTCGCCCGTCAGGGTCGTGGGATACTCGGTACAGGTCGCAATTAAAGGGGTGGCCACAGTGGCAGCGACCCGATCCGTGGCCCTGGGCGCCCAAGTAAAAGGGACAATCTTTAAAGGGGTTGTGGAAATAATGAAAATAATGAAAGTTTGTGACGCCACCTGCGGTTCTCGGTCCGAGGTTGACTATGCTGTTTAAAGGGGTCCTCTGGGTGGCGATGGTGCTGCAGCAAAGATGGTATCGCTTCCCACTTGTGAAGCGGTGTCCCCAGGGCTCCCAGTGTATTTGGTAGGGATGTCTGATTGCACTAAAGCAGTTCACCTGACCAGGTATCACAGTCACACATTACACTTTACACTAAGGCCACCAGGGGGAGCAAAAGGCACTATGTATTAGGCCACTCCTCACACTGGTAAAACTGGGGGTCGGATAGCAAATTAGGTCAGAACGCAGCCTGGGAGAGCTCTAGGGAGGACCTGTCAGGGGTAGGTTCCTGGCAGGTACCTAGCTGAAAGAATAGAAAGTGACGGTGCCGCGCCTGTGCTACCTTGCGAAGGCATCCTAAGAAAGGACATGAAGAGAAGGATATTGTGGAGAAGTGAGAAACGAGATCAAAGCACAAAGGAGAGCCAGTAGGAGTCGTGCCCCGAGAACGGCAACATCCTACTGAGGCGCGTAGCCGGTGGCCGGAACACCGAGGAAGTAACTGACTCCGAGCATTACTTCAAATAACGGCAGGACAGTTGATTTTTATTTTGGCTGTCTACCATACATCACCTAAGAAGACATAGGGGGCAAGCGTGGAGAGGGGTATCTCTAGGGTCCCAGAATAGCTCCGAGCCTTCCCGTCAAACGGGTGCGTCCTATCCAGATAAACTTGGGGGACGGAGAGAGAGAGAGGGAAAAAACGAACACGAGAGTTGTGAGGACTATCCTGAATGCTCAGCAGGGAAGAACTACAACACACAGGCGCTAGTGGTAGGCACTGATTTCCACCTGCAAAGGGAACTCTGGATGTGCCTTCGGACTGGCCGGACTCAGCCAGCTCGGTTAGCAGTGCTCTGGATTGTGGATCCCGAAGCCTTTAGTAAAAGGTAAAAAGACTGCAACCCTTTGTCCTCATTATTAACCACGCCCCACATCATCACAACCTACACTACTGGGAAGCCCTGGGAATATACTTCACCTGTGGGAAGGCATACCATCTAGCTGCCATAACACCACCCCAGTGGACCCCAAGCAGCGTCGGTCATCCTGACCAAATACCACAGGTGGCGTCACGAAACCTTGGCCGACTTTCATCACCCCTTTCATTGGACGCCCCTTAGCAGGGTCACGGACCGGGTCCAGCCACCGTGACAACCCCAGAACCGAGACAGAGAGGACCGGTATCGAGTAACCCGCGGCCCTGCGTCTGGGGGCGCTCCAAATTGGCGTCATGAATAGGATGTACTTAAGCCTGAAGAATCAGGTCATGTGTGCCTTGGAACTGTGTTGGAATTGTGCTTGAACTCTGATTTATTGCAAAGACTGTGTATTGCTATTTGCCGCCAAGATTCCCGCCAAAACCGCCGCCATTACAGCGCCACGAGGAGCGCAGGAGAAGAAGAAGGGCGTGGAGTTGTGGGCGTGGATGAACTGAGAAGCGCGAAGAGCAATGTCCGCCAAGTCTAAATATTTCTGTACCTTGAGAACGTGTCCGTCAGCAGCCGAGATCCGCCTCCTGATCCTCAATGGCGTGCGGAGACAAAGAAAGCAAAACCGCCCACGGAGGAGAGAGCAGGAAAAGGACGAAGGAGAAGAAGTGAGCCACATGGGAGACGCCATGGCCAGCCGACCGGGATCGGAGCATGGGGTCGGAGCAGAGGACTCCCCAGCTACCCAGAGAGATACCATGGCCGAGCGTCACCTGAGGGCCCCGACTTCCTGCAGGCCAGAGTGAACGAGCTCAGCGATCAACTCCGGCGGACACAGCTGAGCACTGAGGCCGCATGGAAGGAGACCGTCACCGGGGGCCTCACCAGACGTCTGTCGGCAGCCTCGTCTGGTCCAGAGCAAGAAAAAAGTTCCAGCGCTCCGAAGCCAGAAAACAAGGCCCTGCAGTTGGCGTTCCAGATCCCAGCGCAGATGGAGTCGGCCGACCCCCAGGACACCGTGGTGGCAGGTAAGGACACCGACCCTGCCCCAGTGAGAGAAGTCCTACTGGTAGGCCCCGTAGCAGCGCCACCTGCTGCCGTGACTAAGACTAACTCTGAACTGACAAATCCTAATACTACTACCACAGTGGGCATTATTGCCGCTGCTGAACCTACTACCAAAATTGACATTTGAACCCAGATTATACCTGAAAAACCGATTAGTGACATTGATACCGCATCGGATGAGAAGTCGAATACAGATCTTTCCAGGCCAGGAAGTGTTCGCTATCAACTGATGCCTTGCAACCTACCATCGCGAGAATAAGCCTCGAAACCTCGACAAATGTAAATAGTTAACTGTTTGTTTTCTTGCTCTTTTGCTGCTTAAACCCATAGGGGTTAGTGAGTCTGAGAACCATAGAGAGATGGTTGCTGTGAACCTAGAAGAAGAGAGGCAGTAGGCCCGGACGAATAGCCAGGCGGTCCTGTATCTGTGTGAAGTTAGAAGAAATAAAGGAAAAAGTTAGATTTGTACTGTAACGTTTTATAGTAAGCCTTTAGTGGGTTCAGCTTATACGCCCTTAAAGGAAAAGTTAAATTATTGTTCGAAGATTTGCACTTAGTAGAATACCCGGTTGGGTAATAGGAATTATTTATAGTAGCAGATTAGAATGTTATTTAACCCCTTAGTGACCGAGCCAAATTTTTGAAATCTGACCAGTGTCACTTTATGTGATAATAACTCTGCAACGCTTCAACAAATCCCAGTGATTTTGAGATTGTTTTTTCGTGACACATTATACTTTATGATAATGGTAAATTTAGTTCAACATTTTTTGTGTTTATTTATAAAAAATATAAAAAATTTGAGAAAAATGTTAAAAAATTAGCAATTTTCTAAATTTGAATGATTATCCCTTTAATCCAGATAGTCACACAACAGCAAACCATTAATAAATAACATTTCCCACATGTTGGCTTTACATCAGCACCATTTGTAAATAGTTATTTTATTTTGTTAGCATTTTAGGAGGTTTAAAAATGTAGCAGCAATTTTTCATTTTTTCAAAGAAATTTACCACATTTATTTTTTTAGGGACTTATCCATGTTTGAAGTGACTTTAGGGGTCCCATATATTGGGAAACCCCCAAACGTGATACCATTTTAAAAACAGCACCCCTAAACATATTGAAAACTGCTGTCAGGTAGTTTATTAACCCATCAGGTGCTTTACAGGAATTAATGCAAAGTGACATGACAGAAATGAAAATGTGTATTTTTACCACCTAAATGTTGCTAACTTCTAAACAGATTACTATAGCCGTCAGACTCTAAGGCCACTATTTGGTCATGAATTGCCATCGCAAACATCAGGACAACAAAATCATGATCTGAGGGCACCAATTGGGATAAAGAAGAAGCCCCCACACTCTGTTAACCATTTATAATGATGTAGTCACTATTGACAGCAGCATCTAAGGGGTTAAACAGATTTAGAAGGTGCAAATACTGATCATGGCTGATACAGCAAGTTGTCAGCTATAGTGTACAACCAACAGATGCTGGATTGTCATCTGTATGGGGAGGCTATTCTCTTATATGTCAGGTCAGTTAAAAGGCGTATTGGCGGTCATTAAGGGGTTAAGATACTTAAACATGTTTCTGTTTGTAACGTTCAAGCGACCTCACCTCCCATAAAGGGAAGCATTGTTATATTTACTTGTTAAAAGCATTCCAAAATTTTGTATGTCTTTTTCTAACATGTATTGTTGTTCTTCTTTTCCCAGTCTGGGAGTACTGGATTTAACTGGGAGGGAGTGCAGCACCCCAGAGTCCTGGTCGTTGCAGTGGTGTCGCTCTGCCACTAAGGGGAGTGATGTTATGTCTGATTGCACTAAAGGAGTTCACCTGACCAGGTATCACAGTCACACATTACACTTCACACTCCGGCCACCAGGGGGAGCAAAAGGCACTATGTATTAGGCCACTCCTCACACTGGTAAAACTGGGGGTCGGATAGGAAGTTAGGTCAGAATGCAGCCTGGGAGAGCTCCAGGGAGGACCTGTCAGGGGTGGGTTCCTGGCAGGTACCTAGCAGAAAGAATAGAAAGCGATGGAGCAGCACCTGCACTACCTTGCTGCGGCATCCTAAGAAAGGACACGAAGAGAAGGATATTGTGGAGAAGTGAGAAACGAGATCAAAGCACAAAGGAGAGCCAGTAGGAGTCGTGCCCCGAGAACGGCAACATCCTACTGAGGCACGTAGCCGGTGGCCGGAACACCGAGGAAGTAACTGACTCTGAGCATTACTTCAAATAACGGCAGGACAGTTGATTATAAGTTGGCTGTCTACCATACATCACCTAAGAAGACATAGGGAGCAAGTGTGGAGAGGGGCGTCTCTAGGGTCCCAGAATAGCTCCGAGCCTTCCCGTCAAACGGGTGCATCCTATCCAGATAAACTTGAGGGGCGGAGAGAGAGAGAGAAAGAACGAACACGAGAGTTGTGAGGACTATCCCGAAAGCTCAGCAGGGAGGAACTACAACACACAGGCGCTAGTGGTAGGCACTGATTTCCACCTGCAAAGGGAACTCTGGATGTGCCTTCGGACCGGCCGGACTCAGCCAGCTCGGTTAGCAGTGCTCTGGATTGTGGATCCCGAAGCCTTTAGTAAAAGGTAAAGAGACTGCAACCCTGTGTCCTCATTATTAACCGCGCCGTCACGAAACCTTGGCCGACTTTCATCACCCCTTTCATTGGACGCCCCTTAGCAGGGTCACGGACTGGGTCCAGCCACCGTGACAACCCCAGAACCGAGACAGAGAGGACCGGTATCGAGTAACCCGCGGCCCTGCGTCTGGGGGCGCTCCATGCTGGTCTGTAGTTCCTTGATGCCTGCAGCTGTCTAACAAGGTCCTCTTTCTTCCCCTGTCCAGGGACAGTACCTGCACAGTAGGCAACTTGAGCCATCTCTTTGGGGTCTCTGTCTACTGTGACTCCGGATTCTGTTCACTGCTGTACCTCAGGTATTATGTGGGCAAGTCCCTTTTGGTTTCCTGCCCTCCAGTTCTGCTGTGGGACATGTTGTTCCTTGCAACCTCGGGCTCCCGGTGTCCTGTTTCTGCGCTCAGCTTAGAGAGGCCCAGTCGCAGCCTTCTCTAGCTCCTAAGTCCTTCTGTGCTCCTTCACTGTCTGTTACCAACTGTCAACTGTCACTGCCTAGCAACTGCCTAGCAACTGACTCCTCCTCCTGACAAGAGAGAGCAACTCCCCTCAAGACAGGTGTAGAGCTTCCGCTTCTGGCCTGGAGTCAGAATGTGTGCATGTAAGGTTACCTGTCAAAGGGATTCCTCCTGTCTCCAGGCATGGTATTACCCTCCCCGAGAGGAAGGCAATATCACTGTAGTACCTGAACTCCTGGGGTGCCACATTCTCCCCCCCCTGTTAAGTCAGTACTCTCGGACTGGGAAAAGAAAGCATAAACATACAAGTTAGATACGTGCAAACATTTTGAAAAAGGCATTTCAACAGGTTAAACTTTTTCTTCCCTTACGGGAGGCACTTTTGGCTTAAACGTTGCAAAAACAAAATTTATATAAGTACAACTGGTCTTATACAACAGTACAGATGCAGGGAACCGGTCATATACCCCCAACGTAGGTTTTGGGTGGGCTACAAGGTGTATATGCAGACCCGGTGTTCGCCACGCCAGACGGTTTTAGCTTCAGGTCTGTGAGGAGGCCCTACCCACACTGGCAATGTGGGCAGAACCAGCAAGTGTGGCATATCTGGGTAAGTAGACCTCTTTCTTTCCACAGTTAAGGACACGTACTGGTACTTTCCCCTTGAGGACATCAACCACCCCTCTGGCTGTCAGGATTGTGGGCCTACTATCTGAATACACAGGTTCTACCAGGGCCTGGTAGTCTTTACCTCTGAGGCCTATCGCTGCTCGATACCATATTAACATTTCACTCCTGGGGGGTATTGCAAAGGGGACCGAATCGCTCACTGTGACACATCCAACTTCTCCACCAGACAATTCTACCTGTTGTCACCAGGGCTCTGATTTCTTTTTGCAGGACTCTCTGCTCACTGGAACCAGCAGTTTCGGCCACCTGTTGTCGGCCACCTTCAATTCTACTCGCCCTAACTTAATGGTGACCTCCTTGTACCTCACCTGTGGCAAAGGCTGACCATTACTGGCTACTATTGTCAAATCACTATCTGGGCAACGGATAATGTCTGAGTTGGCCTAATATCGTTTATAGAGAATGTAAGGCATAGTTGTCACCTGAGAGCTGGTGTCCAGTAAAGCGTTCATCGGGATGTTATCGATCACAATGGGGAGGACCGGTCGTCCTCTGACCTACTTGGCTCTCCAGTTTTGTGGACCTGGTCATTTTACTCCTGGCGGTTGGCTCTCTGCCCCAGGGGTTGCTTGTTTAAATGGCAGTACCTTGCGATGTGCCCCACCTGACTGCAACGGCGGCAGATGGGTCGTCCATCCTGATGATAGCGGTTGTTGTCTCTTCCTCTGGTTTGCGCGATCCTCTTCTGTCATCGCCAGGGGACATCCTCTGGTCTGGAAGCCAGCATGATAATCTCCTTTGGGGATTCCTGCAGGGACTGCACGGTTTTAGCTAGTGCAGTTATGCTTTTAGTCAGTTCCTGGACCTGGAGGTGCAATTTTGTGGAGGGATCATCATCCAGGATCTGTGCGTCGGCCTCAACGGGGACCTGAGGAAAGGGTGCCACCTCCTGGTGGTACGTGAGGGCTGGACACCTAGGGGCACTGTGCAGCTGGGCTGAGGTTCATGCAGCACCCGCATGGCCCTGTCTTTAAATTGTGCAAAGTCCAAGTCAGGGTTTTGCAAGGCCAGGATGTGTAACTGAGGCCTGTGGGTGTTGGACAGGAGCCCTTCAATGAACTGTTCTTTAAGAGCCTGTCCCCATCCTGCACGCTGTTTGATGGCTCGTAGTGCCTCCTGGAGATTAAGGGCATAGTCCCATATGCTATCCTGTGCTCTTTGCACCCGAAAAAAACCCGTGTCAAAAGTGTTTTTAAGTTTGGTAAATATCTGCTTAACAGTTCCTCCTCCATATTTATTATTATTATACATTTTTATAGCGCCATTTATTCCATGGCGCTTTACATGTGAATACGAGGCAAATATAGACAAATACATTAAACATGAGCAGATAACAGGCACACGGGTACATAAGGAGGGAGGACCCTGCCCGCGAGGGCTCACAGTCTGCAGGGGATGGGTGATGAAACACTAGGAGAGGGTAGGGCAGGTTGCGCGGTGGTTCAGTAACTTCAGGATCACTGCAGGCTGTAGACTTGTCGGAAGAGATGAGTCTTCAGGTTCTTTTTGAAGGTTTCTATGGTAGGCGAGAGTCTGATGTGTTGGGGTAGAGAGTTCCAGAGTATGGTGCAAGCACGGGAGAAGTCTTGGATGCGGTTGTGAGAAGAAGAGATGAGAGGGGAGTAGAGAAGGAGGTCTTGAGAGGATCGGAGGTTGCGTGTAGGTAGGTACCGGGAGACCATGTCACAGATGTATGAAGGAGAAAGGTTGTGGATGGCTTTGTATGTCATTGTGAGGGTTTTGAACTGGAGTCTCTGGGCGATAGGAAGCCAGTGAAGGGCTTGACATAGGGGAGAGGCTGGGGAATAGCGGGGAGACAGGTAGATTAGTCGGGCAGCAGAGTGTAGGATGGATTGGAGCGGTGCCAGAGTGCTAGAGGGGAGTCCAGAGAGTAGGAGGTTGCAGTAGTCGAGGCGGGAGATGATAAGGGCATGCACTAGCGTTTTTGCGGTGTTGCAGTCAAGGAAAGCACGGATCCGGGAAATATTTTTGAGATTGAGACGGCAGGAGGAGGCAAGGGCTTGGATATGTGGCTTGAAAGAGAGGGCAGAGTCGAGGATCACCCCGAGGCATCGGGCGTGTGGGACTGGGGAAAGTGAGCAGCCATTGACATTGATGGATAGGTCTGGTGGAGGGGTAGAGTGAGATGGGGGAAAGATGATGAATTCTGTTTTGTCCATGTTCAGTTGTAGAAAGCGAGCAGAAAAGATGGCTGAAATAGCAGACAGACAGTGCGGGATTTTGGTAAGTAAGGAGGTGAGGTCAGGTCCGGATAGGTAGATCTGCATGTCATCAGCGTAGAGATGGTACTGCATACCATGGGATTCTATGAGCTGTCCCAAGCCAAAAGTGTAGATGAAGAAGAGTAGGGGTCCTAGAACAGAGCCTTGAGGAACACCGACTGACAAGGGGCGAAGTGAGGAGGTGGTGTGGGGGAGGGATCACTGAATGTTCGGTCTGTCAGATATGACGAGATCCAGGAAAGGACCAAGTCTGTGATGCCAAGAGATGAGAGAATTTGTAGCAAAAGGGAGTGGTCCACAGTGTCAAAGGCAGAAGACAGGTCCAGGAGAAGGAGGACAGAGTAGTGTCGCTTGCTCCTGGCAGTTAGTAGGTCATTGGTGACTTTAGTTAGGGCAGTTTCAGTTGAGTGATGGGAACGGAAGCCTGATTGTAACCGATCAAAGAGGGAGCAGGAGGAGAGGTGGGAGGACAGTTCAAGATGGACGTGTTGCTCCAGCAATTTGGAGGCATAAGGGAGAAGAGATATCGGGCGATAGCTAGACACAGAGGATGGGTCGAGGGAGGGCTTTTTGAGGATGGGTGTGATCTTGGCATGCTTGAAGGATGAGGGGAAGACACCTGTTGTGAGTGAGAGGTTGAAGAGGTGCGTTAGGGTTGGAATGAAGACCATGGAAAGGTTAGGGATGAGGTGGGATGGGAGCGGGTCAAGCGTGCAGGTGGTGAGGTGTGATCTTGACAGGAGGGTGGAGAGCTGATCTTCTGTCATGGTGGAGAAGCTGGTTTTGGAGGAGCAGGGTTGAGCAGCTAAGAGGGGCAGTGGGCGCTGTGGGCCAAAGCTTTCTCTGATCGTATCGATCTTCTGTTTAAAGAAAGAGGCGAAGTCTTCAGCAGAAATGAGGGGGGAGGGAGGAGGTGCTGGGGGACGGAGTAGAGAATTGAAAGTGTTGAAAAGCTGTTTAGGGTTGTGAGACAGGGAGGATATGAGAGATGAGAAGTAAGTTTGTTTTGCGGCAGTGAGTGCAGACTTGAAGCTGGCGAGGGACTGCTTGTATGTAGTGAAGTGGTCGGCAGAGCAGGATTGCTTCCATCTCCGCTCAGCAATCCTGGAAGCCCGTCTTAGTTCTTTGGTCAGGCTCGTCAGCCAGGGCTGCCTGTTAATTGTACGAGTTTTGCTATGCATGAGCAGGGCGGCCGAATCGAGTGTTGCTGTTATTGTGGTGTTATAAAAAGTGGCAGCAGCATCTGTGTCATGAAGGGTTGCTATGTCTGTGAGAGGGAGAAGGGACTCCGAGAGTGATTGTAAGTTGAGATGTTTGAGATTTCTGCGAGGGAGTTTGTGTAGTGGGGGTTGCACATTAGGAGAGGAGAGGGAAGAGAATGTCAGTAGGTTGTGGTCAGACAGGGGGAGGGGTGTGTTAATGAGATTAGTAAGGGAGCAGAGGCGGGTGAAGATGAGGTCCAGCGTGTGGCCATCTTTGTGAATGGCCTCAGAGGACCATTGAGTGAGGCCAAAGGAGGTAGCCAGTGATAAAAGTTTAGTAGTTCTCGGTCAGAGGTGACCGACGCTGCTTAAGGGGTCCTTTGGGGCGATGGTGCTGCAGCAAAGATGGTTTCACTTCCCACAGGTGAAGCAGTGTCCCCAGGGCTTGCAGTGTATTTGGCAGGTATGGTGAATGCCGGCAAATAAATGGGGGACACAGGGTTGCAGTCCTTACTTGGTTTACTGTTGTTAGTCAGCTTCAGTCCAGGATACCGGCAACAGGTGTAGATAGAGCCTAAAGACAAGTGGAAATCCACTTGACAGGTCAGTTTGGGAGCCTTCCACTATGTGCTGGTCAGTAGTCCCTTGCTGCCTGTAGCTGTCTAACAAAGTCCTCTTTATTCCTGTGTCCAGGGACAGTACCTGCACGGTAGGCAACTTGAGCCGTGTGTTTGGGGTCTTTGTCTACGGTGACTTTAGACTCTGTTCGCTGCTGTACCTCAGGTATTATGTGGGCAAGTCCTTTTTAGTTTCCTGCCCTCCAGTTCTGTCGTGGGACCTGTTGTTCATCATGACCTCGGGTTCCCGGTGCCCGGTTTCTGCGCTCAGCTTAGAGAGGCCCAGTCGCAGCCTTTCTCTAGCTCCTAAGTCCTTCTGTGCTCCTTCACTGTCTGCTACCAACTGTAAACTGTCTAGCAACTGACTCCTCCTCCCGACCAGAGAGAGCAGCTCCCTTCAAGATGGGTGTAGAGCTCCCCCTTCTGGCCTGTAGTCAGATTGTGTTACATGTAAGGTTACCTGTCAAAGGGATTCCTCCTGTCTCCAGGCATGGCATTACCCTCCCGAGAGGAAGGCAATACTACTGTGGTACCTGAACTCCCGGGGTGCCACATTTGATTGGAAATTTGCTGCTAAGTAGACATCATGTTATTTTTTTCTGGCACAAATTTCACAAATCAATTTCAAAATTTAATCCTGCGTTAAACAGGGTAATCTTAAAATCCATGTAGATATTTTTATATGGTAATGAAGTTTAAAAATCTCCAATAATATATTACCGTTTTTTGCAGGTTTACAATCCAGATGCTATGATATTGCTGTGGCATTATGAATAATTTACTGGAGCATTGCGAACATTAAGGCGTAACCAAGAATAAAAGTGTTAAAAAAGCCTGCATTCACACAGGATTTGTGGTTGTTGATACAGTTCTTCTGTTATTACTCCTGTAACTGCATATACTCTTGTAGATATGTTGTGTTTCTACTATTTACAATGCTGTATAATCAGTCCTTACAATGTAACACCATTATCACAAGTGGGCTGGTAACACCCAACTGTTCTTTTATTGTGTTGTCACATGGCAGCTTTGTAACACAGGTAGTACAACCAAAGATTGTTGTATACCGTTGCACCATTGCAGCACAATGCCGGTGAATCTGATAGTATGGCAACCTCCAAAGAACCACAACTACATGAAGCAAGTAACAAAAATTCCAACCGATTCCAACTTTTTACCACTTGCTTGTCACGGTATATAGCAAATCACAAAGCAAACCCACCCACCTGCACTATGCTGTGATGTAGTGGCGCCATGCAATCATCTTTGGCTGCACAACCTCTGCTGAGACCAAAATCACCATCTAGCCCCAGTCTAATTCATATATATTGTCACGACTTTGTCAGGTGTTCCTGCCCCTAATGCTAGAGGCGCCCTAGCTCACCTTGTTCCCCGGATTACTTCTGATGATGAAAATGCCTGGGCCATGTACCTTGCCTTAGCTCCTGAATCTGCCCTTAGTCTGTACCCTTCCCCCACCAAGGGAAGAGGGGAGGAGTAGTGTGCCATAATGCACCAACCAGTCTAACAAGGTAATACAAACAGGGATAAAGGTAAACAAACAATCATACAAATACATACACATAAATGTCAGAGGTAAACACCGGGGAGTGGAGGATGGGGTTAAACCAAAGTAGGAGAAAAAAGGGAATTATCACAAACTCAAAACATAGCAAAAGTCACAGATAAATCTACCAAATGTCTTCTCAAACAACAACCAACAACAACCTCCTGCCTTGCAGCATAAGCTATCCTCTGACAATGAGTGCTAGCTAGGACCCAAATTATATAGTAGATGGAAGTGGCTAACAGTGCACAGCTGAGAGCCTTAATACAGGAAAGCTTCCAGGAGCTCTCAGCTGAGCAGATTAACACCTGCACTGCCCAAAGAAATTTACACAGTTTAATACTAAGGTAAAGTGCTTTTGATCAGTGCAGGAGTAGAGAAATCAGACGCTGCGGTCTTCTGGCTCCTTTCTGATGCGGTAAACTCGTGACATATGTCCAGGAGAGATAGAGGAAAGAGGAAAAAAAGTTTCTGAAACAGAGAAATATAATATTTCATGATAAATACAAGTATTAGTTCAGATATGTCAGGAGTGCCAACTTATGCTCTCTCTTAAAGTCAATAAAATATTCTTAAACATCTCTCTGGACACTTTTCCTTGGAGTTTACGAAAGGATAATTTTCCGTTATGGACTTTGTAAGCGTTTCAGTATTCTGGTGTTAAAACACTGTTGGTGAACCTGTTGTTGCTGTAATTTACCATGGAAATTATTAAATCCAGCAGAGCAGCAAAGTCATTTAACACAATTTCCACAGACTTTGATAAATGGAGTACAAGACTTAAACAAATTCAATTCACCTTTTATGTGTTTCTCATAACTAACGTAAATAATGATTACAACTGTGCCAGGCGGTAATGAAAATTAGATGCATTACAGACCATTTCTGTTGGAATTGTTGAATGTGATTTAGCTTTGTGTCAGATTTTATGTTTCTGTGTCACTTTCATATCCCAGATTTCAGTTTTATGTTGGTTTCAAGGAAAACCCAATGTTAAATAATGAAGCCAGTTAACATAAAAACGGACATATCTCTCAATTTAGTAACATTATTATTAATTCTTTTCTTCCATTGTCTATGTGTCTACCCATTATCTTGCTGCTCTACTTTAAAGTGGTTGTTCAGTGCTTAACCAGGGGCATTAACATGGCAGCAGAGAGCCTGCTGAATGCCTTGGTATCTGACATCTTGGAGATTGACGATTTCACTACATACTGCAATTCTCTGGTTTTGCAGTATATAGTATAAACAATCAAACAATAGCAGGGCCAATTCACTTAGAATGGCTAAAAGCAAATTTCTGTAAGTAAAAATTAAAAAACACAATGTTTAAAGAGAACCTGTCAATGACTGTCATCAGGTTCAAGCATTTTAAACTACAGTTATGGGCATACAGGTGCACCTATACTGATTTAATTGGTTCCTTCAGTGTAGAAATCTGCAGCCTGGTTGTTGTTTGATTATCATTAGAAGTTTGGGTGCAATTATCTTTTTATGCATCGAGGTGGGACTGCGGGTAAGGTCTACATCTCTGCCATGGTCCATCTACTGCCTCTGGTGTATGTACCTCAATTCCTTCACAACCTATGACGTAAATATATACATCATAGGTCATGTCCCTGCACTTCATGCGAGCTCAGCGCCGGAGCCTGCATGTTTTCCGGCATGTGCCCCTAACAGACACGGGTGGAATCGCGATCCACCCGCAGCTGTTAACATGTTACATGTTAAACATTTAGCATTGCCGTGCTAGCAGCGCATCACAAACCCCGCCTATCGGCGTCCGTGTAATATGATGGCCCTGTGGCTGGCAGATGAGTATTTTATCTGTATACAACAGGGCTCGCAGATTCCAGTCTCCTATGGAGACTATTAAGTAAAAAAAAGTTTTTAAAAATATTTTAAAAATTAAAAAATAAAACAATTAAAAAAAATCAGTGTAACAAGAAAAAAATAAAAACACCAGAATTACGTTTTTTTGGGACGCTGCAATATAGCAATAAAATGCAATAACAAGCGATCAAAACATCGTATCTGCACCAAAATGGTTTTAATAAAAACTTCAGCTCTGCGGGCAAAATAGTAAACAATCACCCAGCCCCAGATGGAGACGCTACGGGTCTTGGAAAATGGTGCAATTTTTAAAATTTTTTACAAACTTTAGATTTTTTTTCATCACTTAAATATAACACAACCTATACATGTTTGGTGTCTTTGAACTCATAATACATAGTAACATAGTAACATAGTTAGTAAGGCCGAAAAAAGACATTTGTCCATCCAGTTCAGCCTATATTCCATCATAATAAATCCCCAGATCTACGTCCTTCTACAGAACCTAATAATTGTATGATACAATATTGTTCTGCTCCAGGAAGACATCCAGGCCTCTCTTGAACCCCTCGACTGAGTTCGCCATCACCACCTCCTCAGGCAAGCAATTCCAGATTCTCACTGCCCTAACAGTAAAGAATCCTCTTCTATGTTGGTGGAAAAACCTTCTCTCCTCCAGACGCAAAGAATGCCCCCTTGTGCCCGTCACCTTCCTTGGTATAAACAGATCCTCAGCGAGATATTTGTATTGTCCCCTTATATACTTATACATGGTTATTAGATCGCCCCTCAGTCGTCTTTTTTCTAGACTAAATAATCCTAATTTCGCTAATCTATCTGGGTATTGTAGTTCTCCCATCCCCTTTATTAATTTTGTTGCCCTCCTTTGTACTCTTTATAGTTCCATTATATCCTTCCTGAGCACCGGTGCCCAAAACTGGACATAGTACTCCATGTGCGGTCTAACTAGGGATTTGTACAGAGGCAGTATAATGCTCTCATCATGTGTATCCAGACCTCTTTTAATGCACCCCATGATCCTGTTTGCTTTGGCAGCTGCAGCCTGGCACTGGCTGCTCCAGGTAAGTTTATCATTAACTAGGATCCCCAAGTCCTTCTCCCTGTCAGATTTACCCAGTGGTTTCCTGTTCAGTGTGTAATGGTGATATTGATTCCTTCTTCCCATGTGTATAACCTTACATTTATCATTGTTAAACCTCATCTGCCACCTTTCAGCCCAAGTTTCCAACTTATCCAGATCCATCTGTAGCAGAATACTATCTTCTCTTGTATTAACTGCTTTACATAGTTTTGTATCATCTGCAAATATCGATATTTTACTGTGTAAACCTTCTACCAGATCATTAATGAATATGTTGAAGAGAACAGGTCCCAATACCGACCCCTGCGGTACCCCACTGGTCACAGCGACCCAGTTAGAGACTATACCATTTATAACCACCCTCTGCTTTCTATCACTAAGCCAGTTACTAACCCATTTACACACATTTTCCCCCAGACCAAGCATTCTCATTTTGTGTACCAACCTCTTGTGCGGCACGGTATCAAACGCTTTGGAAAAATCGAGATATACCACGTCCAATGACTCACCGTGGTCCAGTCTATAGCTTACCTCTTCATAAAAACTGATTACATTGCTTTGACAGGAGCGATTTCTCATAAACCCATGCTGATATGGAGTTAAACAGTTATTCTCATTGAGATAATCCAGAATAACATCCCTCAGAAACCCTTCAAATATTTTACCAACAATAGAGGTTAGACTTACTGGCCTATAATTTCCAGGTTCACTTTTAGAGCCCTTTTTGAATATTGGCACCACATTTGCTACGCGCCAGTCCTGCGGAACAGACCCAGTCGCTATAGAGTCACTAAAAATAAGAAATAATGGTTTATCTATTACATTACTTAGTTCTCTTAGTACTCGTGGGTGTATGCCATCCGGACCCGGAGATTTATCTATTTTAATCTTATTTAGCCGGTTTCGCACCTCTTCTTGGGTTAGATTGGTGACCCTTAATATAGGGTTCTCATTGTTTCTTGGGATTTCACCGTGAATACCGTGGAGAAGAAGGTGTTTAATATGTTAGCTTTTTCCTCGTCATCTACAACCATTCTTTCCTCACTATTTTTTAAGGGGCCTACATTTTCAGTTTTTATTTTTTTACTATTGATATAGTTGAAGAGCAGTTTGGGATTAGTTTTACTCTCCTTAGCAATGTGCTTCTCTGTTTCCTTTTTGGCAGCTTTAATTAGTTTTTTAAATAAAGTATTTTTCTCCCTATAGTTTTTTAGAGCTTCAATGGTGCCATCCTGCTTTAGTAGTGCAAATGCTTTCTTTTTACTGTTAATTGCCTGTCTTACTTCTTTGTTTAGCCACATTGGGTTTTTCCTATTTCTAGTCCTTTTATTCCCACAAGGTATAAACCGCTTACACTGCCTATTTAGGATGTTCTTAAACATTTCCCATTTATTATCTGTATTCTTATTTCTGAGGATATTGTCCCAGTCTACCAGATTAAGGGCATCTCTAAGCTGGTCAAGCTTTGCCTTCCTAAAGTTCAGTGTTTTTGTGACTCCCTGACAAGTCCCCCTAGTGAAAGACAGGTGAAACTGTACAATATTGTGGTCGCTATTTCCTAGATGCCCGACCACCTGCAGATTTGTTATTCTGTCAGGTCTATTAGATAGTATTAGGTCTAAAAGTGCTGCTCCTCTGGTTGGATTCTGCACCAATTGTGAAAGATAATTTTTCTTGGTTATTAGCAGAAACCTGTTGCCTTTATGGGTTTCACAGGTTTCTGTTTCCCAGTTAATATCCGGGTAGTTAAAGTCCCCCATAACCAGGACCTCATTATGGGTTGCAGCTTCATCTATCTGCTTTAGAAGTAGAATTTCCATGATTTCTGTTATATTTGGGGGTTTGTAACAGACCCCAATGAGAATTTTGTTACCATTTTTCCCTCCATGAATTTCGACCCATATGGACTCGACATCCTCATTCCCTTCGCTAATATCCTCCCTTAAAGTGGACTTTAGACAAGCCTTTACATAGAGACAAACCCCTCCTCCTCTCCGATTTTTACGATTCTTTCTAAACAGACTGTAACCCTGTAAGTTAACTGCCCAGTCACAGCTTTCATCTAACCATGTCTCGGTTATTCCCACTATGTTAAAGTTACCTGTAGATATTTCTGCTTCTAGTTCTTCCATCTTGTTTGTCATGCTTCTGGCGTTTGTGAGCATGCAGTTTAGAGGATTTTGTTTTGTTCCAATCTCCTCGCTGGACCTGGAGAATCATAATGGCAGATCAGTTTTAGCCTTTCATGAACATGGTAATGAAGAACCCAAAAAACAATTGTGGAATTACACTTTTTTTTTGCAATTTCACCCAACTTGGAATTTTTTACCCAATTTCCAGTACAAGATATGGTAAAACTAGTGGTATCATTCAAAAGTACAACTTGGCCCTCAAGAAACAAGCCCTCACACGGCTATATTGACCAAAAAAATAAAAAAAGTTGTAGCTCTGGGAAGACGGAGCAAAAAATGGAAACACAAAAGTGAAAAACCCCAAGGTTGTGAAGGGGATAATTTTGTGCATGCCCACACTGAACTTGAAATGGTCTTCAATAAAATGGAGCTAGAAGTGACACATGCGCAGATTGAGATCTCAGTTTATCACTGAGCCAAGATCTAAATCTGCCCATGAGTTGACACCTACGCCATTATCTTGAAGCCCACCGTGAGTGCAATGCACACAAGCCCCGCTAGGGAATAAGACGGCACCAGTGAGAAATTTAAAACAGTAAGAAGTTGGGGGTAGAGAGGAAGGGCGAGGTGTAGCAGAGCAAAAGACCTAACCCATAGTCCCACCCCGATGCATGAAGAGCTTAGCAAACCCAAGCTTCTAATGATAATTAAACAACAAATTTCTACACTAAGGCTATGTTCACACTTTGCAGATTCCACTGCGGATTTTTCCGCAGCAGATTTCCAAAATCCGCAGTGAAAACCCGTTGCGGTTTTTACTGCGGATTTATCGCGGTTTTTACTGCGTTTTCTTCTGCGGATTTTCATCTGCAGTTTTCTATTGGAGCAGGTGAAAATCCGCAGAAAAGAAGTGACATGCTGCGGAATGTAATCCGCAGCGTTTCCGCACGGTTTTTTCCGCAGCATGTGCACTGCGTTTTTTGTTTCCCATAGGTTTACATTGTAATGTAAACTCATGGGAAACTGCTGCGGATCCGCAGCGGTCAAATCCGCTGCGGATCCGCAGCAAAATCCACAAAGTGTGAATATAGCCTTAAGGTACTAAAGGTACCTATTAAATCAGTATAGCAGCATATGTTTAATTTAACATGCATGATTCTGAGGACAGGTTATCTTTTCTCCCTCCAAAAATAAAGAAAATATCTTTTTTTTAAATAATCATATTTGTTGTACAAAAAAGTTCAATCTAGAAAAATATTACATTACTAGATGGTGGCCCAATGTAACACATCGGGTATTCTAGAATATGCATGTATGTATATAGCAGCCACATAGTATATAGCACAGGCCACGTAGTATATAGGAGTACTATGTGGCCTGTGGTATATACCATGTGGCTGCTATATACATACATACATATTGTAGAATACCCGATGCGTTAATATAGGCCACACAGTAAATAACACAGCCCACATAGTATATAACACAGCCCACACAGTATATAGCAGCCACACAGTATATAGCAGCCACGTAGTATATAACACATCCCACGTAGTATGTAACACTGGCCACGTAATACATAGCACAGCCCACACAGTATATAGCAGCCACACACTATATAGCAGCCAAGCAGTATATAACACAGGCCATGCAGTATGTAACACTGGCCATGTAATATATAGCACAGCCCACACAGTATCTAACAGTGGCCACGTAGTATATAGCACGCAGTATAGAACACAGCCACGTAGTATATAACACTGCCCACGTAGTATATAGCAGCCATGTAGTATATAACGCAGCCCACGCAGTATAGAACACAGCCCACATAGTATCTAACACTGGCCAGGTAGTATATAGCAGCCACGCGGTATCTAACACAGCCCACGTAGTATTTAGCAGTGTGGGCACCATATCCCTGTTAAAAAAAATTAAAATAACAAATAGTTATATACTCATTTGCCGTCTGGATCCAGCGTAGATCCAGCGAACCTCCGGCGATGCTCGCGCGGCTGCCGCCATCTTGCGTTCCCAGGGTGCATTGCGAAATTACCCAGATCATTTAGCGGTCTCGCGAGACCGCTAAGTCTTCTGGGTAATTTCGCAATGCATCTCTGGGAATGGAAGCTGGCGGCAGGTGTGAGCGCATCGTCGGAAGGTGAGAATAGCAGGTTTTTTTTTTTTTTTTTTTTAACATTAGATCTTTTTACTATTGATGCTGCATAGGCAGCATCAATAGTAAAAACTTGGTCACACAGGGTTAATAGCGGTGGTAACGGAGTGAGTTACCGCGGCATAACATGGTCCGTTACCGCTGGCATTAACCCTGTGTGAGCGGTGACTGGAGGGGAGTATGGAGCGGGCACCGGGCACTGACTGCAGGGGAGTAGGGAGGAACTAATCGGACTGTGGCCATCGCTGATTGGTTGCGGCAGCCATGACAGGCAGCTTGCATTTCCATGACAGACGGAGGCCGCGACCAATGAATATCCGTGCCAGACAGACAGACAGACAGAAAGACAGATGGAAGTGACCCTTAGACAATTATATAGTAGATTTAAAACATATGTTAACGCTGAAAAATAATGAGACAGCCAGGATTGTAATAGACTCGTTGCCCATTATCACCAATGCTTGGTTGCTGTTGTTGCTGCTAAGGGTATTAGGTTTAGGGGGCAATCACTTTTTCACACAGGGTCCTGTAGGTTTGGATTTCTTTTTCCCTTAGTAATAAACACCTTCATTTAAAAACTGTGTTTTATGATTACTTGTATTATCTTTGTCTAATATTTAATTTTGTTTGGGGATCTGAAACATTTAAGTGTGACAACTAGGGTTGAGCGACCTTGACCTTTTTAGAGTCGAGTCGTGTTTCGCGAAACCCGACTATCTTAGAAGTCGAGTCGAGTGGAATCGGCCGATTATGGCGAAAAGTCGGGTATCGCCCGAAACACGAAACCCAATGCAAGTCAATGGGGGAGCATAGTCGGCAGTGAGTGGAGGCCAGGAAAACACCTACACTGCCCATTTTAATGGCAAAAACATCCATTCTTGTTACAGAAGCTTGTCAATCGTAATTTAGCTTATAATAATTGGAAGGCATTTGAAATTGTGGGTCATTTGGCTAAAGTTGTGGGGGGTAGGGCTGGTTCAAGTAATTAGTGGGCCCAGTAAATCTGGACCACGTCACGGCAGTGGAGCAGGGAGAGGTAAGTATTTCAACTTTGCAAGTGCTGTGATCCTGAGCAAGCAGGGGGGGCCCACTCGTTGGCATTGGCACTGGCACAGGGCCCCTCAAAGTACAGCGGTGTGTTTGCACGGCGGGGGCGCCTCCCACCGGCAGCAACACTTTTGCGTACTATGAGAGGCCCTGTGCCAGTGACGTCGCCAACTAGTATTCCTCCCCCCACCTGATGAAGGAACCTGCACTTTCATCTGCACCTTCCTCTTTGTCCCCGTGTAAGGTGGTATGGTATGCGGGAAGAGGAACCTGACTTTCAGCAGGGTCACAATCTTGCTGTGTAGCGTGCACGGGGAATTTTGCGTTATGGGTCAATGTACCAGCAGACTCATCTATCACTGGCTGGGCAATGGGCAGGATGAGGAGGAAACACAGATATAGGCCCAAAGAATAAAGTTGGCTAAATGCAGTTCAAAATTGGTAACACAGGACTAACCAGGGGGCATTGCAGTGGAGGACAACTGGAATGAGAGGCTGACACAGAGAGTAGGCCCAAATCAGTAAGTAGTCGAAATGCAGTTCAAAATTGGCAACCGTAGTAAACAGGCGGCACAGCTTTGTTCAGTGGAGGAGAACAGCAAGGAGTGGCAGACACCGATAGTAGGCCCCAACCCAACTAGTAGGCCAAATGCAGTCTAACATTAACAACTACTTAACGAGAGCCTGAAAATGGAATTTCAGGACAGGAAACCAGGAGAACAGCAAGGAGTGGCAGACACCGATAGTAGACCCCAAACCAACTAGTACGCCAAATGCAGTTGTTCCATTTAACCACAATTTAATGAGAACCTGAAGATAGAAGTTCAGGAAAGGCAACCTGGAGAACACCTTGGAGTGTAACACACCATCTCTCTACACCCCATACCCAATTTGTAGGCCTAATGCAGCGTAGTTTCCAACAACTACTAAACGAGAGCCGGAAGATCGAAGCTCAGGAAAGGCAACCTGGAGAACACCTTGGAGTGGAACACACCATCTCTCTACACCCCATACCCAATTTGTAGGCCTAATGCAGCGTAGTTTCCAACAACTACTAAACGAGAGCCAGAAGATTGAAGCTCAGGAAAGGCAACCTGGAGAACACCTTGGAGTGGAACACACCATCTCTCTACACCCCATACCCAATTTGTAGGCCTAATGCAGTGTAGTTTCCAAGAACTACTAAACGAGAGCCGGAAGATCGAAGCTCAGGAAAGGCAACCTGGAGAACACCTTGGAGTGGAACACACCATCTCTCTACACCCAATACCCAATTTGTAGGCCTAATGCAGTGTAGTTTCCAAGAACTACTAAACGAGAGCCGGAAGATCGAAGCTCAGGAAAGGCAACCTGGAGAACACCTTGGAGTGGAACACACCATCTCTCTACACCCCATACCCAATTTGTAGGCCTAATGCAGTGTAGTTTTCTGCAACTACTAAACGAGAGTCGGAAGACCGAAGCAATGTGGACGAAACCTGGGGAACACCTTGGAGTGTAACACACCATCTCTCTACACCCCATACCCAATTTGTAGGCCTAATGCAGCGTAGTTTCCAACAACTACTAAACGAGAGCCGGAAGATCGAAGCTCAGGAAAGGCAACCTGGAGAACACCTTGGAGTGGAACACACCATCTCTCTACACCCCATACCCAATTTGTAGGCCTAATGCAGTGTAGTTTCCAACAACTACTAAACGAGAGCATGAAGATTGAAGCATTGGCGAGGAAACCTGGGGAACACCTTGGAGTGGAACACACCATCTCTCTACACCCCATACCCAATTTGTAGGCCTAATGCAGTGTAGTTTCCAACAACTACTAAACGAGAGCATGAAGATCAAAGCATTGGCGAGGAAACCTGGGGAACACCTTGGAGTGGAACACACCATCTCTCTACACCCCATACCCAATTTGTAGGCCTAATGCAGTGTAGTTTCCAACAACTACTAAACGAGAGCATGAAGATCGAAGCATTGGCGAGGAAACCTGGGGAACACCTTGGAGTGGAACACACCATCTCTCTACACCCCATACCCAATTTGTAGGCCTAATGCAGCGTAGTTTCCAACAACTACTAAACGAGAGCCAGAAGATTGAAGCTCAGGAAAGGCAACCTGGAGAACACTTTGGAGTGGAACGCACCATCTCTCTACACCCAATACCCAATTTGTAGGCCTAATGCAGTGTAGTTTCCAAGAACTACTAAACGAGAGCATTAAGATCGAAGCAATGGCGAGGAAACCTGGGGCACACCTTGGGGAGGCAGACACCGTTAGTAGGCCCTACCAAAGTTGTACCCCCAATGCAGTTTTAAAATTCCTAGAGGCTGAAAACAAGACTATTGACGCTCAGCTTTTTTAAAAGGAACACAGGTGAATTGAGTGGCGCAGACAGACACAGGTAGTAGGACTGAACCCAAAAATGTGGCTCACTGCAGCTTAAAAAAGTTACAGGGGTACACAAGCAGCAGTGCTCTGGGCAGTGGAGGACAATTTCAATAGTGGACCGCAGACAGACTTTGTACGCCTACTATTAAAAAAAGGATGCTCTATGCAATTAAAAATAGGTTACAGGGGTCCACGGGCAGCAGTGGTGTGGTCAGTGGACGAGTATTGGAAGGAGGGACCGCAGACAGGCGTAGTAGGCCTAACATAACAAAATTAGGCTGTAGTCACTGTAAAATTGGTTCCAGGGGTACACGGGCAGCAGTGGTGTGGTCAGCGGAGGAAAATTGGAATTAGGGACTGCAGACAGACTTTGTAGGCTGTCCCCTGTGGACCATGCATCCAACACATTAACCCAGTGCGCCGTAATGGACACGTAACTTTTTGTGGACATGCCTACTGGTCCATGCGTCTCTTGTCAGGTGCACCTTTCTACTGTTTGATTGCCTGAGTGCTATGACAATGCAGACTTTTTCATGCCGGTGGAGGGCTGGGATGGCTTTTCTCGCAAAAGAAATGTCGACTGGGTAGCTTGAACCGTTGCACAGCGTAGTTCATCTGGGCTTTCTAAATATAAAACAAAGAAAAAAAGGAGGCTACATGCACTTTCAGCTGGGTTCCAGGGGTACACGGCCAGCATTGGTCTGGTCAGTGGAGAACTATTGGAAGGAAGGACCGCAGACACGCTTCGAAGGCCTAACATAGTAACAGATGGCTGTAGGCAATTTTAAATTGGTTCCAGGGGTACACGGGCAGCAGTGGTGTGGTCAGTGGAGGCTTAGTGGAAGGAGGGACCGCAGACAGGCATCGAAGGCCTAACATAATAACACATTGCTGTTGGCAATTTTAAATTGGTTCCAGGGGAACACGGGCAGCAGTGGCCTGGTCAGTGTAGTAGTAGTAGAAAGAACGGACTGCAGACAGGCATCGAAGGCCTAAAATAAAAAAATTGGGCTGGCTGTAGGCAATTTTAAATTGGTTCCAGGGGTACACGGGCAGCAGTGGTGTGGTCAGTGGAGGCCTAGTGGAAGGAGTGAACGCAGACAGGCATCGAAGGCCTAACATAATAACACATGGCTGTAGGCAATTTAAAATAGTTTCCGTGGGTACACGGGCAGCAGTGGTGTGGTCAGTGGAGGCCTAGTGGAAGGAGTGACCGCAAACAGGCATCGAAGGCCTAACATAATAACACATTGCTGTTGGCAATTTTAAATTGGTTCCAGGGGAACACTGGCAGCAGTGGCCTGGTCAGTGTAGGGCGCACGCAGGTCCCGGACCCAGCCTCACCACTCAGGTAGTGCCACATGACTTTCTGCTACAATTATTTGCCCGCATGGTCATTTACTTATGATAGTCGGCTATACTTGGGCACCGTCTTATGCAGTAAGCAGACACATAAGATCTACCCTGCTGTGTGAGCACTTATTATTTGCACCTGGGCACTTTTCTGAACACGCTGCTATAATTTCCATATGTGGTGCACATTTCTCGCAGTGAGCTGATGTAGTAATCTTCATGAAAGGTCTATCTCGCTGTGGGTGCATTATTATTTAACCTTTTTGTACCAGGGCATATTTTAATATAGAGTATTATTGTACGGTTATTTGCATAAGGGCACAGAGTGCTATTACAACTCTCCCATTTAGATAATATACCTCGCTGTGTCTACATCACTGTTGTCACTGTATTTTATATCCCCCGATAGGGATATACACTGTTTCACTGTTTACAAAAAGGGTTTTTTTTTTATGTACACATATTTGCTGTAATTAATTTTATTTTCTTTATAACTTTCACTTTTTTAGTGTTTGTATTTCACATACATAATATTTCACATCTCTACAGGTCATATGTGACCTTTTATTAACCCTTGTCAGGCTGCATAATTTTACAACCTTAACAGGCTGCATAGGTACAATTGTACCTTCACATATACCTCCACTGTGGGAAGACTTTACTTGGTTTCAGAAACTAAAGTTCATTCAGCTACAAATGTTATGCTGATATCTATTGTTCAGTGTTGTTACTGGTCACTTATGTTGCTGTCAATTAAGTTAATTCAAACTGGGAGTGGCTTCTACTTGTCTTCCTGCCTCCCTCCTCTCATTAGCCATTTTGCTGTTCATCTCATTGCTGTGAGCACACATTTCTAGGCTTGTGAAGTCTTCAATTTCTTGGAAACGAAGGTAGGAAAGTCTCACAGCATCTAACAGCCAGTTATACCTTTATTCTCATTATGTGGGGACAGAACAGTCAAATTGTCTTTCAGCCTGGACTTGGCTTACATATATTTTGTATGAAACTTATCACTATAGGTATAATTTTTATACGAAAAATGGATAATAATTAGTATCTACATATTGTTTTACGATGTTTTATTTATATTCAGCACAAAATACGAAGCCAAAATTCATCTAGCAAGTCATCATGAGTGATAGTAATGCTGGATCTAGTTTCCGCCATAATCCAAGAAAACGTGTTTGCAGGTTAGTATAATTTTGTGAAAAGCCAATAATGTAGTATTTCGGAAAATTATTTATTTTACATTTTTTCATATTTACAGATTTACGTCTGACGAAATAATGCGAATGCTAGAAGAATCTGATTCTGAGCATGAGGATGAACCATATGTTCCATCTGATGATGAAAACTATGTACCACAAGTGGATGTTACTGAAGAAGATTCAGACATTGAACAAGAAATGGTCATAGAGCATGAAAATGAATACGAATCAGACGAAAGTGTTGAGGATGATTCTGTGCCTCAAAGTGCAGGCGACATTTGGACTGCTAAGGATGAAACTCAATGGTGCAGTAATCCACTGCCAAATGCACAAACAAAATCTCGTAATGTCCTACGACAAAGAGGTGGCCCTGCAGCAATCAGCAACCTATATACAGCAAAAGAGCTATTCAAGTCCATCATGACTCCCGAGATGTGTGACATCATATTACGGGAAACGAATCGAAAGGCCAAGAGAGTTTGTGATGCTTACAACAACGAACTGGTACAACGTTTTCCTGATTCTTCCAAACGGCCACCACAAAAAACATTCAAGCAATTTACTGAAACTGAACTTCATGCATTTTTGGGCATACTGATTGCTGCTGGTGTGCACAGAGCCAACAAAGAGAATCTGGAGGAAATGTGGAATGTTGCTGCTCTGCCTCTTATACGTGCAGCCATGTCTCGTGACCGCTTCAAGATGATACTCAGATTTATCAGGTTTGACAACGAAAATACACGTGCAGAACGTGTGCAAACAGATAAAGCTGCACCAATACGGGACATCTGGACAATGCTGAACAGTAATCTGGAGAGAGCCTACAAGCCATATCATTGTATCACCGTCGACGAGCAATTATTTCCATTTAGAGGTCATACTAAATTTACCCAGTATATACCTTCAAAACCAGCTAAATATGGCATAAAGATTTTCTGGGCTTGTGACTCATCAAATGCCTACCCTTTACAAGGTCAGCTCTACACTGGGAAACCAACTGATGGTCCTCGACAAGTAAACATTGGAGAACGAACAGTATTGGACCTAGTGAGCTCGTATAAAGGCTCTGGAAGAAATGTCACCACCGATAACTTCTTTACAACCATGGAACTAGCTAAGGTATTGAACTCCTGGAACATGACACTAGTTGGTACAGTGAGAAAAAACAAAAGGTTCCTACCTAACAACATGCAGCCTGCCAAAGAAAGGCCTGTATACTCGACAAATTTTGCCTACAATCATGATGCAACAGTCTGTTCATATGTACCAAAGAAGAACAAATCAGTCGTGCTTCTATCATCTATGCACATGACGGGAGAAGTTGAAGAGACACTAGCAGCCAAGCCAGAGATAATAAAATACTACAACATAACAAAAGGTGGCGTTGATGTTATGGATAAAATGTTGGGAGAGTACACTGTGAAACGACGAACATCACGTTGGACTTTGGCATTTTTCTACAATATGATTGATGTCAGTGGGTTAGCATCCTACATCATCTACAGAGAACACAATCCAAGCTTCAGGGCAAAGGATCAACGAAGAAAGTTCCTGAAAGATCTCGCAAATCAGCTGTGTATGATTGCAATTGAAGATCGTAGTACAAACAAAATGATAATGAGAAACCATTTTCTTCGAGGTGCAGTAGAAATGGTGCTTGGACGATGCATTGTGGTAGCATCGCAGCCAGCAGCTGGCCCCAAAATACCTCATGGTAGTCGTGGACCCTCCCCTGTTGTTGGTAGTTGCTATGTCTGCAGAGACCTGAGGCGAAAACAACGCAAGACTAGAAAGTCTTGTGTGGTTTGTGTGAAACCCATTTGCGATGAACACTCTGTAGCAAAGCCAACATGCATTACTTGCAAAGAAAATCAATAAAAAAAAGTTTCTTACATTTTCTTTTATAATGTAAATGAACAGTTTTTTACTTGTTTATAATAGTTAAATAGCATTATCATTAAAAAAAAATGTATGCTTTTTCCCTTGCATTATCTTCATTCAAAATATATGAGGTACATTTGTACCTATGCAGCTTGTTATGGATGCAAAAAGATCTCGACCCCTTATCTCGGAAGCGGGTGGAGATATTTTATTGAAATTTGGCCAATATATTCTGGACCAAAAATGTAGAGATGTCACGAAATTTCAGCCCTCTACGTCTTTTCAAAAAAAAGTTATTGCAATTTTAAAACGGAATAGTTACAATTGTACCTATTCAGCCGGATAAGGGTTAATCATTTTTTATATACATATATATTTTATATTTTGACACAGTGAGTAGTAGTATTATATATCTTTCTTGGAGGAGTTATTTATATGCTCATATATATATTTTTTTGAGGTGGTTTTGGGTACCATATAATATTGTTCCTGCGTTTTGTGTGTTTTTTTATATAATTTTTAACAACATATATCCATTTTACTATATGTATAAATTGCCACTTCATTTAATAAAGGCATATTATTGATCCTAACGCTGTATGACTTTCTGGTGTTTTCCTATCTTGTGGTGGTTAGGTGTTCTGATCCCTTTATTTCAGTGGTTTATTCACTGAAGCTTGCACAGTACACCCTATTTTTATTAGGTATATTCCAAACTATTGGACTCTTATATGAGTTAAAATTGTGATTTTAATAGGGTCACTGTGTTCTTTTTAATTGGTCAGTGTAGTAGTAGTAGAAAGAACGGACCGCAGACAGGCATCGAAGGCCTAAAATTAAAAAAATTGGGCTGGCTGTAGGCAATTTTAAATTGGTTCCAGGGGTACACGGGCAGCAGTGGTGTGGTCAGTGGAGGCCTAGTGGAAGGAGTGACCGCAGACAGGCATCGAAGGCCTAACATAATAACACATTGCTGTTGGCAATTTTAAATTGGTTCCAGGGGAACACGGGCAGCAGTGGCCTGGTCAGTGTAGTAGTAGTAGAAAGAACGGACCGCAGACAGGCATCGAAGGCCTAAAATAAAAAAAATTGGGCTGGCTGTAGGCAATTTTAACTTGGTTCCAGGGGTACACGGGCAGCAGTGGTGTGGTCAGTGGAGGCCTAGTGGAAGGAGTGACCGCAGACAGGCATCGAAGGCCTAACATAATAACACATTGCTGTTGGCAATTTTAAATTGGTTCCAGGGGAACACGGGCAGCAGTGGCCTGGTCAGTGTAGTAGTAGTAGAAAGAACGGACCGCAGACAGGCATCGAAGGCCTAAAATAAAAAAATTGGGCTGGCTGTAGGCAATTTTAACTTGGTTCCAGGGGTACACGGGCAGCAGTGGTGTGGTCAGTGGAGGCCTAGTGGAAGGAGTGACCGCAGACAGGCATCGAAGGCCTAACATAATAACACATTGCTGTTGGCAATTTTAAATTGGTTCCAGGGGAACACGGGCAGCAGTGGCCTGGTCAGTGTAGTAGTAGTAGAAAGAACGGACCGCAGACAGGCATCGAAGGCCTAAAATAAAAAAATTGGGCTGGCTGTAGGCAATTTTAACTTGGTTCCAGGGGTACACGGGCAGCAGTGGTGTGGTCAGTGGAGGCCTAGTGGAAGGAGTGACCGCAGACAGGCATCGAAGGCCTAACATAATAACACATTGCTGTTGGCAATTTTAAATTGGTTCCAGGGGAACACGGGCAGCAGTGGCCTGGTCAGTGTAGTAGTAGTAGAAAGAACGGACTGCAGACAGGCATCGAAGGCCTAAAATAAAAAAATTGGGCTGGCTGTAGGCAATTTTAACTTGGTTCCAGGGGTACACGGGCAGCAGTGGTGTGGTCAGTGGAGGCCTAGTGAAAGGAGTGACCGCAGACAGGCATCGAAGGCCTAACATAATAACACATGGCTGTAGGCAATTTTAAATTGGTTCCGTGGGTACACGGGCAGCAGTGGTGTGGTCAGTGGAGGCCTAGTGGAAGGAGTGACCGCAGACAGGCTTCGAAGGCCTAACATAAAAAAATAGGGCTGTTGGCAATTTAAAATTGGTTCCAGGGGTACGCGGGCAGCAGTGGTCTGGTCAGTGTAGTAGTAGTAGAAAGAAGGGACTGCAGACAGGCTTCGAAGGCCTAACATAACAAAATTGGGCTGTTGGCAATTTAAAATTGGTTCCAGGGTTACACGGGCAGCAGTACAATGGTCAGTGGAGGCCTAGTGGAAGGAGGGACCGCAGACAGGCTTCGAAGGCCTAACATAACAAAAATGTCAATACAATGGTATTGTCAGTGCCAGGCATTGAAGGATGTCAGCGCATAGACTAAACATTGGTGGAGCTGTAAGAGATAATTTTGCAAGTGGTAGAGCACTGTTTGAGCTGGGGGGGGGAACTGTCTTGTGGCCGGCGGTACAGGCCCAGGGCCCCTCATATTACAACGGTGTGTCTGACGTTGGGTGCGCACCACCACCGCCAGAGACACTTTATTGTACTATGAGGGACCCAGTGGCAGTGCCGTCGACCAAAAGCGGGCACACCCACCTCTTCAGAAAAAAAACAGCACTCTCACGGGTGCTGGCGCCAAGTGGCGATACCACGGCCCCGTGTGGGGTCTTTGGCCATTTAGGGAGGTGTAAACATGTCGTATGCTGGACAATCAGGTGCAGCAAATTACGATATTGGAAAAGTCATTCATAATAGTCCACAGGCAAGACCTTTTCATAGGAAAGCTAGGTGTCAGCCGGGCAAGGTGGGGCAAAAGATTTCGAAATCCAGTTGTGGTTCATTTTAATGAAGGTTAGATCATCTACATTTTGGGTAGCCAGACGAGTCCTTTTTTCTGTTAGTATTGAACCTGCAGCACTGAATACTCTTTCTGATAGGACACTAGCTGCCGGGCAAGCAAGCTCCTGCAATGCATATTCTGCCAATTCTGGCCAGGTGTCTAATTTGGATGCCCAGTAATCAAATGGGAATGACGGTTGAGGGAGAACGTCGATAAGGGATAAAAACTAGTTTGTAACCATACTGGACAAATGTTGTCTCCTGTCACTTTGAATTGATGCTGCAGTACCTGTCCTTATGTCCTGTACCATAGCAAAATCACTCCACAACCTGGTCAGAAAACCCCTCTGGCCAACGCCACTTCTGATTTCTGCCCCTCTAACACCTCTGGTCTGCTGGCCCCTGCAGCTCGTGTGAGAACGATCACGGGCGCTGTGTGCAGGGAATGCCAGAAGCAAACGGTCAACAAGAGTTGATTGTTTGGTTGCTAATATTATTTCCAAGTTCTCATGTGGCATTATATTTTGCAATTTGCCTTTATAGCGAGGATCAAGGAGGCAGGCCAACCAGTAATCGTCATCGTTCATCATTTTAGTAATGCGTGTGTCCCTTTTGAGGATACGTAAGGCATAATCCGCCATGTGGGCCAAAGTTCCAGTTCTCAAATCTGCGGTTGTGATTGGTTGAGGGGCAGTTTCAGGCAAATCCACGTCACTTGTGTCCCTCCAAAAACCAGAACCCGGCCTTGCCGCGCCAACAATTTCCAGTGGCCCCGGAAAAGCTTCCTCATTAAAGCTATAATCATCCCCATCATCCTCCTCGTCCTCCTCCTCCTCTTCGCCCGCTACCTCGTCCTGTACACTGCCCTGGCCAGACAATGGCTGACTGTCATCAAGGCTTTCCTCTTCCTCAGCTGCAGACGCCTGATCCTTTATGTGCGTCAAACTTTGCATCAGCAGACGCATTAGGGGGATGCTCATGCTTATTATGGCGTTGTCTGCACTAACCAGCCGTGTGCATTCCTCAAAACACTAAAGGACTTGACACATGTCTTGAATCTTCGACCACTGCACACCTGACAACTCGATGTCTGCCATCCTACTGCCTGCCCGTGTATGTGTATCCTCCCACAAAAACATAACAGCCCGCCTCTGTTCGCACAGTCTCTGAAGCATGTGCAGTGTTGAGTTCCACCTTGTTGCAACGTCTATGATTAGGCGATGCTGGGGAAGGTTCAAAGAACGCTGATAGGTCTGCATACGGCTGGAGTGTACGGGCGAACGGCGGATATGTGAGCAAAGTCCACGCACTTTGAGGAGCAGGTCGGATAACCCCGGATAACTTTTCAGGAAGCACTGCACCACCAGGTTTAAGGTGTGAGCCAGGCAAGGAATGTGTTTCAGTTGGGAAAGGGAGATGGCAGCCATGAAATTCCTTCCGTTATCACTCACTACCTTGCCTGCCTCAAGATCTACAGTGCCCAGCCACGACTGCGTTTCTTTCTGCAAGAACTCGGACAGAACTTCCGCGGTGTGTCTGTTGTCGCCCAAACACTTCATAGCCAATACAGCCTGCTGACGTTTGCCAGTAGCTGCCCCATAATGGGAGACCTGGTGTGCAACAGTGGCAGCTGCGGATGGAGTGGTTGTGCGACTGCGGTCTGTGGACGAGCTCTCGCTTCTGCAGGAGGACGAGGAGGAGGAGGAGGGGGTGCGAACGGCTACAGCCAACTGTTTCCTAGACCGTGGGCTAGGCAGAACTGTCCAAAAATTGCTGTCCCCTGTGGACCCTGCATCCACAACATTCACCCAGTGTGCCGTGATGGACACGTAACGTCCCTGGCCATGCCTACTGGTCCATGCATCTGTTGTCAGGTGCACCTTTGTGCTCACAGATTGCCTGAGTGCATGGACGATGCGCTCTTTAACATGCTGGTGGAGGGCTGGGATGGCTTTTCTGGAAAGAAAGTGTTGACTGGGTAGCTCGTAGCGTGGTACAGCGTAGTCCATCAGGGCTTTGAAAGCTTCGCTTTCAACTAACCGGTAGGGCATCATCTCTAACGAGATTAGTCTAGCTATGTGGGCGTTCAAACCCTGTGTACGCAGATGCGAGGCTAAGTACTTCCTTTTTCTAACCATAGTCTCATGTAGGGTGAGCTGGACTGGAGAGCTGGAGATCGTGGAACTAGCGGGGGTGCCGGTGGACATGGCAGACTGAGAGACGGTGGGAGATGGTATTGTTGCCGCCGGTGCCCTAGATGCAGTGTTTCCTACTACGGAACTGGTGATTCCCTGACCCTGACTGCTTTGGCCTGGCAAAAAAACCTGCACAGATACTGCAGGTGGTGCGGAAAATGGTGGCCCTACACTGCCGGAAGGGATGTTGCGTTGATGACTAGCTTCATTGGCCGAGGGTGCTACAACCTTAAGGGACGTTTGGTAGTTAGTCCAAGCTTGCAAATGCATGGTGGTTAAATGTCTATGCATGCAACTTGTATTGAGACTTTTCAGATTCTGCCCTCTGCTTAAGGTAGTTGAACATTTTTGACAGATGACTTTGCGCTGATCAATTGGATGTTGTTTAAAAAAATGCCAGACTGCACTCTTTCTAGCATCGGATACCTTTTCAGGCATTGCAGACTGAGCTTTAACCGGATGGCCACGCTGTCCTCCAACAGGTTTTGGCTTTGCCACGCGTTTTGGGCAAGATACGGGCCCGGCAGATGGAACCTGTTGCGATGTTGATGCCTGCTGCGGCCCCTCCTCCTCCGCTTCAGAACTGCTGCCGCCTGCACCCTGTTCCCCCAATGGCTGCCAATCGGGGTCAAGAACTGGGTCATCTATTACCTCTTCTTGTAGCTCGTGTGCAATTTCGTCTGTGTCACCGTGTCGGTCGGTGGTATAGCGTTCGTGATGGGGCAACATAGTCTCACCAGGGTCTGATTCTTGATCATTACCCTGCGAGGGCAATGTTGTGGTCTGAGTCAAAGGACCAGCATAGTAGTCTGGCTGTGGCTGTGCATCAGTGCACTCCATGTCAGATTCAACTTGTAATGGGCATGGACTGTTAACTGCTTCACTTTCTAAGCCAGGGACGGTATGTGTAAAGAGCTCCATGGAGTAACCCATTGTGTCGCCTGCTGCATTCTTCTCTGTTGTTGTTTTTGCTGAAGAGGACAAGGAAGCGACTTGTCCCTGACCGTGAACATCCACTAACGACGCGCTGCTTTTACATTTACCAGTTTCACGAGAGGAGGCAAAAGAGCTAGAGGCTGAGTCAGCAAGATAAGCCAAAACTTGCTCTTGCTGCTCCGGCTTTAAAAGCGGTTTTCCTACTCCCAGAAAAGGGAGCGTTCGAGGCCTTGTGTAGCCAGACGACGAACCTGGCTCCACAGCTCCAGACTTAGGTGCAATATTTTTTTTCCCACGACCACCTGACGCTCCACCACTACCACTACCCTCATTACCAGCTGACAATGAACGCCCCCGGCCACGACCTCTTCCACCAGACTTCCTCATTGTTTTAAAAACGTAAACAAACTAACGGTATTTATTGCTGTCACACAACTTACACGGTGAGCTATAACTTCAGTATGATTTAGCTACCCCTTTACAGGTGGGTGAGACCGCAAGGAAAATCAGGCACAATGTTACACACTCTGTTTTTGGTGGCAACAAATGAGAGAGATGCCACACACGCAGGACTGTCACTGAAGCACAAATGTAAATATTAATCTCCCACTGATTTGTTTTTGTTTTTGTTTTTTCAGGGAGACATTAGAAAAAAAAATAATAGAATAAAATGATTTTATAAGGAAGAATTTAGAAACCAAATAAAATAAAATGATTTCTTCAGGGAGAATTTAGAAAACAAATAAAACAAAAAATAGGCTTTCTATGGCCCACTTAGTGAGAGATGACGCACACAGGAGTCAGGAGTGGCACACAAGCCCAGAGGCCAATATTGTTCTCCCAATGATTGATGTAGTGATTTTTTCAGGTAGATTTTGGAACCCAAATCAAGCTAAAAAAATAATAGGCTTTCTATGGCCCACAATTGGAGAGAGAGAGAGAGAGATGGCACACCCAGGAGTCAAGACTGGCACACAAGCAGAAAGGGCAATATTAATCTCCCACTGATTTGATTTTTTTTTTTTTTTTCAGGGAGACTTTAGAAAAAAAAAATAATAAAAAAAAAATGATTTTTTCAGGAAGAATTTAGAAACCAAATAAAATAAAACGATTTTTTCAGGGAGAATTTAGAAAACAAATAAAACAAAAAATAGGCTTTCTTTGGCCCACTGAGTGAGAGATGACGCACACAGGAGTCAGGAGTGGCACACAAGCCCAGAGGCCAATATTTATCTCCCACTGATTGATTTAGTGATTTTTTCAGGTAGATTTTGGAACCCAAATCAAGCAAAAAAAATAATAGGCTTTCTATGGCCCACAATTGGAGAGAGAGATAGAGATGGCACACCCAGGAGTCAAGACTGGCACACAAGCAGAAAGGGCAATATTAATCTCCCACTGATTTTTTTTTTTTTTTTCAGGGAGACTTTAGAAAAAAAAAATAATAAAAAAAAATGATTTTTTCAGGAAGAATTTAGAAACCAAATAAAATAAAACGATTTTTTCAGGGAGAATTTAGAAAACAAATAAAACAAAAAATAGGCTTTCTATGGCCCACTGAGTGAGAGATGACG
The DNA here is from genome assembly GCF_032444005.1 of Ranitomeya imitator. Lineage (NCBI taxonomy): Eukaryota > Metazoa > Chordata > Amphibia > Anura > Dendrobatidae > Ranitomeya > Ranitomeya imitator. The sequence continues at coordinate 530,100,887 of NC_091286.1, forward strand.
CACACAGGAGTCAGGAGTGGCACACAAGCCCAGAGGCCAATATTTATCTCCCACTGATTGATTTATTGATTTTTTCAGGTAGAATTTAGAACCCAAATCAACCAAAAAAATAAATAGGCTTTCTATGGCCCACTATTTGTGAGAGAGATGGCACGCTCAGGACTGGCACACAAGCCCAGAGGCCAATATTAATCTCCCCCTTTTTTTTTTTTTTTTTTCAGGGAAAATTTATAAACGCAATAAAATAAATAATAAATAGGCTTTCTATGGCCCACTATCTGAGAGAGAGAGATGGCACGCTTAGGACTGGCACACAAGCCCAAAGGCCAATATTAATCTCCCTTTTTTTTTTCAGGGAGAATTTATAAAACCAAAAAAAAAAAAAATAAATAGGCTTTCTATGGCCCACTATTTGTGAGAGAGATGGCACGCTCAGGACTGGCACACAAGCCCAGAGGCCAATATTAATCTCCCACTTTTTTTTTTTTCCAGGGAAAATTTATAAACCCAATAAAAAAAATAATAAATAGGCTTTCTATGGCCCACTATCTGAGAGAGAGAGATGGCACGCTTAGGACTGGCACACAAGCCCAAAGGCCAATATTAATCTCCCACTGATTGATTTATTGATTTTTTCAGGTAGAATTTAGAACCCAAATAAAGCAAAAAAAAAAAATAGGCTTTCTATGGCCCACTGAGTGAGTGATGATGCACACAGGAGTCAGGAGTGGCACACAAGCCCTGAGGCCAATATTTTTCTCCCACTGATTGATGTAGTGATTTTTTCAGGTAGATTTTGGAACCCAAATCAAACAAAAAAATAAATAGGCTTTCTATGGCCCACTGAGTGAGAGATGGCAAAAACAGGGATGGCACTCTAGCAGAAATGCCAATCTTAATCTCCCACAAAAAAAAAAAAAAAAAAAGGAACTGTCCTTCAATTACTATCTCCCTGCAGTAATCTCAGCCAGGTATGGCAGGCAGCAATAAGGAGTGGACTGATGCACAAATTAAATAAAAAGTGTGGACAAACAAACAAGATAGCTGTGCAGAAAGGAAGGAACAAGAGGATTTGTGCTTTGAAAAAAGCAGTTGGTTTGCACAGCGGCGTACACACAGCAATGCAGCTATCAGGGAGCCTTCTAGGGCAGCCCAATGAGCTACAGCGCTGAGGAAAAAAAAAAATGTAGCTTCCACTGTCCCTGCACACCGAAGGTGGTGTTGGACAGTGGAAATCGCTACAGCACAAGCGGTTTGGTGGTTAATGGACCCTGCCTAACGCTATCCCTGCTTCTGACGAAGCGGCAGCAACCTCTCCCTAAGCTCAGATCAGCAGCAGTAACATGGCGGTCGGCGGGAACGCCCCTTTATAGCCCCTGTGACGCCGCAGACAGCAAGCCAATCACTGCAATGCCCTTCTCTAAGATGGTGGGGACCAGGACCTATGTCATCACGCTGCCCACACTCTGCGTTTACCTTCATTGGCTGAGAAATGGCGCTTTTCGCGTCATTGAAAGTCGCGTACCGCATGGCCGACCCCGCACAGGGGTCGGATCGGGTTTCATGAAACCCGACTTTGCCAAAAGTCGGCGACTTTTGAAAATGAACGACCCGTTTCGCTCAACCCTAGTGACAACCATGCAAAAGAATAGGAAATCAGGAAGAGGGCAAACACTTTTGCACACAGCTGTATATGTCAATATTTACCAAAAATAAAATAGTTATGGCTCTCAGAATAAAGGGAGGAAACAATACTTATTATGATCATGCTCCCACATTCACACAGGAAACAAAGGAGGGAAAGAACTATTAACCCCTTAATGACCGCCGATACGCCTTTTAACGGCTGCAGTTAAAGGTACTTATTCCTCAGCGCCGCTTTTTAATGACGCTGAGAAATAAGGTTATAGCGCCCCCAGCGTTGGAAATTCTCAGGGGTCTTGGCTACTTGAGGAAGCTGAGACTCTAAAGAACATGAATCGGGTTGGTTTTTACCGACCACAGTGTTGTGATCACCGTTATTCAAAAAATAACGGCGACCGCGAAAAAAAGTCAGATTTGCCATTTAATTTCTCTCTCCTCTGATATGATTTTCATTTTTTATATTACACCCCTTGACTTGCATTGGTGAGTCTCGTCCGAGATATGAGGACAATCGCAACATGCTGCAACTTTTTTTTCTCATCCCAATCTGAGCTGAGAAGAAAATTGCAGATGATCTGTGACTCATAGATTAACATTGGTTAGAGTACAATCTGATTTTTTTTAATAGGATTACACTTGTCCGTTTTCCTCGCAGACGAGTATGAGCCATAAGGCCCCGGCTTATACAGCCAGCAGCGCTGTTTCAATCCAGCATGTAACTAAAACACAGGATGGAAATCTATGATCTGATCATACTGTTTGTAATGCGATTGTTCCCATCTGGCTGAGCATAGTTCATGCAAAGTTGGGGTTAAACAGAATCTATCAACAGAGTTTTGCTACCTTATTTGACATCAGCATAATGTAGGAAAAGAGACTCTGATTCCAGCGATATATCACTTTGTTTATTAGGTGCAGCAGTTGTGATACTATTAGGCCGGGGTCACACTCAGCGTATGGAAATACGGTCCGTTTTTTACGGCCGTAATACGCAGAAATGTTCCCAAAATAGTGATCCGTATGTCATCCGTAGGTAGGGTGTGGCAGCGTATTTTACCCATGTTTACCTCCGTATGTAATCCGTATGCCATCCGCAATGTGTTTTTTTTACGCAAACTCACAAATTGGACATGTTAACGGTTTTGAGACCTGAAAATAATTTAAATCATCAGCCTAATCCTATTTAAGGCCTCTACAACAGATGAAACCCTCCCATATGGCCATTTTGTTGCTGTGCTTGTGTAGGTGTTGTGGTGTTACTTGGGCAACATGTCTGACCTCCTGCAATTCACACCAACTCAGCGGGTATTATTTAATTGGGTCTTGTCACGCGCTTTGGCCAGTCACACCCCGTGATAGATGATCCGCGAAGGAGAAGAAGAATGTGGGTGCATCCACTTTTGCAGCAACGCACCACTAAAGGGCATTTTCACAGGCTCTATTCAGCTCTGCGGACACATCCGGGAACATTCTACAACTACTGTCGGATGACAATATCCACCTTTGATATGTTGTTGGAGATCGTACGTCCAGGAATCACGTATCAGGATACCAGGATGCGGAAATGCATATCCGCAGAGGAGCATCTGCTCCTAACCTTACGGTATGTAATCACCATCCTCACATACTGTATGTTGATGATATTTTTTTTCGTAATGTTAACAACCTAGCATATTCTTTTAATTAGATTACTAAATGTTCGATCAATCCTATACAAATATGTAGTAAATGTTAAATGTTGTTATCCAGTGTAAATTTATGAAGATACACTGTTCTCATGCCTTTTTTGTACTCATATTATTTTGTTTTACTATGGTTTTGTAACGTATATATTTTTTGTTTTGTTTTGTGCTTTCAGATTCCTGTCAACTGGCTTATCTCATGCAGGATTACATCTAGAATTTCTCATAGGGTGGTCAACAATTTCAGGCATTGTACGTAACACATGTGTGGAAATCTGGAACAGACTGCATGAACTTGTGATGCCGGAGCCTAAAATGGAGGATTGGCTCAAAATAACCCATGCTTTTTCACAATCTTGTAAATTTCCGCACTATATAGGAGCCCTGGATGGGAAACATATCAGGGTGCATAAGCCGTCGAACTCGGGCACCCAATTCTATAATTGTAAGCAGTTTTTCTTTTTAGTTCTGTTAGCTGTAGTTGACAGTAACTACAGGTTTATAATTGTAGACATTGGGGCCTATGGGTGAACTGGAGACTCTAGAGTCTTCAATGCATCCATTATGGGTCAGTGGCTACGTGACAACCTGTTGGACCTCCCACCACCACAACAACTCCCAGGCTCCAATGCTGAACCAGTGCCATATGTACTTGTGGCAGATGAGGCCTTCCAATTGACCAGGCATGTCATGAGGCCTTATCCCTGGCGCAACCTGGATCCCCGGCGGCGTGTATTCAGACTTTCACGGGCAAGGCGACTGGTGGAGTGCGCCTTTGGCATTATGGCAGCAAAATGGTGTGTTCTCCAGTCTGCCATTCAGCTGAGTGAGGCAAATGTAAATGAAGTAATAAACGCTTGTGGTGTTCTACACAACTTCACAAGAATTCATGAGTGCTTCTCAACTGACAGTGATGAAGGCATGTCGCCTAATGTGGGTAGGCCTACAACACAAGTCCTTCCTCCGCGGCGTCCCCTTTCTGGCCTAAAAGTTAGGGATATATTGACAAATTATTTTGTGTTAACTCATGGAGCTACTCCCTGGCAAGATAATGCTGTTTCTATGTTGTAATGTTGAAATATATATCTATATATGTTTTACAAAGTTAAAAACTTTAAAAAAAAAATTAACTATGTGTGTTTCTTTGACTAATGTAGCAGATGTTCAACAACCGAGTAATTGAGTGTGATGTTTGAATGATTGGTCAAACAAACTGTAAATGATTTTGTACTCTATTTTTTATTTTGAGCCCAAGCCACTTTTTGTGTTAGCATATGCTTTTTTTTTATAAAAAAAAATAATATATATATATATATATATATATATATATATATATAAATAAATATATATATATATATATATATATATATATATATATATATATATATATATATCCAAGTGCTATCACAGCAGATTAAAACATAAAATTTTAAGAAAATGAAATGTAAAAAATGTGCAAAATTAAAACAAAAAAGCATTACAGATTTCTGTACGTTGGTGGAGGAGATGGTGGAAGCTCAGGGTTCTGGTCAGGTGGCCTTTGTTGGGCCAATTGTACATCATCCAGTGTGTTGGATGTTTGACCATGCTCAAAATGATGCCCTTGATCATATTGGCCAGTTGGGTATTGGCTAGAATAATACGTGTTTTGAGTCTGGCCCTCATGAGGTTGAAAAAAGGCCTTGGCTCATAACCTCACCCAATATGGCCATGTTGTCCAAAACCAGGTTGGGACACTGGGTCTGGACAAGTGGCCATATTAGGAAGGCTGCTGGAATGTAGGATTATTGTAATGTGTTGGCCTTGGTTGGTTTTGGGTGGGAAGGGGTAGAGGTGTATGCAAACGTGGAGGAGGTGCTTCAAATACTTGTTGATCATGCACCTGGTGAGATGATGGAATGCGCAGAAGGTTACGTGATGAGAGCTGCCACCTCTCAATGATCTCAAACAATTCATATGGATCATTTGGGGGGGGTGCATGAATCATAAGTATTTGAATACACCCTCTCACATGTAGCCTTGCCTCACGGGGTATGGGACGGAGGTACCGGGCCAGGCTCCTCGCAAAGGCCTCTTCACCATCATCCTGTGCAGCCCTGGCCAAATAATTTAGGACCCCAGTATCCACATTTCTGTGACTTTCTTGCAGCTCTCTCCTCCTGTGGCCACGGTCAGAAATGACAGCAGGTTGTGGGGATGTCTCCAGAGGAACAGTAGGGCTGCTACTGTTTCCTGCTTCCTCCTGGCTTCCTGGATGTGGTGCTGCTGTGGGTGGTGCTGCAGTTTCTTGTCCAGTTGTTGCCGGATCTTGAGTTGCAACTGAAGATGTTGCAGGAGGTAGGACACTGGAAGGATGTGAAGATGGGCCAGCCACCTCTTCCCCTTCCCCAACCGGATCTATGATGGCCTCCGAGTCCGAGCCGGTCTCCCTCTCAGTGAGGTTGGACTGTGTTCTGTTAGTAAAGTATGAGAATAAGTAATTTAATTTTTAACTTTGACCGTAAAAAAATATATGTGTAATGTGTTTTGATGTTTTTACTTACGGTCTCAGATCCATACTGGGATCCAAAAGGGAGAGTTGGTCGTAATAAATATATTTGCGATTTTTGGCAGGCGCTGCGGACCCACCCCTGAACCTCTGCTGTCTTTCTCTCCTATATTGGTCGCGTACGCTGCGCCATCGTCTCATAACATCTTCCACTGCAATGAAACATCAAACAATAATGAATAAGGTCATTGTGCACAGTGGTAACACAAGGCGACAGTGATTTTACAGATTTTAATGTGGCCTAGTAACCTGCATTTCTTAAAAAAGATCATCAATATAAATATAAATATTGTCAACACAAACAGCACAATATAATGTAATGCAAAATACCAAGAATTCCAGGCCATAAGGACAGGGTCCTCTCCCCTCTGTAGCAGTATGTCATTGTAAATTTTGATAATGTAAACAACATTTATAAAACTCTGAACTTAACCCCTTTCTCATGTCCTGCACCATGTAATTAATGGTGCTAGATAAATAAATGATAATAATTTTAATGTAAAATACAATAGTCATCAAATCATGTAGGTAATGCAGTTTCCAATATTAATGAATAGATAAACATGAGTGGACTTACTCATTTGATTCTGGACCTCACGTGGCCGCTGGTCATATTCTGGGAAAAGGATCCCACAAATGCTCCTCCAAGCAGCCTCTTTGCGAGACCCTGTTGGCATAATTGGCATCCGGTTGGTCCCAAATTTCGGGCCTTTCCTGGACCAGGACCAGGAGCATATCTACATTTATTATGCTTGCCATGCTGCTTGCAACTCCGTGGAGGCGAGTGCCAGACTTCCGGGATGTCTGTGTGGCTTTTTCAGCTAATTTTCATGTCTGAGCTTCCTGATTGAGGGCTTGGCACATTTCCTGGCACCTGGAGATGTCTGGAGTATTTCTCGCAAGTCACACTGCTGGTCCGTGTGTAATCCGTATTTTTCTCGCCCCCATAGACTTTCATTGGCGTATTTTTTGCGCATTACGCTGACAAACGCAGCATGCTGCGATTTTCTATGGCCGTACAAGACTGTATAATATGGATACGTAAAATACGGCAGATAGGAGCTGGGCCATAGAGATTCATTGTACGGTGTGCAATCCGTATTTTTTGCGCCTCTCATATGTCCGTAAAACTCGCTAGTGTGACCCCAGCCTTAGAGTTTTTAGATTCATGTAACAAAGCTGAGAAAGCTAACCCAGTCCACAGCCCTGATTAGCAGCTGTGTATACACTGTATATTGACAGTCAGTGCTGGGGTTGGAGTTGGACCAGGATGCATGTGAGCTGTAGTACTGTAGTAATAATCTCCCTCTGATAAAACACTAATTATATTGAAACAGCAACACACACCCTAATAAGTGACACATCACTGAAATTAGTGTCTCAGCCCATACATCATGCTGCCCTCAGGTTAAACAGCAAAAACCTGCTGACAGATTCTCTTTAATCCCTTAATCCCATTGGACGTACTATCCTGTCAAGGTGACCTGGGAATTAATTCCCTGTGACGGGATAGTACGTCCAGTGCGATCAGTCGCGCTCACGGGGGGAGCGCGGCCGATTGCGGCCAGGTGTCAGCTAATTATTGCAGCTGACATCCGGCACTATGTGCCAGGAGCAGTCACGGACCGCCCCCGGCACATTAACCCCGGCACACTACAATCAAACATGATCGCAGTGTTCCGGCAGTATAGGGAAGCATCACGCAGGGAGGGGGCTTCGTGCGTGCTTCCCTGACACACTCCTCCTCCTCAAGCCTCCCTGCTGCGCCTGTGTGATCGCTGATCTGACACAGTGCACAGCAAAGTGTCTGATCAACGATCTGTCAATATAATGTGATGCCCACCTCCCCCCCCACGAGCAAAGTAAAAAAGTTTAAAAAAAAATTTTTCCATGTGTAAAAAAAAATAAAAATCCTAAATAAATAATAAAAAAAACATTGTTTCAATAAATACATTCCATTATCTAAATTAAAAAAAACAATAAAAGTACACATATTTAGTATTCCCGCATCCGTAATGACCCGACCTATAAAACTGTCCCACTAGTTAACCCCTTCAGTGAACACTGTAAAAAAAAAAAAAGAGGCAAAAACCAACCCTTTATTATCATACCGCCGAATAAAAAGTGGAATAGCACGCGAACAAAAAGATAGATATAAATAACCATGGTACCGCTGAAAACATAATCTTGTTCCGCAAAAAATGAGCTGCCATACAGTGTCATCAGTGAAAAAATAAAAAAGTTATAGTCCTCAGAATAAAGCGATGCAAAAATATTTTTTTTTCTATAAAATAGTTTTTATCGTATAAAAGCACCAAAACATTAAAAAAAAACTAAATGAGGTATTGCTGTAATAGTACTGACCCGAAAAATAAAACTGCTTTATCCATTTTACCAAATGCAGAACAGTATAAACACCCCCCCCCCAAAAGAAATTCATGAACAGCTGTTTTTGGTCATACTGCCTCACAAAAATCAGAATAAAAAGCGATCAAAAAATGTCACGTGCCCGAAAATGTTACCAATAAAAATGTCAACTCGTCCCGCAAGAAACAAGACCTCATATGACTCTGCGGACCAAAATATGGAAAAATTATAGCTCTCAAAATGTGGTAATGCAAAAAAAATATTTTTTGCAATAAAAAGCGTCTTTTAGTGTGTGACAGCTGCCAATCATACAAATCCGCTAAAAAGTAAACAAACCCCCCTTCATCACGTCCTCAGTTAGGGAAAAATAAAAAAAATGTATTTATTTCCATTTTCCCACTAGGGTTAGGGTTAGGGCTAGTGCTAGGGCTAGAGTTAGGGTTAGGGCTAGGGTTGGGGCTAGGGTTGGGGTTAGGGTTGGGGCTAGGGTTAGAGTTTGGATTACATTTACGGTTGGGATTAGGGTTAGGGGTGTGTCAGGGTTAGGGGTGTGGTTAGGGTTATGGTTGGGATTAGAGTTAGGGGTGTGTTGGAGTTAAGGGTGTGGTTAGGGTTGGGGTTAGGGGTGTGGTTGGGATTAGGGGTGTATTTGGGTTAGGGTTTCAGTTAGAATTGGGGGTTTTCATTGTTTAGGCACATCAGGGCCTCTCCAAACGCGACATGGCATCCGATCTCAATTCCAGCCAATTCTGCATTGAAAAAGTAAAACAGTGCTCCTTCCCTTCTGAGCTCTCCCGTGCGCCCAAACAGAGGTTTACCCTAACATATGGGGTATCAGCGTACTCAGGACAAATTGGACAACAACTTCTGGGGTCCAATTCCTATTGTTACCCTTGGGAAAATAAAAATTTGGGGGGCTAAAAAAACATTTTTGTGGGACAAAAATTATTTTTTGTTTTCACGGCTCTGCATTATAAACTAGTGAAATACTTTGGGGTTCAAGGTTTTTTTAACACATCTAGACAAGTTCCTTGGGGGTCTAGGTTCCAATATGAGGTCGCTTGTGGGGGGTTTCTACTGTTCAGGTACATCAGGGGCTCTGCAAATGCAAAGTGACGCCTGCATACCAGTCCATCTAAGGCCAGTCTCACACGTCCAGATAATTCCAGTATCGGAAAAATCGGTACCAGAATAATCCGTGTCTGTGTGTCCGTGTGCTTACGTTGAACATCAGTGTGGCACACGGGCGGCACACGGCTGCCGCACGTGTGCTGACTGAGGACCACACGGACCGTGCAGGAGACAGCGCTAGAGTCCCCTCTTCCCAGCAGCGTTCGCTGGAAAGAAGGAATGAATAATCTTTTTTTTTTTTAATAAAGTTGCCGGTAATCTGCCGGTAATCTGGGGGTTCAAAGTTCTCACAACACATCTAGATAAGTTCCTTGGGGGGTCTAGTTTCCAATATGGGGTCACTTGTGGGGGGTTTCTACGGTTTAGGTACATTAGGGGCTCTGCAAAAGCAATTTGATGCCTGCAGATCATTCCATCTAAGTCTGCATTCCAAATGGCGCTCCTTCCCTTCCAAGCTCTGCCATGCACCCAAACAGTGGTTTACCCCCACATATGGGGTATCAGCGTACTCAGGACAAATTGCAAAAAAACTTTTGAGGTACAATTTCTTCTGGTACCCTTGGGAAAATAAAAAATTGGGGGGGGGGAGGGAGATCTTTTTTGTGAAAAAATATGATTTTTTATTTTTACGGCTCTACAGTATAAACTTCTGTGAAGCACTTGGTGGGTTAAAGTGCTCACCACACATCTAGACAAGTTCCTTAGGGGGTCTAATTTCCAAAATGGTGTCACTTGTGGGGGGTTTCAATGTTTAGGCACATTAGTGGCTCTCTAAAAGCAACATGGCGTCCCATCTCAATTCCAGCCAATTTTGCATTGAAAAGTCAAAAGGCGCTTCTTCCCTTCCGAGCTCTGCCATGCACCCAAACAGTGGTTTACCCCCACACATGGGGTATCAGGGTACTCAGGACAAATTGTACAACAACTTTTGGGGTCCATTTTATCCTGTTACCCTTTGTAAAATAAATCAAATTGGAGCTGAATTAAATTTTTTGTGAAAAAAATTAAATGTTCATTTTTTTTAAACATTCCAAAAATTCCTGTGAAGCACCAGAAGGGTTAGTAAACTTCTTGAATGTGGTTTTGAGCACCTTGAGGGGTGCATTTTAACCCTTATAACTCCCTAACAAAAAAAATGTTTCCAAAATTGTGCTGATGTAAAGTACACATGTGGGAAATGTTACTTATGAAGTATTTTGTGTGACATATCTCTGTGATTTAAGGGCATAAAAATTCAAATTTGAAAAATTCACATTTGGAAAATTGTAAAATTTTCTAAATTTTCGCCAAATTTCAATTTTTTCACAAATAAACGCAGGTAATATCCACTATCATGAAGTACAATATGTCTCGAGAAAACATTGTCAGAATCACTGGGATCCGTTGAAGCATTCCAGAGTTATAACCTCATAAAGGGACAGTGGTCAGAATTGTAAAAATTTATTCATTAACGTGCAAACCACACTCGGGGCTTAAGGGGTTAAAGACGCTCAAAAGACTTTACATAAACACAGTTGTTTTTACACAGAATTTAATATGATCTTTCTTTTGAGCGTTCAGTTAGCATTTTTAGGTGGATATCAGAACGATTCTGCCTGTAAAAAAAACCCACTGTGTATACAAGATCTTGGAATCGCATGATCTACGAGTCACATTGAAATAACGTTATCATAATGCTAAAAAGTAGATCTAAGAAATGCACGTATTAAAATTTGCAAAAATTGCAAATAAAAACATTTGGTCTTTTACATGATTTATTTTTGGACCAAAAATAATGTGCAAAAAAAAAAAAAACGCACTTGTGTCTGGGTCTATAGTATCAGCACTGATTCTCTACCTGCCGTGCTTCTATGTAGAATTGTATGTAGAGCCTAATCAATATGAAACGCACACGGTATCACAAGTCTCAACATGTTCTGGCCTTATTACCTAAAAATACACAAAAAATATAAAGCAAATTGCAACTATATAAACGTCTCAGTAATGTCGCTTCCATTCTAGGAGATCTTTCCCTGCTTTATATCTTCTTAGAATGGATGCCGCGTTTTATTGACGCCAGGTGCAAAATCCCCCACAAGGAAGCTGGTAAATAAGATATGAGGAGGATTTTTCATCCTCTTCAGTGTGCAGGCCTCTAATCTCAGGCTTCCTCTGGCCAATCAGTCAGCAGAAGGCTGTGTCGCTCCCTTTTGTGTGATTGTGAGCTACTTGCTCAGATTTTCCAAGGGTTGGCATTGTGTCTGCTCAGTGAAGCCTGGATCTGTCATGTTCAACAAGGTTCCTGAACAGAACAGCATCAAAGAACAAAGGCCTCCAGAACGGATTTATAGCCACGCAGTAAATAGGCCGCTCCTCTGGGCCAACAGAAGAAGCCATCCGGTGTGACATCCTAGAGAAACCATATTTCACTGGGAAAACGCTGGTGTTGCTTTAAAGGTTATTAGCCGAGAGATGTAAAGCTTTATTGGCTGCATCTACTGTAATTACACTTTGTTGTTAATGGGCGAGCAAGGATGTACTGGTGTTACTACAAACGACCTGTCAATTAATTAGCACAGTTAGTGAAATTAAACCGGGACAACAATTACTCTATTCCATGCAAGCACTAAATTAATATAATTTATAATCGTCTGCAAAGTAATTGTTTGCTACAAAACAGGCTGGAACAAATGAAATCGAAGAAATTTCAATGTCGCTAATGAAATGCTGAGCAAACGCCTGTTTACTCATCTAAGATAAAGGGGTTCTGTGAGATTACAAAATGTGTCTCCATTTTTCAAAAAAAAAAAAAAAACCGCTACCTTTCCCCAGCCAGTTGAATAAGTCTGGGCTGCACTGCCGGACACAGCCCATGAAGAAGGCTGGCACTACTAAGGGTAAAGATCAGACATTTTTTAACCCCATACAAATTTAATCCCAATTAATTTGGCATAAAAAGCACTGTTCACATTTTATTTTATATGTAGACATACATACATGGGCCGAACAGTTACAAAAAGCTCGGGTTCGGGTACCAAAACAGTGCCCAGATCCAAACCCGGACCCCATTTACATGAATGGGGAGCCTGGACATCCAGTGTTTGCAACGACAGTGTGAAGCTGATGGGAGAAGTAGTCCCATCCGCCGACACCAATGACTGGAGGTAAACTTTATATCTCCGATCATAGCTGCTGGTTCACCCAGTCATTTGACAGCGTGGGAACCGCGGCTGTCTAACTGGTGGAGATGATTTTACCGCCTTTCAGAAGCAGTATTTGCCACACTGTCATACACATGCCATCGTGACAAACACCCGGTGTTCGGGGAGCCGAACCCAAACAGTAACACGAACTTCTTAGTGAAGTCCGTGTTCGGTGTCTGTGCCTGAACAGTAGGTGTTTGATATGGACACCTAACTGTACTCTTTGGGTTCGTCCATCTCTATTTAGAAGTGTTGTCCACACCACTAATCTTGCTCTCAAAAATCCTGGGACACTGATGGAAACCTTGTGGACACTATTGTATGTCAATGACATCTGCTAGGGTCGATGCTAGCCCCTTAACCCCCAAGGGTGGTTTGCACGTTAATGACCAGGCCAATTTTTACAATTCTGACCACTGTCCCTTTATGAGGTTATAACTCTGGAACGCTTCAACGGATCCTGGCGATTCTGACACTGTTTTCTCGTGACATATTGTGCTTCATGATACTGGTACAATTTCTTTAATATTACTTGTGTTTATTTGTGAAAAAAATGGAAATTTGGCAAAAATTTTGAAAATTTCGCAATTTTCCAACTTTTAATTTTTATACCCTTAAATCACAGAGATACAGTATGTCACCCAAAATACTTAGTAAGTAACATTTCCCATATGTCTACTTTACATCAGCACAATTTTGGAAACAACATTTTTTTTGTTAGGGAGTTATAAGGGTTAAATTTGACCAGCAATTTCTCATTTTTACAACACTATTTTTTTTAGGGACCACATCACATTTGAAGTCACTTTGAGGGGTCTATGTGATAGAAAATAACCAAGCGTGACACCATTCTAAAAACTGCACACCTCAAGGTGCTCAAAACCACATTCAAGAAGTTTTTTTGACCCTTCAGGTGTTTCACAGGAATTTTTGGAATGTTGAAAAAAAATGAACATTTAACTTTTTTTCACAAAAAATTTACTTCAGCTCCAATTTGTTTCATTTTAACAAGGGTAACAGGAGAACTTGGACCCCAAAAGTTGTTGTACAATTTGTCCTGAGTACGCCGAAACCACTGATTGGGCGCATGGCAGAGCTCGGAAGGGAAGGAGTGCCATTTGACTTTTCAATGCAAAATTGACTGGAATTGAGATCGGATGCCATGTCACGTTTGGAGAGCCCCTGATGTACCTAAACATCGAAACCCCAACAAGTGACACCATTTTGGAAAGTAGACCCCCTAAGGAACTTATCTAGATGTGTTGTGAGAACTGTGAACCCTCAAGTGTTTCACTACAGTTTATAACGCAGATCTGTGAAGATAAAAAAAAATTGTTTTCCACAAAAATTATTTGTTAGCCCCCGGTTTTGTATTTTAGTAAGGGTAACAGGAGAAATTATACCCCAATAGTTGTTTTCCAATTTGTGCTGAGTACGCTGATACCCCATATGTGGGGGGTAACCACCATTTGGACGCATGGCAGAGCTCGGAAGGGAAGGAGAGCCGTTTGGAATGCAGATTTAGTTGGATTTGTATGCAGGTGTCACGTTGCATTTGCAGAGCCCCTAATGTACCTAAACATTGAAACCTACCACAAGTGACCCCATATTGGAAACTAGAGCCCCCAAGGAACTCATCTAGATGTGTTGTTAGAACTTTGAACCCCCAAGTGTTTCACTACAGTTTATAACGCAGAGGCGTGAAAATAAAAAATCTTTTTTTCCACAAAAATTATTTTTTAGCCCCCGGTTTTGTATTTTCCCAAGGGTAACAGGAGAAATTGGACCCCAAAAGTTGTTGCCAAATTTGTCCTGAGTACGCTGATACCTGATATGTTGGGGTTAACCCCTGTTTGGGCGCATGGGAGAGCTCGAAAGGGAAGGACCACTGTTTTACTTTTTCAACGCAGAATTGGCTGGAATTGAGATCGGGCGCCATGTTGCATTTGGAGAGCCCCTGATGTGCCTAAACAGTGGAAACCCCCGAATTCTAACTGAAACCCTAACCCAAACACATCCCTAACCCTAATCCCAGCACTAACCATAACCCTAAACACCCCCCTAACCCGAACATGCCCCTAGCCCTAATCTCAACCACACCCCTAACCCCAACACACCCCTAATCCTAATCCTAACCCTAACCACACCTCTAACTCCAACTCACCCCTAGCCCTAATCCCAACCATACCCTAACCACACTCTTAACCCTAATCCCAACCCTAATTCCAACCGTAAATGTAATAAAAACCCTAAATTTAGCCCCAACCCTAACCCTAACTTTAGCCCCAACCCTAACTTTAGCCCCAACCCTAACTTTAGCCCATCCTAACCCTAACTTTAGCCCAAACCCTAACTTTAGCCCCAACCCTAACCCTAACTTTAGCCCCATCCCTAATTTTAGCCCCAACCCTGACCTTAACTTTAGCTCCAAGCCTATCTTTAGCCCCAACCATAACCCTAACTTTAGCCCCAGCCCTAACCCTAACTTTAGTCCCAACCCTAACCCTAATGGAAAAATGGAAATAAATACATTTTTTAAAATTTTATTATTTTTCTCTAACTAAGGGGGTGATGAAAGGGGGTTTGATTTACTATTTATAGCAGGTTTTTTAGCGGATTTTTATGATTGGCAGCCGTCACACACTAAAAGACGCTTTTTATTGCAAAAAATAGTTTTTGCGTCTCGACATTTTGAGAGCAATAATTTTTCCACATTTTGGTACACAGAGCCATGTGAGATCTTGTGTTTTGCAGGACGAGTTGACGTTTTGATTGGTGCCATTTTCAGGCACGTGACATTTTTTGATCACTTTTTATTCCAAATTTTGTGAGACAGAATTACCAAAAACCAGCTATTCATGAATTTCTATTGTAGGGTTTATACCGGTCCACATTTGGTAAAATTGATAAAGCAGTTTTATTCTTCGGGTCAGTACGATTACAGCGATACCTCATTTATATCTTTTTTTATGTTTTGGCGCTTTTATACAATAAAAACTATTTTATATAAAAAATAATTATTTTTGCATCGCTTTATTCTGATGACTATAACCTTTTTATTTTTTCGCTGATGATGCTGTTTGGCAGCTCGTTTTCTGCGAGACAAGATGACGTTTTCAGCGGTAAAATGGTTATTTATATCCGTCTTTTTGGCGGTATGATAATAAAGCGTTGTTTTTTGCATCTTTTTTTATTATTTTTTTTACGGTGTTCACTGAAGGGGTTAACAAGTGGGACAGTTGTATAGGTCGGGTCGTTGCGGACGCGGCGACACTAAATATGTGTACTTTTATTGCTTTTTTTATTTAGATAAAGAAATGTATTTATTGGAACAATGTTTTTTTTTTTTTTCTTTATTTAGGAATTTTTTTAAAAACTTTTTTACTTTGTCCAAGAGGGGGACATCATACTATAGTGTCAGATCGCTAATCTGACACATTGCAAAGCAGTGTAATGTAATGATGTAATAGCTCTGGAAAACCTTAACAGATCCCACTGATTCTGAGAACGTTTTCTCGTGACATATTGTTCTTCATGATAGCGGTAAAATTTATTTGATATGACTTGCATTCATTTGTAAAAAATATCTGAAATTTTGCAAACATTTTGAAAATGGAGCAATTTTCAAACTCTTACTTTATATGCCCTTCAATTAGAGTTATGTTACATAAAATAGTCAATAAATAACATTTCCCAAATGTCTACTTTACGTCAGCACAACTTTTGAAATAATTTTTTTTGCTAGAAAGTTAGGCCAGGATCACACATACGCGAGATACGGCTGAGTCTCGCAGGTGAAAACCCAGCTCTGGCGACGGCACTCCAGAGCGGAGCGTGTGTCCGGCGCCAGAGCTGGGTTTTCACCTGCGAGACTCGGCCGTATCTCGTGTATGTGAGATCCCGGCCTTGTAAGGGTTAACAGTTGACCAGTGATTTCTCATTTTTTCAACCAAATTTACAAAGCCATTTTTTAAGAACCACATCACATTTGAAATGACTTTGAGGGGTCTATATAACAGAAAATAACCAAAAGTGACACCATTTTAAAAACTACACCTCTCAAAGTACTCAAAACCACATTGAATAAGATTAGTAACCCTTCAGGTGCTTCACAGGAGTTAATGGAATGTGCAATTTCTCCTGAGTATGCAGATACCCAATATGTGGATGAAAACCACTGTTTGTGTACATGGCAGGGCTTGGATGGGAAAAAGAGTCATTATTTGCCACACGGCAATCATAAGCGGACACCATGTCACATTTGGAAAGCCCCTGATGTGCCTAAACAATGGAGACCACCCACAACTGACCCCATTTTGGAAACTAGCACCTTGATCCCCCAGGTACAAAAGTGTTATTTTAGCTCCAAATTTTTATTTTCACAAGGGTAACAGGAGAAAATAGACCCCAAAATTTGTTGTGCAATTTCTCTTGAGTATGCTGATACCACATGAGGCCTGTCCCACACATCCAGATAATTCCGGTACCGGAAAAATCGGTACCGGAGTTATCCGTGTCCGTGTATCCGTGTGCTCACGTGGCACATCAGTGTGGCACACGTGCGGCAGCCGTGTGCCGTCCGTGTGCCGACTGGGTACCACATGCACCGTGCAGGAGACAGCGCTAGAGTTAAGCGCTGTCCCCTGCTTTGGGTGCTGAATCCAGAATTCATTCCTTCTTTCCAGCAGCGTTCGCTGCAGAGAAGGAATGAAAAATCTTTTTTTTTTGTTGTTGTTGTTGTTAAAATAAAGTTCCTGGTAATCAACCCCCTCCCACCCCCTGTGCGCCCACACGCTGGCATTAAAATACATACCCAGCTCCCTCGATGCTTCCATCCTCCCAGCGTCGCAGCTCTTCCTGTATGAGCGGTCACGTGGTGCCGCTCATTACAGTGATGAATATGCGGCTCCACCCCTATGGGTGCACATGGACAGCATCCGGGGTTCACATCGAAAACTGAGTGACGAGATTCAGATAAAACCACTGAGGGATCCATTCTCTATAATGAGGCAGCAGAATTACTCTGGACTCAGTCTGGCCTCTGTTCAGCGTTGTCCTTTTCAGAAGTGTACAAAACTGTGCTCTCCCACATTTTATGTACGCCTAAAAAGAAGGTCACCGCCGAATCAAAGGTCAAACGGCGTCCACAGTGCCTCCATCTGCCTCATTATAGGGAATATTCCACCAGACCTTCCATCTGAATCACGTACAATGGGTACGGAAAGTATTCAGACCCCTTTAAATTTTTCACTCTTTATTTCATTGCAGCTATTTGGTAAATTCAAAAAAGTTCATTTTTCTCTCATTAATGTACACTCCGCACCCCATCTTGACTGAAAAAAAACTGAAATGTAGTAATTTTTGCAAATTTATTAAAAAAGAAAAACTGAAATATCACATGGTCATAAGTTTTCAGACCCTTTGCTCAGTATTGAGTAGAAGTACCCTTTTGAGCTAGTACAGCCATGAGTCTTCCTGGGAATGATGCAACAAGCTTTTCACACCTGGATTTGGGAATCCTCTGCCATTCTTCCTTGCAGATCCTCTCCAGTTCCGTCAGGTTGGATGGTGAACGTTGGTGGACAGCCATTTTCAGGACTCTACAGAGATGCTCAATTGGGTTTAGGTCAGAGCTCTGGCTGGGCCAGTCAAGAATGGTCACAGAGTTGTTCTGAAGCCACTCCTTTGTTATTTTAGCTGTGTGCTTAGAGTCATTGTCTTGTTGGAAGGTGAACCAGAGGCCAAGTTTGAGGTCCAGAGCACTCTGGAAGAGGTTTTCATCCAGGCTATCTCTGTACTTGGCCGCATTCATGTTTCCTTCAATGACAACCAGTCATCTTGTGCCTGCAGCTGAAAAACACCCCCATAGCATGATTCTGCCACCACCATGTTTCACTGTTGGGATTGTATTGGGCAGGTAATGAGCAGTGCCTGGTTTTTTCCACACTTATCGCTTAGAATTATCACCAAAAAGGTCTGTCTTCGTCTCATCAGACCAGAGGATCTTATTTCTCATAGTCTGGGAGTCCTTCATGTGTTTTGTTAGCAAACTCTATGCGTTCTTTCATATGTCTAGCACTGAGGAGAGGTTTCCACTCTGCCATAGAGGCTCGACTGGTGGAGGGCTGCAGTGATAGTTGACTTTGTGGAACTTTCTCCCATCTCTCTACTGCATCTCTGGAGCTCAGCCACAGTGATCTTGGAGTTCTTCTTTACCTCTTTAACCAAGGCTCCTCTCCCCTCATTGCTGAGTTTGGCTGGATGGCCAGGTCTAGAAAGACTTCTGGTGGTCCCAAACGTCTTCCATTTAAGGATTATGGAGGCCACTGTGCTCTAAGGAACCTTGAGCCTTACTGTAATCTTTGGGAGGCAGAATAAAAAAAAATCAACAGCAGGTGAAGAATTGGTTTGATTTATTATTTATGCTGTTCCTCGGAAAAGTATAATGGATTAGACAACTTAATTCTTCGGGTCAGTGCGATTACAGAGATACGAGATTTATAGCGTTTTTTATGTTTAGCTTTTGTCACACAATAAAAAAACGCTTTTTATTGCAAAAACAAGTTTTTTGCATCAACATATTTAGATAGCTATAATTTTTCCATGTTTCATCTGACAGAGTCTTGTGATGGCTTGTTTTTTTCTGGACAAGTTGATGTTTTTATTGGTACCATTCGTTTGCACATGACTTTTTTTTTATCACTTTCTATTCCGATTTTTGGGAGGCAGAGTGAACAACAACCAGCAATTCAGGAATTGTTCCTTGGGTTTCTTTTTATGCCATTCCATATGTGGTAAAATTGATACGGCAGCTTTATTCTTTGAGTCCATAGGATTACAGCAATACCCCATTTATATCTTTTCTTGTTTTTTTTTTTTCGTTTTGTCCAATAAAACGGTTTTATAGAAAAAATAATTATGTTTGCATCGGAGAGCTATATATTTTTTATTTTTCTGCTGACAGAGCTGTATGGTGGCTTGTTTTTTGCAAGACAAGATGACGTTTTCAGTGATACCATTTTTGTTTCCATCTGTGCACACCTCCCGTCATGTGCAGATCACAGCTATAGAGGGAGCCATGGGCATTTTATTGTAGCCCAGCGCTCTGCACTGAGCTGCAATTTCCCTCTGTCTCCACTCATCGTTACTTGCAGTGTCCACAATGGAGCAGCACACTGACCCAATATTAACCGGTGTGCCTGTGCACACAAGTGATTCTTCATACAGTATGATGATGATGAAAAGCATAGCATGTAGTATTTGTCCCAGATTAACATACCAAACAAAGCCAGTGTATGTCAACAGCAGGCAGCTATGCAAACAAACACATGGAGCCAGTCAAATCTGCAATTTTCAGTCACGACTAGCGCAAATTTTAGTATGGCCATATAGCCCCAGCCTAATTATTTGCTCCAACAGAACAAATATGCTGTGGTTTTTCCACTTTTGATCTGTGCATGGAAAATCAGTTTGATGAGATTTTCAGAAATCTTATTTGCACACCATACAAAACAAATATATATAGAAAAAATTGACCAGCAGTGTGGATTTTACATTTTCTAAATTGACATGCTAATTTTTGCATTGCAAAGAGTGAAATCAGCATTTCTGCAACAATATCTGTTCTCCTTAGCCATACCTACCCCCCTCCTATTGGCCTACTTTTCTCCATACACACTGCCCTAGGGGTACCCTGGACCACTGAGGACACACCCCGTAGGATTCATATCCGATGCCCCATTTTACTATTCCTCCAAACTATACTGGAGCTCATATAAACTACATACTCTTCATGACCATACGTGTCTGGAACCCCCTCTCTCTCTCCCTTCTTCCCCCCCATGCCCATGCAGTAAATAGGCTGTCTGACTACCTATACATTGTGTAATGTTGATATTTTGTCATAATGACAGGTTATGCCTTAAAGGGACCATTGTCTTACCCTCTATTACTGCCACCCCTATGTTTGTGTATCAAAGGATTTAAGGTAAACACTGTATATTTCCTCTAACAGTAGTTAATTGATGAACTAGATTTACCTCTTTGCTGCAGGCTTATTCTTTGCTGCTCCTGACAGTATGCCCTTCATCGCCCCTGGTTGCCTTGTATATATTATATATATTATGTTGTATATATTGGTGTATTATTTTTCTCTTTCTTGTTCTTATTGTTAATTCCTCGTATAGTTTAATTTTATGTATTTTGTTATATGACAAACAGCTACTTATACTGTTTATTTACTTTCCTAGTAACCCCATGAATAAGACCCGGGAGGGTCGAAACGTCGGGTTTCTATCTACGAAATATCACAGTGGCAATTCTTTTTGTTGATTTGTTCTTTTGAATAAACCTGGCATATACCTTTTTGCATCATACCAGTTTCGAGTGTGCGGTAATTTTCTCTCTACTATTGACTTGACCACACGGTCTGTTTTACCAGCACCTCCTTGTCTTTGACCAGAGTGCACACCATTATCCTTGTTCATGCCATGTCATGACAGCCTCACACAGTGACCTCATAACACTCAGGAGCTGAGGAGCCAAGAAAGCGACAGAGGAGAAGCTGGGCCGAGGATGACACAGAAGTGAAGTCCAACTACAACAAAGGACATGGCCAGAGGTGGGAACTAGGTCCTGCAAATCTTTTTGCTCATCTCTAACTACAGGTAACCTAGAAGGAAATGAGAACTCTATGTTCACTTCTACATTGAGGTCTCCATGGCATATGACGTAGCATTATGCGGGGAGAGGAGTTTTTGTTAGTGAGTTGCCCACCAGGGTCTGGGGATACTCGGTACTGGGTTCGGGCAGCTTAAAGAGGGATGTCATGGTGGCGGTGAATCAATCCATGGCCCTGGCCGCCCATGTAAATGGGAAAGTCCTTAGAGGTGTTTTGAATAAAGTTTGTGTTCGTGACGCCACCTGTGGTATTTGGTCAGTGGGGACCGATGCTGCTTAAAGGGGTCCGCTGGGGTGATGGTATGGCAGCTAAGGCTACTTTCACACTAGCGTCATACGACGCACGTCGCAATGCGTCGTTTTGCTGAAAAAACGCATCCTGCATAATTGCTTGCAGGATGCGTTTTTCTCCATAGACTAACATTAGCGACGCATTGCCGCACGTCGCAACCGTTGTGTGACGGTTGCGTCATGTTGCGTCGGACCGTCAAAACCAAAAAACGTTGCATGTAACGTTTTTTGGTGCATCGTGTCCGCCATTTCCGACCGTGCATGCGCGGCCGGAACTCCGCCCCCTCCTCCCCGCAGCTCAGAATGGGGCAGCGGATGCGTTGAAAAACTGCATCCGCTGCCCCCGTTGTGCGGCGCTTTCACAGTATGCATCGGTACGTCGCAACGTCGAATTGCGACGTGCGTCGTACGACGCTAGTGTGAAAGTAGCCTTAGATGGTATAACTTCCCACAGGTGAAGTTGGGTCCCCCAGGGCTCCCGTTGTGTAGATGGAGATGGTGAGTGGTGCAATAAGAAACGGAGGACACAGGTTTGCAGTCTCTTTACCTGGTTTACCGAAGACTTCAGGCAGCCACAGTCCAGGGCACCAGATCACAGGTACAGGCAGGGTCCGGCCAGCTTGGAAGCGAGTTCAGAGTCCCTTTTACCAGGTGGAGTTAAAAGCCTTCCTACTATAGCGGTGGTGTAGTCCCTTACTGCCTGTGGCTTCTGTCAAGGTCCTCACAGTTCTCTCTGTCCTCCTTAAAGGGTAGGAGACTAACCCGTATGACCAGTTGCTCAAGCCTTTTTACAGGGTCTCTATCACGACCCGGGTTCTGTGCACCACTGTGTTTCCTGGGTATTAGGGCGGACAGGTTACGTATAGTTCAGCTGTCCTGCCGGTTTCTGCTGTGCCTCCTAGAGTCTGACATAACCTTCCAGCTACCAGAATCTGCATTCTGTAGGGAGGTAGCACAGTCGCAGCTATTCTCCCCAGTTGTCACTCTCTTGTGCTTCGCTCTCCTGCACGCTCACTACAAATCTGTTCTTCCTTCTGTATTCTTTCAATCCTGGAGCTGCAGCACCTCTGGCTGCACGGCCCCTCACTCGTCTCTCTGCCTCAGACTGCTCCAGTCTGCTGACTGGCACTCACTGACTTTCCCTCCAGTCTAGAATATATATATATATATATATATATATATATAGGGAAGCTCCACCTTCTGGCCTGGAATGTGAACATGTTGCATGTTTCTGTTTACCTGATAGAAGAGATCTTCCCTTGCTTCCAAGTGTGACATCACTCTCCCCATGAGGAAAGCAATGCCACTGTAACAACCAGGACATTAGCATCAAAAAGATGGGCACCATGACATGATGAGTTTTGCCAGGCAGGCAGTGTTTGTTGTGGTATGGAGTATGCAGTGCAGTAAACAAAATCCCACAACACTTATGTGAACAAAGCCTTACCAGTCGCAAATTTGTCGTAAGAATTTTGCACGGTAAATCTGCAGCAAATGGCAGTACAATACAAGTTAATGGGTTTTTCAACCTTTTTTCCAAGTCCCATATTGCAGAAAAAAATCAGCCCAAAAGTGAAAGCATGGTTCGGATTTCAAATCTGCAGTATTTTCACTATAACAGTATACAGATTTTAATTGTGGTTTTCAACCTATTCGATGCTTAGTAAATGGAGCAGGAAGAAATCCACAGCAAAATCCGCAATGAAATCCACAATGTCTTAGGCCGGTTTCACACGTCAGTGGCTCCGGTACGTGAGGTGACAGTTTCTTCACATACCGGAGCCACTGACACACGTAGACACAGTTAAATCAGTGCATCTGTGCAGATGTCATTGATTTTTTGCGGACCGTGTCTTCGTGTGCCAAACACGGAGACATGTCAGTGTTCGTGGGAGCGCATGGATTACACGGACCCATTAAAGTCAATGGATCCGTGTAAAACACGTACTGCACATGGACGTTGTCCGTGTGCAGTCCGTGTGCCGTGCAGGAGACAGCGCTACTGTAAGCGCTGTCCCCCCCACTGGTGCTGAAGCTGCGATTCATATCTTCCCTGCAGCAGCGTTTGCTGTAGAGAAGATATGAATAATCGTTTTTAAAATAAAGCTCCATGTAACTAACCCCCTCCCACCCCCTGTGCGCGCCCCCCCCCCCCCCGCTGTTATTAAAATACTCACCCGGCTCCCTTGCTGGCGCTGCTTCCTGTCCTGGCTGCACCTTCTACTGTATGAGCGGTCACGTGGGGCCGCCCATTACAATCATGAATATGCAGCTCCACCTCCCATAGGGGTGGAGCCGCATATTCATTACTGTAAATGAGCGGCCCCACGTGACGGCTCATACAGTAGAAGGTGCGGAAAGGACAGGAAGCAGCACTAGCCAGCGAGGGAGCCGGGTGAGTATTTTAATAACAGCGCTGTCTCCCACACGGTGCGTGTGGTACCCAGTGGGCACACGGGTGGCACACATGTGCCGCACGTGTGCCACACTGATGTGCCACAGAAACGCACCGGCACACGGACACGGATAATTCCGGTACCGATTTTTCCGGTACCGGAATTATCTGGACGTGTGAGACTACCCTTATTTGCAGTTTTACTCTTGGATTTGTAACCAAATCTGCGGAGATTTTCCTCAACTTGTGAATTTAGCCTAATCGTATATGGGCCACTCATTGTCTGCTGCTGGCCCATTCTGTGCTTGCTTCAAATTAGTTTGATTTTTTCATTTGGGTTTAGTGCTATTCTCAGAGGAGCGACTTGTGCCTTGCTGTATGACATGGGGTACATTGGAGCATTACTTCTCTGGTGGAGACATGGGGTAACTTCAGATCCATAATATTACGTACCCAAAGAGACCGAAGACTACCTGAATAGTTGCTATGTGTATAGCCTCTACTTCAATAAAGGAACACATGTTGAGTTCTTCTGTGGCTTGGTAAATATAGCTTGTATATTAGCCCGAAACAGGGTTAATTGATCTCTATGGAGATGAACAAGAAAGAGGCAGTAATGGATGCTCCCCGCAGGGCGTTCTTCTGGGCTCCATTCCTGAATCATGACCAAACAAAAAAAATAATGGTGAAGGAGGAATAAAAGTCAGGTTCCAAATTTAATAAGCAACTCCAACTTTTGAGGGGTTTTACAAAATACATTAGGGAATATATTCTTATTAATGGCTTCACTTTCATTAACAGCAGGGTGATCGGAAAATGGAGAAGGTCAGGTAGGAAAATGTCATCATCTCTTCAGCTTCCCTGCTGCCCGCCAGCAGAGTATAGAACATGCATATGCTGGGTGAGATAATATGAAAATCTGATAACCCAGCGTTCGTTACCATTGCTGCTCTGAAAAATAGAAATGGACACAGGACCCTTTCTTGCAGGGTTGAATGCATTTTTTTCTGCTCATGAGGAAAAATTTAAAGGAATTATATAATTCTGTTATTAAAAAGAAAAGCAAAAAAAATGGCCCCAAACTAAACTACCATGTGAGCCTAGCATATTTGTTGACAGCTGGCTATTTTATCTTTACAAGACAGATTTATGTACTTTTTATGGTTTCCCAATATTGCATAAAATGTAATATACCAACACCGGTCAATTCGCACAGATATTTGATTATCAAGAAATTTACTGTATGTGTACATGTATACTGTAAAAAGCCCCACTGGGGCTCCCAATCTAAATTCCCTATCAGTATTTCCTTGGCATGTGGGAGAAAACTGGAAATCGGAGTAAACCCCACAAACACGGGGAGAACATACAAACTCCTTGTAGATGTTGTCTTGTGTCGGTTTTTTAAACCAGTGCTAACCACTGAGCCACCGTGCTGCCCACTTACTACTAATGATCTATGCTATAGACCAGTGTTCCCCAAGTCCGGTCCTCAAGAGCCACCAACAGGTCATGTTTTCAGGATTTCCTTAGTATTGCACAGTTGATAATTGCATCACCTGGACAGGCAAGCATTCAATGACCTGTGCGATGCTAAGGAAATCCTGAAAACATGACCTGTTGGTGGCTCTTGAGGACTGGACTTGGGGAACACTGCTATAGACCAATCATTAACCCCATCACAACCTTGGGATTTTCCATTTTTGTGCTTTCATTTTTTGTTCCCTTTCTTCCCAGAGCTATAATTTTTTGGGGGGCAGTATGAGAGTTTGTTTTTTGTGGGACAAGTTGTACTTTTGAATGACATCATTGAGTTTTACCATATAGTGTACTATTTGTTGTAGATACAATGTTTTGGTCACAAGTTATTGCATTTTATTGAAATGTTGCGGAGACCAAAAAAAATTAATTTTGTTATTATGTGTCACAAATAATACATGTTTTATTTGTGTTTGAAGTATATTTTATTCTTTATTTATTAAAAGTTAAGTTTTATGGTACCCCATACTATAGAATTACAATGATCCTGGGACTCTATTTAGTGGCCATATTTGCTATTTTTGCACATGACAGCTGATCAAATTAGCTGTCATGTACCTGAAAAGGTGTGAGCTCAGTGCCGGAGCCTGCACCAAGTTCCAGGACACGACCTATGACGTACCTATATGTCATAGGACGTGAAGGGGTTAATACTGCATGCCAGGACAATAGAGATCTGTTGCTGAACATATGTAATAAGGTCATAGACCCTGCACTGCAGTGCGGCTCATTGGTACAGAACCGCATACTTCAGGGCTCTTCCTTAGGCCTCATTCAGACGTCCGTGTTCCATGAATGCGTTGCATCTATTTTTTTTTCACAGATACTACACGCACGCAATATAATCTATGCTGCTGCTCGCATGTCCATGTTTTTCAAAGACCATATGCCCGTGCAAAACACAAAGGAAACATGTCAGTTTTTTTCCAGCAGCATGGATGACAAGGACCAATAGATGTTTATGAGTCCGTGAAAAACACACACAGCTCACAGGTGGTATCAGTGTGTCATCGATGTGTTGTACATGTTTAACATTGCATACTATAGAAGAAGCTTTGTAATTTATAAATCTGTGAAAAACTCTGATGACACAGGAAACATTTTTTCAGGTACCCAGACGTGTGAAAAAGATCTTTACAGGCTTTGTCCGGTGCTGTATGTACAGAATTATTCTCTGCTCCTAGAGGATACGACAGTGGAGCATGACACTTTTTTGTCTTACTACAGTGCATTGAAAAGGTATTCCTACTCCATGAACTTTTCCACATTTTTTTATGTTACACCCATAAACATGACTGTAAAGTTTTTGAGATTTTATGTGATATACCAACACAAAGTACCAAGCATTTGAAAAGTGTAAATAAAATGATAGATGGTTTTCTAATTATATTTAAAATATAAATCTGAAAATTATGATGAGTAAGACATGGTTGTCCACGTAAATTGACATCTCAAGAAAGTTGAGCACTAAATGGAGAAAAGGCTTCTACACTCTACTGAAACTGCCCTCACTAAAGTCTCTAATGACCTACTAACAGCTAAATCTAATGGTCACTACTCCATGCTAATTCTCTTAGATCTCTCCGCAGCATTCGACACTGTGGATCATCAGCTCCTCCTGACTATACTCCGCTCCATCGGCCTCAAGGACACCATTCTCTCCTGGTTCTCCTCCTATCTCTCTGACCGCTCCTTCACTGTATCTTTTGCTGGTTCCTCCTCCACCTTCCCCTTACTGTTGGGGTTCCTCAAGGATCAGTCCTAGGCCCCCTCCTCTTCTCTTTGTATTCTGCCCCTATTGGACAAACAATCAGTAGATTTGGTTTCCAGTACCATCTCTATGCTGACGACACCCAATTATACACCTCTTCTCCTGTTATCACGCCGACCTTTTTAGTAAACACCAGTGATTTTCTTACTGCTGTCTCTAACATCATGTCCTCCCTCTATCTGAAACTGAACCTGTCAAAAACTGAACTCGTGTTTTCTCTCTCTATTAACCTACCTTTGCCTGACATTGCCATCTCCATGTGCGGGTCCATCATTACTCCAAAGCAACATGCCCCCTGCCTTGGGGTCATACTTGATTCCGAGCTTTCATTCACCCCCCACATCCGATCACTGGCTCGCTCTTCTTATCTGCATCTCAAAAACATTTCTAGAATTCGCCCTTTTCTTACTTTCGACTCTACAAAAAATCTTACTGTTTCACCTATTCATTCTCGTCTGGACTATTGTAACTCTCTACTAATCGGCCTCCCTCTTACCAAACTCTCCCCACTCCAATCTGTCCTGAATGCTGCAGCCAGAATCATATGCCTCACCAACCGTTACACCGATGCCTCTACCTTGTGCCAGTCATTACACTGGTTACCCATCCACTCAAGAATCCAGTACAAAACTACTACCCTCATCCACAAAGCACTCCATGGCTCAGCACCACCATACATATCCTCTCTGGTCTCAGTCTACCACCCTACCCGTGCCCTCCGCTCCGCTAGAGACCTCAGGTTAGCATCCTCAATAATCAGAACCTCCCACTCCCGTCTCCAAGACTTACACGTGCTATGCCAATTCTTTGGAATGCACTACCTAGGTTAAGACGATTAATCCCCAATCCCCACAGTTTTAAGCGTGCCCTAAAAACTCATTTGTTCAGATTGGCCTACCGCCTCGACGCATTAACCTAACTATCCCTGTGTGGCCCATTAAAAAAAAACAAACAAACATAATTGGGTTCCTCGCATCATGTTCTCATACACTTTATGCAGTTAATAGCCCTCTGTGTCTGTACTGCTACATACTTAGGCAGTTAACTGGTTCATGCAGGTTTACATGCACATCTGAGCCTTACACTATGGCTGGTCCGAATGACTAAAGCAATTGTTACCATCCACCTCTCGTGTCTCCCCTTTTCCTCATAGTTTGTAAGCTTGCGAGCAGGGCCCTCATTCCTCTTGGTATCTATTTTGAACTGTGATTTCTGTTATGCTGTAATGTCTATTGTTTGTACAAGTCCCCTCTATAATTTGTAAAGCGCTGCGGAATATGTTGGCGATATATAAATAAAATTATTATTATTATTATTAAAAGGCCAAGCGGCTCATGGTCACTCTTGAGGAGCTGCAGAGATCTGCAGCTCAGGTGGAATAATCTGTCCACACATAGCTAGCATGTGGAAGTAGGTGCTCTTGTCAAATGAGACCTAAGCAGAACTTTTTGGGCTAAATGCAAAACGGTATGAGTGTCATAAAACTAACACTGCTCATCACTCTGAAAACACCATCCCCACTGTCAAACATACTGGTGGCACAATCATGCTGTGCAGATGCTTTTCTTTAGCAGGACAGGGAAGCTGGTCAGAGTTGATGGGTATATGGATGGAGCTAATTACAGGGAAATCCTTGAGGAAAACCTGTTATTGACTGCAAAAGACTTGAGACTGGGGCATAGGTTCACTTTCTAGCAGGACAACAACCCTAAACATACTGCCAGAGCTACAATGGAATGGCTTAGATCAAAGCATATTCATGTGTTTGAATGGCCTTGTCAAAGTCCAGACCTAAATCGCATTGAGAATCTGAAGCATGACTTGAAAAATTGATGTTCACAGACGCTTTTCATCCTCTCTCACTGAGCTAGAGCTAGTTTGCAACCTCTAGATGTGCAAAGCTGGCAGAGACAAAGCCCAAAAGACTTGCAGTAGTAACTGCAGCGAAATGTGGTCATACAGAGTATTGACTCAGGGGGGCTGAATACAAATGCATACAATTTTCAGATTTATACTCTTAAAATATTTAGAAAGCCATGTATTATTTCCTTTATACTTCACATATACTTGCTACTTCGTACTGTTATATCACATAAAATTTCAATAAAATAAATTTAAGCTTGTGGGTGTAATGTGAAAAAATATGGAGAAGTTCACAGGCTATGAATACGTGCCTGCTCCGAAACCCACTTGAAAAGCACTAACTAAATACTCATAAGAATGAAAATATGCACTGCAATATAAAAACAATCTACAGTTAAAATGAATCTGTCAGCAGGTTTTTGTTATGTAATCCGAAGACAGCAGGAGAGTCTGAAACAGATTTTAGGGATGTGTCACTTATTAGTAGTGATGGGCGAACCCCTGGATGTTCAAGTCTGATGGGTCTGGCTGAACGGTTAAAACAAAAGTTATGTTTGGGTACCAAAAGAGAACCCAAACCGGGACCCCATTCATGTGAATGGTAGGCCCGGACATCCAGTATTTGCAATGATGTTATGTGCATGACAGCGCGGGAAACACTGCCTCTGATTGGCGATAAGATCGTTACCGCTAGTTAGAGAGGTTTTCAATAGTGTTCATGTCTGGACATTGGGCTGCCCATGACAGGGTTTTGATGTGGTGGTCTCCTAATTTTTGCCAGAGCTGTATATCAGTAGGCAGCACTGAAATAATAAACTCAGCTACTGATATATAAGTGGGCAGCGGCCAATGTGTTAAAGATAACAAACAGAGTTATATTCACCTAAAATCCATTCCATTGAAGCCATGGTCTCCTGTAAAAAAAAACAAAAATAAAAAACAAGCATATCCCTCATCTGTCTGACGTTCTTTCCCACATCGCAATCCATGTCTGGGCTAAATAGTTTTCAACCTGGACGGTGCCAAGATGCGACCTACCAGGCTGAGAACCACAGGAGTAAGCTGCTGCAAGCTCAGCCTCAGTGACTAGCAATGACGTCATCGAGGTTACCGGAGTTACTCAAGCTGCTTTGCCAGCTGGGCCCTGTAGCTGTGATCTCAAACTGTCAAATGGTTAAAAGAATTGAGCTGAACATTATTCTAGTGTTTTTCACTCTGGAGACATTGCTATGTGAATAGGACCACTGAGTGGGCATGAATGGGGGAAATTGCAAGTGTTTGTGGGTCACAATTTGGACAATATTAGTGTACTGAGCCAGAATGGGAGGTATTAGTGGAGGTGGCTACAATTGAAGTCATTATTAATGTCACCCCATTGTAGGCCCCATACATAAATAATGTCACCATTGTGGCCCCATCCACTAAATATTAATGTATGGTGCTACAATGAAGAATAAAGGAAGGTAGATCCAGCACGATGACCCTTGCTGGATGTATCTTACGTTTTTCTTCATTACTTCTTGCCGTACTACAATCTCGTCCATGCAGAGGAGATCCTCGGTCCGTGGGTGAGCTGAATGTCAGGTTTACCGCAACGTTTCCTATGACTTTTCCACAGCGGAGATTGTTACTATATGGAGGAATACAAGGTGCATGCTTTTACTATATGGGTAGTAACAAACTGGGAAAAGGAAGAACAACACAAAAACCAACATGAATCTGCTCACCTGGTGGTGTTGCAACAAAGAAACATGTAATAAAAACATATACCAGCTGCTGCAAGACACAAGTCCAAAGGCCTTAGAGAAAGAACGTATCCAGGTGAAGTGTCACATTAAATTAAATGAATATTATCCTTAGAAACTTTATTTTAGCAGGTTTACAAAGTCAATGCGTTTCGAGCTCAGCACAGGACCTCTTCATCAGGTTTTTGTCATTTGCGTTGTAAGCCTGTTAAAATAAAATTTCTAAGGATAATATTCGTTAATTCGATTATCAGCAGCACATCCTGTGACACTTCACCCGGATATGTTCTTTACTATATGGGGACAGAAAAGCTGTATGTTACTACTGTACGGGTGCCACTAAGGAAGGGGGCAATAGTGCTGCATTTGAGCACAAAGGTAGACATTACTACTGTATTATGGAAAAAGGGGGAATTCTAGAATTGTACGGGGGCCACAAAAGGGGACATAAGCATTAGTACTGTTTGAGGGCCACAGAGGGAAACATATCTCTTGTGATGACATCCAGTGGAGTAACTTGAGTCCAATGGGCCCTGATGCAAAATTTGGACATTTGTTCCACTTGCTGATGCATGCTGGTTAGATGTATCGGCCCTTGTAGCATTTTAAATCCTATAAGGACAACCATGTTGCCCTTTCCCCCATTATGTAAGAATGATCCCGTCCTGGGCTCCTTTCTGGTATATATCTTCCCCATTATGGTATATATGTCCCCCAGTCTAGTATATATATCCCTCATCCTGGGTCCATCCTGGTATACATGTCCTCCTTCCTGGGCCCATCCTGGTATGTATGTCCTGCATCCTGGGCTCCCTCCTTCCTGGTATATATGTGGCTCATCCTGGTATATATGTCCCCTATCCTGGTATATATATCCCCCAACCTGGCATATGGTATATGTCCCCTATCCTGGTATACATGTCACCCATCCTGGTTTACCATATATGTCCCCTATCCTGGTATACAGTATATGTCCCCCATCCTGGGCCCCTTCCTGGTATATATCTTTCCCATCCTGGTATATATGTGGCCCATCCTGGTATATATGTCCCCCACATTATAGTATATGTATCCCCCATTCTGGTATATATGTCACTTATCCTGAGCCCCATATTTGCATACAGTATATGTCACCAATCCTGGTATTTATGTCCCCCATCCTGGTATATACAGTGGCATGTAAAAGGTTGGGCACCTCTGGTAGATATTACTGTTATTGTGAACAGTTAAACAAGTTGAAGATTAAATTATATCTAAAAGGCCTAAAGTTAAAGATGACACATTTCCTTTGTATTTTAGGCAATATTGTCTTTGTTTACATTTTAAAAATTACAAAAAGGAAAATGAGCCGATGCAAAAGTTTTGGTACCCTGCATGGTTAGTACCTAGTAGCATGCCTTTTGAAAGTATCACAGCTTGCAAACAGTTTTTGTAGCCAGCCAAGAGTATTTCAAATCTTGTTTGAGGGATTTTCATCCCTTCTTCCTTGGAAAATTCTTCCAGTTCTGTGAGAATCCTGGGTCGTCTTACATGCACTTCTACTTTGAGGTTTAGCCACAGATTTTCAATGATGTTCAGATTAGAGGACTGTGAGGGCCAATGTAAAACCTTCAGCTTGTGTCTTTTGAGGTAGTCTATTGTGGATTTTGACGTGTGTTTAGGATAATTATCCATTTGTATAAGCCATCCCCTTTTCAATTTCTGCATGTTTAATGGTTGGGGAGATGTTCTTTGCCTGAAATTCTGTGCCCTTTTTTTTTCTCTACACGTACCTTTGATCATTGTGGCCAAAAGGTTCTGTAGCTGAATTTTATGGTGAGGATGCAGGAGAGGTTTTCCTCTGATTACTTTTCCATAAAGGCCACATGAATCTGCTAAATCTTTCTGAAGGTTTTTTGTAGTCAAGCAGGGCTTCTGATATGCCTCTGTAGCAATTCTATAAGCAGCTCCACTGAAATTTTGCTTGGTCTTCCAGACTTTATCTGTTCCTATTAGCTGTCATTTTTTAATTACATTTCGAACTGAGGAAAGGACAACTTAGCAAAACCTTTGTTATCTTCTGTGAGAAAGTGACCGGTGTCATATGCGCGGGTCGATATGTATCCCCCAGGATGCAGATGGAGTCCTATTAGAACCGCTGGAGTGCCTTGACATCTGTGAGTCACAGGGCAAAAAAAAGTAAGCGTGGACCTGGTCAAGCTATTTGGCCTGATCATTGCTCAGTAAAAGCCAACATTGGCTTTTATTTTTTAAACAAACTGCAGGAAGGAAGTTGGATTGGTCTGTTTCCTCCAGGCCTGGTCTTGCAAGTGGCCTATGGCCACAGATTCCAGTTTGAGAGAAAAACCCTTGCAGCAGAGGGTTGGGTGTGTCAGTGTGGAGTTTGCATGGTGTAGAGTAGGCAGCTCTGCAACAGCACTACCTGTGTGAGGGAACACAGAGCCCAGGGGAGCGAACTCCTTGCACCCTGCATCGTAATACGGTGGTGCGGTCTCCCTCGGCAACAAGACTGTTTTGTTTCCTGGCTGCGATCCGGTGGATACATTTTCTTTTGTTTGTTAGCTTTTGGACATTAAACCTACATTTACTTTGAATTTTCCTTGGTCATTGCCTCATCATTGCATAGCGTGGACACCGCTGCATTACACTTCTTATAGCCTTCTCCTGCTTTGTAGGTCTCCACATTTTCATTTTCATTGTCCTAGGCAGCTGCTTAGAAGAACCCACAGAACCCATGGCTGCTGTTTTTTGGCACAAGGTTAAAGGAGGTTGGGTTTTTTGTTATGATCAGGTGGCCTTGGAGCAGCATGAAATGACCTTCACTGGAGCAGTGGTAACTTTACTGACCGCAATCCCTGATCCTATCACCGCAACTAGAAGTAGCCGTGGGGTGTGCCTAACCAAACCTAGACACCTCGACACAGCCTAAGGACTAAATATCCCTAAAGATGGAAATAGTAAAACTCTCTTGCCTCAGAGTAGACCCCTGTTATGAAAGGTAATTCAGTACCACAATGGACATAGAGGTCAGCGCACATACAGTGACCTGGCAATAACCCAAAAAACCAGAACGAGCTCTGAGACGTGGGAACTCTGTTGACCGCAATCCCTAATCCTCTCCAACACACTAAAGGCAGCCGTGGATTGCGCCTAACGCTCCCTATGCAACTCGGCACGGCCTGAGAAACTAGCTAGCCTGAAGATAGAAAATAAGCCTACCTTGCCTCAGAGAAATACCCCAAAGGAAAAGGCAGCCCCCACATATAATGACTGTGAGTTAAGATGAAAAGACAAACGTAGAGATGAAATAGATTTAGCAAAGTGAGGCCCAACTTTCTGAACAGAGCGAGGATAGGAAAGGTAACTTTGCGGTCAACACAAAACCCTACAAAAACCACGCAAAGGGGGCAAAAAGACCCTCCGTACCGAACTAACGGCACGGAGGTACACCCTCTGCGTCCCAGAGCTTCCAGCAAGCAGAAAAAAACAAATTGACAAGCTGGACAGAAAAAAAACAGCAAACAAATAGCAAAGAGGAACTTAGCTATGCAGAGCAGCAGGCCACAGGAACGATCCAGGAGGAAACAGGTCCAATACTAGAACATTGACTGGAAGCCAGGATCAAAGCACTAGGTGGAGTTAAATAGAACAGCACCTAACGACTTCACCACATCACCTGAGGAAGGAAACTCAGAAGCCGCAGTACCACTTTCCTCCACCAACGGAAGCTCACAGAGAGAACCAGCCGAAGTACCACTTGTGACCACAGGAGGGAGCTCTGCCACAGAATTCACAACAGTACCCCCCCCTTGAGGAGGGGTCACCGAACCCTCACCAGAGCTCCCAGGACTACCAGGATGAGCCATATGAAAGGCACGAACAAGATCGGGAGCATGGACATCAGAGGCAAAGACCCAGGAATTATCTTCCTGAGCATAACCCTTCCACTTAACCAGATACTGGAGTTTCCGCCTTGAAACACGAGAATCCAAAATCTTCTCCACAATATACTCCAACTCCCCCTCCACCAAAACCGGGGCAGGAGGATCAACAGATGGAACCATAGGTGCCACGTATCTCCGCAACAATGACCTATGGAATACGTTATGTATGGAAAAAGAATCTGGAAGGGTCAGACGAAAAGACACAGGATTAAGAACCTCAGAAATCCTATACGGACCAATAAAACGAGGTTTAAACTTAGGAGAGGAAACCTTCATAGGAATATGACGAGAAGATAACCAAACCAAGTCCCCAACCCGAAGTCGGGAACCCACACAGCGTCTGCGATTAGCGAAACGTTGAGCCTTCTCCTGGGACAAAGTCAAATTGTCCACTACATGAGTCCAAATCTGCTGCAACCTGTCCACCACAGTATCCACACCAGGACAGTCCGAAGACTCAACCTGCCCTGAAGAGAAACGAGGATGGAACCCAGAGTTGCAGAAAAACGGTGAAACCAAGGTAGCCGAGCTGGCCCGATTATTAAGGGCGAACTCAGCCAAAGGCAAAAAGGACACCCAGTCATCCTGATCAGCAGAAACAAAGCATCTCAGATATGTTTCCAAGGTCTGATTGGTTCGTTCGGTCTGGCCATTAGTCTGAGGATGGAAAGCCGAGGAAAAAGACAAGTCAATGCCCATCCTACCACAAAAGGCTCGCCAAAACCTCGAAACAAACTGGGAACCTCAGTCAGAAACGATATTCTCTGGCATGCCATGTAAACGAACCACATGCTGGAAAAACAATGGCACCAAATCAGAGGAGGAAGGCAATTTAGACAAGGGTACCAAATGGACCATCTTAGAGAAGCGATCACAGACCACCCAAAGGACTGACATCTTTTGAGAGACGGGAAGATCTGAAATAAAATCCATAGAGATATGTGTCCAAGGCCTCTTTGGGACCGGCAAGGGCAAAAGCAACCCACTGGCACGAGAACAGCAGGGCTTAGCCCGAGCACAAATCCCACAAGACTGCACAAAAGTACGCACATCCCACTACAGAGATGGCCACCAAAAGGATCTAGCCACTAACTCTCTGGTACCAAAGATTCCAGGATGACCAGCCAACACCGAACAATGAACCTCAGAGATAACTTTATTCGTCCACCTATCAGGGACAAACAGTTTCTCCGCTGGGCAACGATCAGGTTTATTAGCCTGAAATTTTTGCAGCACCCGCCGCAAATCAGGGGAGATGGCAGACACAATTACTCCCTCTTTGAGGATACCCGCCGGCTCAGATACACCCGGAGAGTCGGGCACAAAACTCCTAGACAGAGAATCCGCCTTCACATTTTTAGAGCCCGGAAGGTATGAAATCACAAAGTCAAAACGGGCAAAAAACAACGACCAACGAGCGTGTCTAGGATTCAACCGCTTGGCGGACTCGAGATAAGTCAAGTTCTTATGATCAGTCAAGACCACCACGCGATGCTTAGCTCCTTCAAGCCAATGACGCCACTCCTCGAATGCCCACTTCATGGCCAGCAACTCTCGATTGCCCACATCATAATTTCGCTCAGCAGGCGAAAACTTCCTGGAAAAGAAGGCGCATGGTTTCATCACCGAGCAATCAGAACTTCTCTGCGACAAAACAGCCCCTGCTCCAATCTCAGAAGCATAAACCTCGATCTGGAACGGAAGCGAAACATCTGGTTGACACAACACAGGGGCAGAAGAAAAACGACGCTTCAACTCTTGAAAAGCTTCCACCGCAGCAGAAGACCAATTGACCAAATCAGCACCTTTCTTGGTCAAATCGGTCAATGGTTTAGCAATACTAGAAAAATTGCAGATGAAGCGACGATAAAAATTAGCAAAGCCCAGGAACTTTTGCAGACTTTTCAGAGATGTCGGCTGAGTCCAATTATGGATGGCTTGGACCTTAACAGGGTCCATCTCGATAGTAGAAGGGGAAAAGATGAACCCCAAAAATGAAACCTTCTGAACACCAAAGAGACACTTTGATCCCTTCACAAACAAAGAATTAGCACGCAGGACCTGAAACACCGTTCTGACCTGCTTCACATGAGACTCCCAATCACCCGAGAAGATCAAAATGTCATCTAAGTACACAATCAGGAATTTATCCAGGTACTCTCGGAAGATGTCATGCATAAAGGACTGAAACACTGATGGAGCATTGGCAAGTCCGAATGGCATTACTAGATACTCAAAATGGCCCTCGGGCGTATTAAATGCAGTTTTCCACTCATCGCCTCGCTTAATACGCACAAGATTATACGCACCACGAAGATCTATCTTGGTGAACCAACTAGCCCCCTTAATCCGAGCAAACAAATCAGATAACAATGGCAAGGGGTACTGAAATTTAACCGTGATCTTATTTAGAAGGCGGTAATCTATACAAGGTCTCAGTGAACCATCCTTCTTGGCCACAAAAAAGAACCCTGCTCCTAATGGCGACGATGACGGGCGAATATGCCCCTTCTCCAAAGACTCCTTCACATAACTCCGCATAGCGGCGTGCTCAGGTACAGATAAATTAAACAGTCGACCTTTTGGGAATTTACTACCAGGAATCAAATCGATAGCACAATCACAATCCCTATGCGGAGGTAGGGTATCGGACTTGGGCTCATCAAATACATCCCGGTAATCAGACAAGAACTCTGGAACCTCAGAAGGGGTGGATGACGAAATAGTCAGAAATGGGACATCACCATGTACCCCCTGACAACCCCAGCTGGACACAGACATGGATTTCCAATCTAATACTGGATTATGGACTTGTAGCCATGGCAACCCCAACACGACCACATCATGCAGATTATGCAACACCAGAAAGCGAATAACCTCCTGATGTGCAGGAGCCATGCACATGGTCAGCTGGGTCCAGTACTGAGGCTTATTCTTGGCCAAAGGCGTAGCATCAATTCCTCTCAATGGAATAGGACACTGCAAGGGCTCCAAGAAAAACCCACAACGCCTAGCATACTCCAAGTCCATCAAATTCAGAGCAGCGCCTGAGTCCACAAATGCCATGACAGAATACGATGACAAAGAGCAGATCAAGGTAACAGACAGAAGAAATTTTGACTGTACCGTACCAATGGTGGCAGACCTAGCGAACCGCTTAGTGCGCTTAGGACAATCAGAGATAGCATGAGTGGAATCACCACAGTAGAAACACAGCCCATTCAGACATCTGTGTTCTTGCCGTTCAACTCTGGTCAAAGTCCTATCGCACTGCATAGGCTCAGGTTTAAGCTCAGGTAATACCGCCAAATGGTGCACAGATTTACGCTCGCGCAAGCGTCGACCGATCTGAATGGCCAAAGACATAGACTCATTCAGACCAGCAGGCATAGGAAATCCCACCATGACATCCTTAAGGGCTTCAGGGAGACCTTTTCTGAAAATAGCTGCGAGCGCACCTTCATTCCACTGAGTGAGTACGGACCACTTTCTAAATTTCTGACAATATACCTCTATTTCATCCTGACCCTGACACAGAGCCAGCAAATTCTTCTCTGCCTGATCCACAGAATTAGGCTCATCGTACAGCAATCCGAGAGCCAGGAAAAATGCATCGATATTACTTAATGCAGGATCTCCTGACGCAAGAGAAAATGCCCAGTCCTGAGGGTCGCCACACAAAAAAGAAATAACGATCCTAACTTGTTGAACTGGGTCACCAGAGGAGCGGGGTTTCAAAGCCAGAAATAGTTTACAATTATTTTTTAAACTCAGAAATTTAGTTCTATCTCCAAAAAACAAATCAGGAATAGGAATTCTTGGTTCTAACATAGAATTCTGAACCACAAAGTCTTGAATACTTTGTACTCTTGCCGTGAGCTGATCCACACATGAAGACAGACCTTTAATGTCCATTGCTACACCTGTGTCCTGAACCACCCAAATGTCTAGGGGAAAAAAAAGGCAAAACACAGTGCAAAGAAAAAAAAATGGTCTCAGAACTTCTTTTTTCCCTCTATTGGGAATCATTAGTACTTTGGGCTTCCAGTACTGTTATGAAAGGTAATTCAGTACCACAATGGACATAGAGGTCAGCGCACATACAGTGACCTGGCAATAACCCAAAAAACCAGAACGAGCTCTGAGACGTGGGAACTCTGTTGACCGCAATCCCTAATCCTCTCCAACACACTAAAGGCAGCCGTGGATTGCGCCTAACGCTCCCTATGCAACTCGGCACGGCCTGAGAAACTAGCTAGCCTGAAGATAGAAAATAAGCCTACCTTGCCTCAGAGAAATACCCCAAAGGAAAAGGCAGCCCCCACATATAATGACTGTGAGTTAAGATGAAAAGACAAACGTAGAGATGAAATAGATTTAGCAAAGTGAGGCCCAACTTTCTGAACAGAGCGAGGATAGGAAAGGTAACTTTGCGGTCAACACAAAACCCTACAAAAACCACGCAAAGGGGGCAAAAAGACCCTCCGTACCGAACTAACGGCACGGAGGTACACCCTCTGCGTCCCAGAGCTTCCAGCAAGCAGAAAAAAACAAATTGACAAGCTGGACAGAAAAAAAACAGCAAACAAATAGCAAAGAGGAACTTAGCTATGCAGAGCAGCAGGCCACAGGAACGATCCAGGAGGAAACAGGTCCAATACTAGAACATTGACTGGAAGCCAGGATCAAAGCACTAGGTGGAGTTAAATAGAACAGCACCTAACGACTTCACCACATCACCTGAGGAAGGAAACTCAGAAGCCGCAGTACCACTTTCCTCCACCAACGGAAGCTCACAGAGAGAACCAGCCGAAGTACCACTTGTGACCACAGGAGGGAGCTCTGCCACAGAATTCACAACAGACCCCCAAAGGATAGGTAGCCCCCCACAAATGATGATGATGAGTAGGAGAGGAAAAGACACACGCAGACAGAAACCAGGGATAAGCAAAGGAGGCTACTTCTACCTAGATAGGACAGGATAGTACAGGATACTATGCGGTCAGCATAAAACACTACAAAATATCCACAGCAGAAAAATACAAAAACTCCACCACCTAACTAAAGATGTGGAGAGTATATCTGCGACTCCAGTGAGTCCAACTAGACTGAGAAAAACATCAGGCACAATCTAGCAGGAACAAAATAGAAACAAGATAAGCACAGAAAATAAACACACAGCAGTGTGTCTAAAAAAATGAAGAAAACACTTATCTTAGCTGAATTGGCAGCAACCAGGAGCGGCCAGGCAGAGGACCAACACTTCTAAAGGAACATTGACTACTGGCAAGGACTAATGAATCCTGCACAGCTAAATACCCCAGTCCAAATTGCAATTAGCAGAAACACCTGTCCAAGACTGCTGCTCAGTTATAACTGCATTACAATCAACAACCACCGGAGGGAGCCCAAGAGCAGAATTCACAACAGTTTTTATAAAGTTGTGAAATCTGCAATGCCTCTCCTTTCCGAACGATGATAGTGAACAAGCCATAACTCTAACAGGCTAATTAAGGTCTGAAACCTTGGTCACAGTTATCTGAGCAAACAAATCTCTAAGGGTGCCCAACTTTTGATTTGACTAATTTTCCTTTTTGAATTTTTAAAAATGAAAAAAATTACAATAATTTTTTTTTGCATAAAATACAAAGAAAATGTGTCATCTTAAACTTTAGGCCTTTTAGAGATAATTTAATCTTCAACTTGCATAACTGATCATAATGAAAGGAATTTTGTCCAGGGGTGCCCAAACCTTTCCCTGCCCCTGTATGTCACCAACCTTGGTATATATGCCCCCCATCCCGGGCCTATCTTGGTATATACGCTCCCCGTCCTGATATATACAGGTGCTTCTCACAAAATTAGAATATCATCAAAAAGTTAATTTATTTCAGTTCTTCAGTACAAAATCTGAAACTCATATATTAGACAGAGTCATTACAAACAGAGTGATCTATTTCAAGTGTTTGTTTCTGTTAATGTTGATGATTATGGCTTATGGGCAATGAAAACCCAAAAGTCATTATCACAGTAAATTAATTAACATAAAACATCATACACTTTGATGGGGCTACATTATATTCTATGGGGAGGTGGGCTGTATTATATTTTATGGGGGTTACAGTATATTCTATGGGGGGCTGTATTATATTCTGTGGGGGGCTACATTATATTATATGGGGGAGGGCTGTATTAGATTTTATGAGTGAAGATTGCATCATACTCTTTGATGGGGCTACATTATATTCTATGGGGAGGTGGGCTGTATTATATTCTATGGGGGCTGTATTATATTTGACAAGGGAGGACTGCATCATAGTCTTTGATCGGGCTACATTATATTCTATGGGGAGGTGGGCTGTATTATATTCTATAGGGGCTACATTATATTCTATGAGGGAGGATTGCATTATACTCTTTTATGGGGCTACATGATATTCTATGGGGAGGTGGTCTGTATTATATTCTATGGGGGCTACATTATATTCTATATATTCTATGTATTAAATGTATTCTATGTATTAAATGTATTATATTCTATGAGGGTTGATTGCATCATACTCTATGGAGGGGCTACATTGTATTCTATGGGGGCTAAATTATATTGTATGGGGGGCTTCATTATACTCTATGAGGGGGCAACATTATATTTTACATTATATTCTATGGGGAGTTGCATTATACTACATGAGGAGGGCTACATTGTATTCTATGGAGGGGCTACATCATATTCTATGGGGGGCTGCATTATACTATATGGAGAACTGCGGTGAATATTATACTATGTGGAGGACTATGGGGTGTATTATACTAAACAAGAAAAATGCTGCATATTCATCGAGTGATTGGATTGTATATGCTGGAACAGAAATCATTGTTCACAGCAGCGCATCGCCGGTGTAACCTGTAGATGTGCTGCTGATACTCTATGGGGACAGATTGATCTAATAGTGCTTGTTCTGTTCCCATCAGTTGGTGTAAAGAGGCTGGGAAACAAGCGAACGACCTCCATATTGTCGATCACACTCGATTATTAGCGGCCTGAACTCAGCGCATGTAAATACAACAGAAATGCTTCTGTGTGATGTGCAATATGTTAGCATTTGGGGCCCCATTTTAAAAATTGCCTAGGGCTCCACTTTGCCTAAAACCAGCCCTGCCTGGTATATATGTCCCCAATTCTGCCACTGTTCTTTAGAGCATAAAAAATTTAATGATTCTACTCAACATCCTCCGCACCCACACTGCACAACATCCTTTTCTGTAGCCGGCGCAGAATTTGGCAGCTGACATCGGCATGCAAGCCTTGGGCAGCACATGAAGTCACTACCATGTGCAGCCCGTGACTTGCATGCTGACATCAGCTGCTAGCCTGTGGTTGGTGGTGTCTTTTGCGGTGCAGTTACCAAGCTGGTCTCTGTGCCACAATGCATTTCAGCTGAATGCACGTCCTCGGACGCACGTCCAGCTGAAATATGCACAGGTGTTGGCGAGCTCCTTCTCCCACATCGGCCCGGTGATGGTCACACCCTCTGCGACTGTGATCATTGCGCCCCCGATGGCGTCACAAAGGGCGTCCTGTGTATAATGTCACTGGTGATCACTGTATTATCCACATACAGAGTTCCAGTGTATAATGTCACTGGTGACAGTGTGTTATCTGTACACTGATGCTATGTACCATCTACAGAGTTTCTGTGTATAATTTCAATTTAATTTTGGTGATCACTGTATTACCACTATACTTACACTATATATTATATGCAAAGCTTCTGTATATAATGTCACTGGTGATCACTGTATTACCTATACACTATAGAGCTTCTGTCATTATATTACCTGTACACTTAGTATATAGTTTTCCTACAGCACTCCTGTGTATAATGTCACTTGTGATCACTGTAATACCTCTATACTTACACTATATATTACTGTATTTTTCGGACTATAAGGCGCACCCCAAATTTTCAGAAGGAAAATAGGGAAAAAAATGTGTCAAATAAGGGTCCGTCTCACAGTCCGGATTCAGCTTACGGGGGAGGGGTTTCGGCACAGTAGAGGAGTGGTCACAGGGGTTGTTCAGTGGTCCAGACTGGTGCGGTGGCCTCTGGGAAATCCCATCCCAGGCTGGTGCGGTGGTGCTGGTCTGTGGTGCTGCTCTGTGGTGTGGCAGGGCTCTGCCGGCATTTTGCGACAGGTGCTCTGCGGGGCGTCGGTGCTCTGTGGGGCGGCGGTGCTCTGTGGGACGGGTCCATTCCTGCGATGCGGTGGCCTCTGGGAAAATGTTCGCTGGGGGGTGGTGCATGATCAGATTCAGATCTCGGCAACGACATCTCATCTCGAGATCTCGGGAGACAAGATCTCGTTGCCGAGATCTGAATCTGAACATGCGCCATCCCCAGCGACCATTTTCTTGGAGGCCACCGCATCGCAGGAATAGATCTGCATGGACCTCTGGGCATTCATGAAATGACGGCGAAGCCCCACTGCCCCACAGACCACCGCTACCGCCGCCCCACAGACCACTGCTACCACTGCCCCCATCCCACAGAGGACGGCCACTGCCGCCCAAAAGGCCACCGCCGCTCCCATCCCACAGAGCACCATCGCTGCCCAACAGGCCACTGCCACAACAGAGAGCTGCACCAGCCTGGGAAGGGAGGCTGCAACGTCGGACCGGCACCACCACCACTGCATTTGTAAGTGTATTCTGACTATAAGACGCACCCCCATTTTCCCCAAAAAAAGTTTCGGAAAAAAGTGTGTCTTATAGTCTGAAAAGTACGGTATATACAAAGCTCCTATGTACAAAGTCACTTCTGATCACTGTATTACCTGTACATTATACACTATCTATAGAGCTCACTGTCATGCCGTTGCTGCCGCCGCCTCTCCCCACTGCAGCTCGCCGGGTGCGCGCGCGCGTCGCATTCAGCTCTGCGCGTGTGCACATCTGATTCCTCTGTTGGCGCTCTTTCCTGACCTCTCTGTCATCCTGGAGGACTGTAACCCGGAAGTAGCTCCCATGCTGCTATGTAAACTGCTTCCTGCTGCTTCTCTGTGCCTGATGTTCATTTGTGTTTACAAGTGCTTCTGGTCACCTGTGGTCTCTGTGCGTTCCTAGCTCTCTGACTTTGGGTCTCCTCCGCCCTCTGCAGTGCCTGCCTGTTTACTGTGTTCCTGCCTTGTTCCTTCAGTTCCTTTTCCTCTGCGGTACCTGCCCGGCTCCTATATCTTTTCCTTGCTCCCGTCAGCCTCAGTGTCTCCATATTGTCCTGCCAGCCTCCATGCCTCCGTAGCGTTCCCATCTTCTCCCTTGTCTCAGTAGTTCCTTTCTGTTCCCTCTTTCCCTTTGTGCCTGCTGTGTACCCATCTGTTCTCAGTCGACCCTCCAGCTTCCGTGGCGATAGTCCCTCACGGGCCTGCCCCTAACTCTCCCTGTATAGGGGGCGGTCCACCTGGTCAGCTCGTCCGAGAGGGGTTCGTCATCACGGTCCAGTGGGTCCACTCTCCGTTTTTCACTGTTTGAATCTACATGCTCTATAGGACTGCACTCGAGTGACATCCGAGTGCAGCCAGATTCTTACAGCGTCACACTCATGTGTATAAGATCACTGGTGATCTTTTTATTACCTGTACAGTATATACTATATCACTGGTGGTAATATTCATGTTACTATTTATTTTCCTAAAGGGGGTTGTGCATGGTGCCGTTCTTCCTGGCACAGAGTGGTCACAGACTGCTCCTGCCGGAGATTCACAAGCCTCCGCTGACATCACATCTACGCAGCGGTTGCTTCTTTTCCACTCTGCTCGTTTGACAGAGTGGGACTTCCAGTGTCATTCTGTTATGATCTGGTGGCCTTGGAGCAGCATGAGACGTACTCTGGAGAAGGTGGTCCCTGTACTGACCGCAAACCCTGAACTTAGCAGCGCAACTAGAAGCAGCCGTGGGGGGTACCT
Source organism: Ranitomeya imitator (assembly GCF_032444005.1). Classification (NCBI taxonomy): domain Eukaryota; kingdom Metazoa; phylum Chordata; class Amphibia; order Anura; family Dendrobatidae; genus Ranitomeya; species Ranitomeya imitator. The sequence continues at coordinate 530,145,631 of NC_091286.1, forward strand.
AACGCTCCCTAGACCCCTCGACACAGCCTAAGAATTAACTACCCCTAAAGACAGAAACAGGAAACCTATCTTGCCTCAGACAAAATCCCCAAAGGATAGACAGCCCCCCACAAATATTGACTGTGAGAGGAGAGGGAAATAACATACGCAGACATGAAATCAGGATTTAGCATAGGAGGCCATACTAGCTAAAAAGAAAGGATAGAACAGAGTACTATGCGGTCAGTATAAAAACACTAGAAAATATCCACCACAGAAAATACAAAACACCACATCTGACTAAAGACATGGAGGGTATATCTGCATCTCCAGAGACACAGCTAGGCTGCAAAAAATCCTTCACAACAAAGCTGGACAAGACAAAACATGAAAAATGCACAGAACTAGAAGGTCCACAGCAGGTGGACAGCAAAAACAAAGCCAGGACTTATCTTTGAAGAAAAGCACAGCGAACAGGAGAGACCAGGGATGTGAAGGGATGTGAATCCTCCATAAACAATGGACAACTGGCACTGACTAAAGGATCAAGCAAGGCTATATAGCCCAGCCCAAATTGCAAAAAATAGATACACCTGATAAATGCTGCAATCCAACTACCGCAGCACTACCACTCATAACCACCGGAGGGAGCCCAAGAGCAGAATTCACAACAGTACCCCCCCCTTGAAGAGGGGTCACCGAACCCTCACCAGAGCCCCCAGGCCGATCAGGATGAGCCAAATGAAAGGCACGAACCAAATCGTCAGCTTGAACATCGGAGGCAACAACCCAAGAATTATCCTCCTGGCCATAACCCTTCCATTTGACCAGATACTGAAGCCTCCGCCTCGAAAAACGAGAATCCAAAATCTTCTCAACCACATACTCCAACTCCCCATCAATCAACACCGGGGCCGGAGGATCAACAGAGGGAACAACGGGCACTACATACTTCCGCAACAAAGATCTATGGAACACATTATGGATGGAAAAAGAGGCTGGAAGGGCCAAACGAAAAGACACAGGATTGATAATCTCAGAAATCCTATAAGGACCAATAAACCGAGGCTTGAACTTATGGGAAGAAACATTCATAGGAACATGACGGGAAGACAACCAGACCAAATCCCCAACCCGAAGCCGGGAACCAACACACCGAAGACGGTTAGCAAAACGTTGAGCCTCCTCCTGAGACAACACCAAATTGTCCACCACATGAGCCCAAATCTGCTGCAGCCTGTCAACCACAGAATCCACACCAGGACAGTCAGAAGGCTCAACCTGCCCTGAAGAAAAACGAGGATGAAAACCAAAATTACAAAAAAAAGGCGAAACCAAGGTAGCAGAACTAGCCCGATTATTAAGGGCAAACTCGGCCAATGGCAAGAAAGCCACCCAATCATCCTGATCAGCAGACACAAAGCATCTCAAATAAGTTTCCAAAGTCTGATTAGTTCGCTCGGTCTGGCCATTTGTCTGAGGATGAAATGCGGAAGAAAAAGACAAATCAATGCCCAGCCTAGCACAAAAGGCCCGCCAAAACCTAGAAACAAACTGGGAACCTCTATCGGACACAATATTCTCCGGAATGCCATGCAAACGAACCACAAGCTGAAAAAACAACGGAACCAAATCAGAAGAGGAAGGCAATTTAGGCAAAGGTACCAAATGAACCATCTTAGAAAACCGGTCACAAACCACCCAGATGACCGACATCCTCTGGGAAAACGGAAAATCTGAAATAAAATCCATAGAAATATGCGTCCAAGGTCTCTCAGGGACCGGCAAAGGCAAAAGCAACCCACTAGCGCGGGAACAGCAAGGCTTAGCCCGCGCACAAATCCCACAGGACTGCACAAAAGAACGCACATCCCGCGACAAAGAAGGCCACCAAAAGGACCTACCAACCAAATCTCTGGTACCAAAAATCCCAGGATGGCCAGCCAACACAGAACAATGAACCTCAGAAATCACTTTACTAGTCCATCTATCAGGAACAAACAGTTTCCCCACTGGACAGCGGTCAGGTTTATCAGCCTGAAACTCCTGAAGAACCCGTTGTAAATCAGGGGAGATGGCAGAAAGAATCACCCCTTCCTTCAGAATGCCGACCGGCTCAAGAACCTCAGAGGAATCAGGAAAAAAACTCCTAGAGAGGGCATCCGCCTTAACATTCTTAGTACCAGGAATGTACGAGACCACAAAATCAAAACGGGAGAAAAACAGGGACCATCGAGCCTGTCTAGGATTCAGCCGTTTGGCAGACTCGAGGTAAATGAGATTCTTATGATCGGTCAGGACCACAATACAGTGCTTGGCCCCCTCAAGCCAATGTCACCACTCCTCAAATGCCCACTTCATAGCCAACAACTCCCGATTGCCAACATCATAATTGCGTTCCGCAGGCGAAAACTTCCGAGAAAAGAAGGCACACGGTTTCATCAAGGAACCATCAGAATTCCTCTGAGACAAAACGGCCCCTGCCCCAATCTCAGACGCGTCAACCTCAACCTGAAATGGAAGAGAAAAATCCGGCTGACGCTGTTGTGAACTCTGTTGTCGGGCTCCCTCCTGTGGTCATGAATGGTACTTCGGCTAGTTTTGTCCATGAACTTCCTTTGGTGGCGGTGAGTGTTGCTGCTGCTTCTGAGTTTCCTTTCACAGGTGACGAGGCTAATTCGTTGGCTGACTGCTCTATTTAACTCCACTTAGTTCATTGCTCCATGCCACCTGTCAATGTTTCAGTATTGGTCTAGTCCGCTCCAGGATCTTGCTGGTGACCTGTCTACTCTATCAGAAGCTAAGTTCCTGCTTGAATTTTACTGTTTGCTAGTTTCCTGTCCAGCTTGCTATTTGATTTTTGTCCTGCTTGCTGGAAGCTCTGGGACACCGAGGGGGCGCCTTCGCCCCGTGAGTCGGTGCGGAGGTCTTGTACCCTCGGCGTGGTTTTTTGTAGGGTTTTGTGTTGACCGCAAAGTTACCTTTCCTATCCTCTCTCTGTTCAGTAAGTCGGGCCTCTCTTTGCTAAATCTATTTCATCTCTGTGTTTGTGATTTTCATCTTGTTTCACAGTCAATATATGTGGGGGGCTGCCTTTTACTTTGGGGAATTTTCTCTGAGGCAAGGTAGGCTTTGTTTTCCTCCTTTAGGGCTAGCTAGTTCTTAGGCTGTGCCGAGTTGCATAGGGAGCGTTAGGCGCAATCCACAGCTATTTCTAGTGTGTGCGATAGGATTAGGGATTGCAGTCAGCAGAGTTTCCACTTCCCAGAGCTTGTCCTGTATTTTTGTCACTATCAGGTTTTTTTTTGTGTGCTCTTAACCACCAGGTCCATTGTTGTCCTAACCACCAGGTCATAACATGACGCAACACAGGGGCAGAAGTAAATCGGAGTTTAAGCTCCTGAAAGGCAGAAACAGCCGCAGAGGACCAATTCGTCACATCAGCGCCTTTCTTCGTCAAATCGGTCAGAGGTTTAACCACACTGGAGAAGTTGGCAATGAAACGACGATAAAAATTAGCAAAGCCCAAGAATTTCTGAAGGCTCTTCACAGATGTGGGCTGAATCCAATCATGAATGGCCTGAACCTTAACCGGATCCATTTCTATACATGCGGGAGAAAAAATGAAGCCCAAAAAAGAAACCTTCTGCACTCCAAAGAGGCACTTTGACCCCTTCACAAATAAAGCATTGTTACGGAGGATCTGAAATACCATCCTGACCTGTTTCACATGAGACTCCCAATCATCGGAAAAAATCAAAATATCATCCAAATATATAACCATGAATTTATCAAGATAACTCCGAAAGATATCATGCATGAAGGATTGGAACACAGATGGAGCATTAGAGAGTCCGAATGGCATCACAAGGTATTCAAAATGGCCTTCGGGCGTATTAAATGCAGTTTTCCATTCGTCACCCTGCTTAATACATACATAGTAACATAGTAACATAGTTAGTAAGGCCGAAAAAAGACATTTGTCCATCCAGTTCAGCCTATATTCCATCATAATAAATACCCAGATCTACGTCCTTCTACAGAACCTAATAATTGTATGATACAATATTGTTCTGCTCCAGGAAGACATCCAGGCCTCTCTTGAACCCCTCGACTGAGTTCGCCATCACCACCTCCTCAGGCAAGCAATTCCAGATTCTCACTGCCCTAACAGTAAAGAATCCTCTTCTATGTTGGTGGAAAAACCTTCTCTCCTCCAGACGCAAAGAATGCCCCCTTGTGCCCGTCACCTTCCTTGGTATAAACAGATCCTCAGCGAGATATTTGTATTGTCCCCTTATATACTTATACATGGTTATTAGATCGCCCCTCAGTCGTCTTTTTTCTAGACTAAATAATCCTAATTTCGCTAATCTATCTGGGTATTGTAGTTCTCCCATCCCCTTTATTAATTTTGTTGCCCTCCTTTGTACTCTCTCTAGTTCCATTATATCCTTCCTGAGCACCGGTGCCCAAAACTGGACACAGTACTCCATGTGCGGTCTAACTAGGGATTTGTACAGAGGCAGTATAATGCTCTCATCATGTGTATCCAGACCTCTTTTAATGCACCCCATGATCCTGTTTGCCTTGGCAGCTGCTGCCTGGCACTGGCTGCTCCAGGTAAGTTTATCATTAACTAGGATCCCCAAGTCCTTCTCCCTGTCAGATTTACCCAGTGGTTTCCCGTTCAGTGTGTAATGGTGATATTGATTCCCTCTTCCCATGTGTATAACCTTACATTTATCATTGTTAAACCTCATCTGCCACCTTTCAGCCCAAGTTTCCAACTTATCCAGATCCATCTGTAGCAGAATACTATCTTCTCTTGTATTAACTGCTTTACATAGTTTTGTATCATCTGCAAATATCGATATTTTACTGTGTAAACCTTCTACCAGATCATTAATGAATATGTTGAAGAGAACAGGTCCCAATACTGACCCCTGCGGTACCCCACTGGTCACAGCGACCCAGTTAGAGACTATACCATTTATAACCACCCTCTGCTTTCTATCACTAAGCCAGTTACTAACCCATTTACACACATTTTCCCCCAGACCAAGCATTCTCATTTTGTGTACCAACCTCTTGTGCGGCACGGTATCAAACACTTTGGAAAAATCGAGATATACCACGTCCAATGACTCACCGTGGTCCAGTCTATAGCTTACCTCTTCATAAAAACTGATTAGATTGGTTTGACAGGAGCGATTTCTCATAAACCCATGCTGATATGGAGTTAAACAGTTATTCTCATTGAGATAATCCAGAATAACATCCCTCAGAAACCCTTCAAATATTTTACCAACAATAGAGGTTAGACTTACTGGCCTATAATTTCCAGGTTCACTTTTAGAGCCCTTTTTGAATATTGGCACCACATTTGCTATGCGCCAGTCCTGCGGAACAGACCCTGTCGCTATAGAGTCACTAAAAATAAGAAATAATGGTTTATCTATTACATTACTTAGTTCTCTTAGTACTCGTGGGTGTATGCCATCCGGACCCAGAGATTTATCTATTTTAATCTTATTTAGCCGGTTTCGCACCTCTTCTTGGGTTACATTGGTGACCCTTAATATAGGGTTTTCATTGTTTCTTGGGATTTCACCTAGCATTTCATTTTCCACCGTGAATACCGTGGAGAAGAAGGTGTTTAATATGTTAGCTTTTTCCTCGTCATCTACAACCATTCTTTCCTCACTATTTTTTAAGGGGCCTACATTTTCAGTTTTTATTCTTTTACTATTGATATAGTTGAAGAACAGTTTGGGATTAGTTTTACTCTCCTTAGCAATGTGCTTCTCTGTTTCCTTTTTGGCAGCTTTAATTAGTTTTTTAGATAAAGTATTTTTCTCCCTATAGTTTTTTAGAGCTTCAATGGTGCCATCCTGCTTTAGTAGTGCAAATGCTTTCTTTTTACTGTTAATTGCCTGTCTTACTTCTTTGTTTAGCCACATTGGGTTTTTCCTATTTCTAGTCCTTTTATTCCCACAAGGTATAAACCGCTTACACTGCCTATTTAGGATGTTCTTAAACATTTCCCATTTATTATCTGTATTCTCATTTCTGAGGATATTGTCCCAGTCTACCAGATTAAGGGCATCTCTAAGCTGTTCAAACTTTGCCTTCCTAAAGTTCAATGTTTTTGTATTAATGTATTTTGTAATGTATTAATACGAATAAGATTATATGCCCCTCGAAGGTCAATCTTAGTAAACCAGCTAGCCCCCTTAATCCTAGCAAACAAATTAGTAAGCAAAGGCAACGGGTATTGAAATTTGACCGTGATCTTATTCAAGAGGCGATAATCAATACAGGGTCTCAAGGAGCCATCCTTCTTGGCAACAAAAAAAAAACCTGCTCCCAATGGTGAAGAAGATGGCCGAATATGCCCCTTCTCCAAAGTCTCCTTAATATAGCTCCGCATGGCGGTATGTTCTAGCACAGACAGGTTGAAAAGTCGGCCCTTAGGGAACTTACAACCTGGAATCAAGTCAATAGCACAATCACAGTCCCTATGTGGTGGAAGGGAACTGGATTTGGGCTCATCAAATACATCCTGGAAATCTGACAAAAACTCAGGAATTTCAGAAGAGGGGGAAGAGGAAATTGACATCAAAGGAACGTGACCATGAACCCCCTGACAACCCCAACTAGTCACAGACATAGATTTCCAATCTAACACCGGATTATGTAGCTGTAACCATGGAAAAGCCAGCACAATATCATCATGCAAATTATGCAACACCAGAAAACGACAATCTTCCTGATGGGCTGGCACCATGCGCATGGTCAGCTGTGTCCAAAACTGAGGTTTATTTTTAGCCAACGGTGAAGCATCAATGCCCCTTAAAGGAATAGGGTTCTGCAAAGGCTGCAAGGGAAAACCACAACGTCTGGAAAATTCTAAGTCCATTAAGTTCAGAGCGGCGCCTGAATCCACAAATGCCATAACAAAAAATGATGATAATGAGCAGATCAAGGTCACAGATAACAGAAATTTAGGTTGTACAGTACTGATGGTAACAGAACTAGCGATTCTCTTTGTACGCTTAGGGCAATCAGAAATAATATGAGCAGAATCGCCGCAGTAAAAACACAACCTATTCTGACGCCTGAATCTTTGACGTTCAGCTTTAGACAAAATCCTATCACACTGCATAGGCTCAGGGCTCCGCTCAGAGGACAACGCCACAGTGTGCACAACTCTGCGCTCGCGCAAGCGCCGATCAATCTGAATGGCCAGAGACATAGAATCACTCAGACCAGCAGGCGTGGGGAACCCCACCATAACATCTTTAACGGATTCAGAAAGACCCTTTCTGAAAATTGCCGCCAAAGCATCCTCATTCCATGTAGTCAGTACAGACCATTTTCTAAATTTCTGGCAATACGATTCTGCCGCTTCTTGACTTTGACACAGGTCCAGCAAGATTTTCTCAGCTTGATCCACAGAATTAGGCTCATCATACAATAACCCCAATGCTTGAAAGAAAGAATCAACATTAAGCAAAGCAGGATTGCCAGTTTCCAGGGAAAATGCCCAATCCTGTGGGTCACCACGCAGCAGGGATATGATGATTTTAACCTGCTGAATGGGATCACCAGAAGACCGGGATCTCAATGCAAAAAACAGTTTACAGTTATTTTTGAAACTCAAAAATTTGGATCTGTCACCAAAGAATAAATCAGGAGTGGGAATCCTAGGTTCTAAGGCAGGAGTCTGAACAATATACTCTGAAATACCCTGTACCCTAGCAGCAAGCTGATCCACACGAGAAACTAACTCCGGAACACTCATGTTATTACTAGGTTCTGCAGCCACCCAGAGATTAAGAGGGAGGAACAGACCAAACAGGCTAAGGAAAAAAAAATGTCTCAAAATCTTTCCTCCCTTCTTCTGAGATGCAATTAACTCATTGTGGGCCAGTTGTACTGTTATGATCTGGTGGCCTTGGAGCAGCATGAGACGTACTCTGGAGAAGGTGGCACCTGTACGGACCGCAAACCCTGAACTTAGCAGCGCAACTAGAAGCAGCCGTGGGGGGTACCTAACGCTCCCTAGACCCCTCGACACAGCCTAAGAATTAACTACCCCTAAAGACAGAAACAGGAAACCTATCTTGCCTCAGACAAAATCCCCAAAGGATAGACAGCCCCCCACAAATATTGACTGTGAGAGGAGAGGGAAATAACATACGCAGACATGAAATCAGGATTTAGCATAGGAGGCCACACTAGCTAAAAAGAAAGGATAGAACAGAGTACTATGCGGTCAGTATAAAACCACTAGAAAATATCCACCACAGAAAATACAAAGCACCACATCTGACTAAAGACATGGAGGGTATATCTGTTGTGAATTCTGTTGTCGGGCTCCCTCCTGTGGACATGAATGGTACTTCGGCTGGTTCTGTCCATGGACTTCCTCTGGTGGGTGTTTCTGAGTTTCACAGGTGACGAGGTTAATTCGTTAGCTGCTGCTCTATTTAACTCCACTTAGATCTTTGCTCCATGCCACCTGTCAATGTTCCAGTATTGGTCTATTCACTCCTGGATCGTTCTTGTGACCTGTCTTCCCATCAGAAGCTAAGTTCCAGCTTGTATTTCTTTGGTTTGCTATTTTTCTGTCCAGCTTGCTATTTAGTTTGTTGTCTTGCTTGCTGGAAGCTCTGGGACGCAGAGGAAGCGCCTCCGCACCGTGAGTCGGTGCGGAGGGTCTTTTTGCGCCCCCTGCGTGGTCTTTTTGTAGGTTTTTGTGCTGACCGCAAAGTAACCTTTCCTATCCTCGGTCTGTTCAGTAAGTCGGGCCTCACTTTGCTAAATCTATTTCATCTCTGTGTTTGTATTTTCATCTTTACTCACAGTCAGGGGCGGACACAGACAGCTTGGGGCCCCTGTGCAGGAAATGTGTTTGGGCCCCCCCTTCTTTAAAGGCGACAAAGCTAATATATATATATATATATATATATATATATATACTGTATATATATATATACACACTGTAGAATATGCCCATGTATAATAAACACCTGTGTCTACTGCATATGTGACATAGTATACATTAATGTATAAGGGTATGGTTCCACGGTCAGGAATCGGCAGCGCTTTGGATGCAGCACATGTCCGCTCGGTCCAAAGCGCAGCCGGCTTTTGTACGAGTGATGCTTCCGCATGTGTTCATTGAACACATGCGGAATCACCGCATCCTATACATTGGACTGTGATATTTATCTTGTGGAGACTGAGCGTCTCCACAAGATAAATAGACATGCTACAGTCTAGAAAGATGTGCCGCATGTCCGTCTCTGCAGGGAAGCTGCGGGTGCCGCTGCATACATAGTGGACATTGGATTCCTTGAAATCTCATGCACTATGCTGTTACATCAGGAGCTGCGGACTGGATGCTGCGGATGTACACAGCGTCCAATCCGCAGAGTTTACTGACAGTGGAAACATACCCTTATATGTGTGTTTAATGCAACAGATACAGTATATGTGAAAAAGTCTTCACTGGGGGATGGGCTCAGGGGTCAGTCCCAGCCTGGATCTGATACTGCAGTGATGACTGGAGTCCCGTCAGAGAATAGACCCAGTGATTTAGTGACTGTGTTCCTGAGCTCTGAACTCTCTGGTCCCTGCTGTGTGTGGATGAAAATCCTGCACTGACCAGAGAACACAAAGCTCCGGGGGGTCACAGTCAGTAAATCACTGCTTCTAGTCTCTGACTGCTGCCCCTGTCTCCCCTCTTTACTCTGCAAACAATCCGTCACATTCAGACCGTTCTTTACCTCCTGTTCAGGGGGTGATTGAGGTCCTGCACATCTGCAGCTTCCTTCCAGGCATGAGTGTGCAGAAGCCAGTGTGCGGCAGCTTCCTGTCTCGCACAGCCGCAGCGCGGAATGATGATGTCATTCAGCTGAGCCGCTGCTGTCTGTGTGAGAAAGGAAGCAGGAAGCATCCATTCCCTGCAGATCCGTTGCCATTTTCTCTTGCAGGCAGCGGAGCTGCAGGGATTGCTCCATGCCTGCCGCACATGAGGGCAATCTGGCCAGGGGGCCCCCGGAGCCTCGGGGCCGGATAGGCTGGCCAGATTGCCCTCTATATTAGCCGCCCTCAGGGGTGAACCTAGCCTCTCTGCTGCCTGAGGTGAACGGAAAAATGGCTCCTAACATAAATAAAAACATGAGAATTAGTTAGTATCACAAATAACATTTACATCCAGGTACCTTATAGATAACGTCGTCTCTGGAGCTGTTCTTCTTTTCTTCATCTTGTCCAGATCCCATGATGAGTTTTCTCAGCCACAGCCGTCTCTGCAGACTTCCATCTTTTCCGCTCTTTTGCAGAAAGTCTCCACAAGATGCCCATAAAGATACAAGTGTCATTATAATGCTCCGGAATAAAAAATTGCCCCTCACTATATTGTCTGCACAAAATATGACCCCCACACTGTCCCTCTTATGGTACATACTCTTCACACTGACCTCTCCTTTCTATACCGGCCCCCTCTTCACACTGTCCACTCACACTGTGTCCCCCCTATAGGGCCCAATATTTATACTCCATCCTCCCACCCTGTGTGCATGGCTCCCCCATCCTTCTCCCCTGCGTTCACGGCTCCCGTAATTCCTTCTCCCTTGCGTTCACGGCTCCGCCATCCTTCTCCCCTGCGTTCACGGCTCCCCCATCCTTCTCCCCTGCGTTCACGGCTCCCGTAATTCCTTCTCCCCTGCGTTCACGGCTCCGCCATCCTTCTCCCCTGCGTTCACGGCTCCCCCATCCTTCTCCCCTGCGTTCACGGCTCCCCCATCCTTCTCCCCTGCGTGCTGGGCTCCCCCATCCTTCTCCCCTGCGTTCACGGCTCCCCCATCCTTCTCCCCTGCGTGCTGGGCTCCCCCATCCTTCTCCCCTGTGTTCACAGCTCCCCCATCCTTCTCCCCTGCGTGCTGGGCTCCCCCATCCTTCTCCCCTGCATTCACGGCTACCCCATCCTTCTCCCCTGCGTGCTGGGCTCCCCCATCCTTCTCCCCTGCATTCACAGCTCCCCCATCCTTCTCCCCTGCGTTCACGGCTCCCCCATCCTTCTCCCCTGCGTTCACGGCTCCCCCATTCTTCTCCCCTGCGTTCACGGCTCCCCCTTTCTTCTCCCCTGCGTTCACGGCTCCCCATCCTTCTCCCCTGCGTGCATGCCTCCCCTATCCTCCCACCCTGCGTGCATGGCTCCCCCATTCTTCTCCCCTGTGTGCATGGCTCCACATCCTTTTTCCCTGTGTGCATGGCTCCACATCCTTTTTCCCTGCGTGCATGGCTCCACATCCTTTTTCCCTGCGTGCATGGCTCCACATCCTTTTTCCCTGCGTGCATGTCTCCACATCCTTTTTCCCTGCGTGCATGGCTCCCCATCCTTTTTCCCTGCGTGCATGGCTCCACATCCTTTTTCCCTGCGTGCATGGCTCCACATCCTTTTTCCCTGCGTGCATGGCTCCACATCCTTTTTCCCTGCGTGCATGGCTCCACATCCTTTTTCCCTGCGTGCATGGCTCCACATCCTTTTTCCCTGCGTGCATGGCTCCAAATCCTTTTTCCCTGCGTGCATGGCTCCAAATCCCTTTTCCCTGTCATACTTACCTCTCACCGCGCAGCACAGAACAGAACTTCCTTCCTGGCATCTCTTCTGCAGCGTCTTCCTTCCTGTCTTCAGCGGTCACATGATAGCGCTAATTAAGGTCATGCCGGCGCTGGGACGCAGTTGCAGCCACCGCTGGAGGAAGGTGAGTATTACGTCTTCAGGGAGGGGGGCGGGAAGGAGGGAGGGAGGAGGAGGGGGGGGGCGGGAAGGAGGGAGGGAGGAGGTTCGGGCGGGCACTTGACCCCGGAGTTTTAGAAAAAAAAAAAAAAAAAACTAGCAGCGCAAATTCACTTACTATAGAGTCTGCCGCCCTCTCTTCTGCCGCCTGATAGTCAAATCGCCTAATGGTAGCAGCGTCCCTGGCCGCCCTGCAGGGGCCCCCCAGAGCCTCCGGGCCCGGTGCAGCTGCAGCGGTTGAACCGGCGGTATGTCCGCCCATGCTCACAGTCATTATATGTGGGGGGCTGCCTTTTCCTTTGGGGAATTTCTCTGAGGCAAGGTAGGCTTTATTTTTCTATCTTCAGGGCTAGCTAGTTTCTTAGGCTGTGCCGAGTTGCCAAATGAGCGTTAGGCGCAATCCATGGCTATTTCTAGTGTGTTTGATAGGTTTAGGGATTGCGGTCAGCAGAGTTCCCACATCCCGGAGCTCGTCCTTATTATCAGTAACTATCAGGTCATTCAGTGTGCTCTTAACCACCAGGTCCATTATTGTCCTGACCACCAGGTCATAACAGTACAGGTGGCCCAAAGTACTAATGCATCTCAACAGAGGGATAAGAGAAGTTCTGAGACCATTTTTTTCTCTTTGCAGTGTGTTTTGTCTCTATTTTCCCCTTTACCTCTGGGTGGTTCAGGACATTCAAGGTCTGTCCTCTTGGATGGATAATCTCACTACAAGGATACAAAACATTCAAGATTTTGTGGTTCAGAATCCGATGTCAGAGCCTAGGATTCCAATTCCTGATTTGTTTTTTGGTGATAGATCTAAGTTCTTGAATTTCAAAAATAATTGTAAATTGTTTCTTGCCTTGAAACCTCGCTCCTCAGGTGACCCTGTTCAACAAGTAAAGATCATTACTTCTTTGTTACGTGGTGACCCTCAAGACTGGGCATTTTCCCTTGCGCCAGGAGATCCGGCATTGTGTGATGTTGATGCGTTTTTCCTGGCGCTTGGATTGCTTTATGACGAACCTAATTCAGTGGATCAGGCAGAGAAAATCTTGCTGGCTCTGTGTCAGGGTCAGGATGAAGCGGAGATATATTGTCAGAAGTTTAGAAAGTGGTCTGTGCTCACTCAGTGGAATGAATGTGCCCTGGCAGCAATCTTCAGAAAGGGTCTCTCTGAAGCCCTTAAGGATGTCATGGTGGGGTTTCCCATGCCTGCTGGTCTGAATGAGTCTATGTCCTTGGCCATTCAGATCGATCGACGCTTGCGTGAGCGTAAAGCTGTGCACCATTTGGCGGTACTATCTGAGCATGGGCCTGAGCCTATGCAATGTGATAGGACTTTGACCAGAGCTGAACGACAAGAACACAGACGTCGGAATGGGCTATGTTTTTACTGTGGTGATTCCACTCATGCTATCTCCGATTGTCCTAAGCGCACTAAGCGGTTCGCTAGGTCTGCCACCATTGGTACGATACAGTCTAAATTTCCATTGTCTGTTACTCTGATTTGCTCTTTGTCATCCTATTCTGTTATGGCATTTGTGGATTCAGGCGCTGCCCTGAATTTGATGGACTTGGAGTATGCTAGGCGCTGTGGTTTTTTCTTGAAGCCCTTGCAGTATCCTATTCCATTGAGAGGAATTGATGCTACGCCTTTGGCCAAGAATAAGCCTCAGTATTGGACCCAATTGACCATGTGCATGGCTCCTGCACATCAGGAGGATATCCGCTTTCTGGTGTTGCATAATCTGCATGATGTGGTCGTTTTGGGGTTGCCATGGCTACAGGTTCATAATCCAGTATTGGACTGGAAATCTATGTCTGTGTCCAGCTGGGGTTGCCAGGGGGTACATGGTGAGGTTCCATTTTTGTCTATTTCGTCTTCCACTCCTTCTGAAGTTCCAGAGTTTTTGTCGGATTATCGGGATGTATTTGATGAGCCCAAAGCCAGTGCCCTACCTCCTCATAGGGATTTCGATTGTGCAATTAATTTGATTCCTGGTAGTAAGTTTCCTAAGGGCCGATTGTTCAATTTATCTGTGCCAGAACACGCCGCTATGCGGAGTAATATAAAGGAATCCTTGGAGAAAGGCCATATTCGCCCGTCGTCATCACCGTTAGGAGCAGGGTTCTTTTTTGTGGCCAAGAAGGATGGTTCTTTGAGATCTTGTATTGATTACCGCCTTCTTAATAAAATTACAGTCAAATTTCAGTATCCTTTGCCGTTGCTGTATGATTTGTTTGCTCGTATTAAAGGGGCTAGTTGGTTCACCAAGATAGATCTTCGAGGGGCGTATAATCTTGTGCGTATTAAACAAGGCGATGAATGGAAAACAGCATTTAATACGCCCGAGGGCCATTTTGAGTACCTGGTTATGCCATTCGGGCTTTCCAATGCTCCATCAGTATTTCAGTCCTTTATGCATGACATCTTCCGAGAGTACCTGGATAAATTCCTGATTGTGTATTTGGATGATATTTTGGTCTTTTCGGATGATTGGGAGTCTCATGTGAAGCAGGTCAGAATGGTGTTCCAGGTCCTTCGTGTGAATTCCTTGTTTGTGAAGGGGTCAAAGCGTCTCTTTGGAGTTCAGAAGGTTTCATTTTTGGGGTTCATTTTTTCCCCTTCTACTATCGAGATGGACCCTGTTAAAGTCCAGACCATTTACGATTGGACTCAGCCAACATCTGTGAAGAGCCTGCAAAAGTTCCTGGGCTTTGCTAATTTTTATCGGCGCTTCATCGCTAATTTTTCTACTGTTGCTAAACCGTTGACTGATTTGACCAAGAAGGGTGCTGATGTGGTCAATTGGTCTTCTGCGGCTGTAGAGGCTTTTCAGGAGTTGAAGCGTCGTTTTTCTTCTGCCCCTGTGTTGTGCCAGCCAGATGTTTCGCTTCCGTTTCAGGTTGAGGTTGATGCTTCTGAGATTGGAGCAGGGGCTGTTTTGTCGCAAAGAAGTTCTGAGGGCTCGGTGATGAAGCCATGTGCTTTCTTTTCTAGAAAGTTTTCGCCTGCTGAGCGTAACTATGATGTTGGTAATCGTGAATTGTTGGCCATGAAGTGGGCATTCGAGAAGTGGCGTCATTGGCTGGAAGGAGCCAAGCATCGCGTGGTGGTCTTGACAGATCACAAGAATTTGACTTATCTTGAGTCTGCCAAACGGTTGAATCCGAGACAGGCTCGATGGTCATTATTTTTCTCCCGTTTTGATTTTGTGGTTTCGTACCTTCCGGGCTCTAAGAATGTGAAGGCTGATGCCCTGTCAAGGAGTTTTGTGCCTGACTCTCCGGGTGTTCCTGAGCCGGTGGGTATTCTCAAAGAGGGGGTAATTTTGTCTGCCATCTCCCCTGATTTGCGGCGGGTGCTGCAAAAATTTCAGGCTGATAGACCTGACCGTTGCCCAGCGGAGAAACTGTTTGTCCCTGATAGATGGACTAGTAGAGTTATCTCTGAGATTCATTGTTCAGTGTTGGCTGGGCATCCTGGAATCTTTGGTACCAGAGATTTGGTGGCTAGATCCTTCTGGTGGCCGTCTTTGTCGCGGGATGTGCGTTCTTTTGTGCAGTCCTGTGGGACTTGTGCTCGGGCTAAGCCCTGCTGTTCTCGTGCCAGTGGGTTGCTTTTGCCCTTGCCGGTCCCGAAGAGGCCCTGGACGCATATTTCTATGGATTTTATTTCGGATCTCCCCGTCTCTCAAAAGATGTCGGTCATTTGGGTGCTTCTGTGTGATGTGCAATATGTTAGCATTTGGGGCCCCATTTTAAAAATTGCCTAGGGCTCCACTTTGCCTAAAACCAGCCCTGCCTGGTATATATGTCCCCAATTCTGCCACTGTTCTTTAGAGCATAAAAAATGTAATGATTCTACTCAACATCCTCCGCACCCACACTGCACAACATCCTTTTCTGTAGCCGGTGCAGAATTTGGCAGCTGACATCGGCATGCAAGCCTTGGGCAGCACATGAAGTCACTACCATGTGCAGCCCGTGACTTGCATGCTGACATCAGCTGCTAGCCTGTGGTTGGTGGTGTCTTTTGCGGTGCAGTTACCAAGCTGGTCTCTGAGCCACAATACATTTCAGCTGAATGCACGTCCTCGGACGCACGTCCAGCTGAAATATGCACAGGTGTTGGCGAGCTCCTTCTCCCACATCGGCCCGGTGATGGTCACACCCTCTGCGACTGTGATCATTGCGCCCCCGATGGCGTCACAAAGGGCGTCCTGTGTATAATGTCACTGGTGATCACTGTATTATCCACATACAGAGTTCCAGTGTATAATGTCACTGGTGACAGTGTGTTATCTGTACACTGATGCTATGTACCATCTACAGAGTTTCTGTGTATAATTTCAATTTAATTTTGGTGATCACTGTATTACCACTATACTTACACTATATATTATATGCAAAGCTTCTGTATATAATGTCACTGGTGATCACTGTATTACCTATACACTATAGAGCTTCTGTCATTATATTACCTGTACACTTAGTATATAGTTTTCCTACAGCACTCCTGTGTATAATGTCACTGGTGATCACTGTAATACCTCTATACTTACACTATATATTACTGTATTTTTCGGACTATAAGGCGCACCCCAAATTTTCAGAAGGAAAATAGGGAAAAAAATGTGTCAAATAAGGGTCCGTCTTACAGTCCGGATTCAGCTTATGGGGGAGGGGTTTCGGCACAGTAGAGGAGTGGTCACAGGGGTTGTTCAGTGGTCCAGACTAGTGCGGTGGCCTCTGGGAAATCCCATCCCAGGCTGGTGCGGTGGTGCTGGTCTGTGGTGCTGCTCTGTGGTGTGGCAGGGCTCTGCCGGCATTTTGCGACAGGTGCTCTGCGGGGCGTCGGTGCTCTGTGGGGCGGCGGTGCTCTGTGGGACGGGTCCATTCCTGCGATGCGGTGGCCTCTGGGAAAATGTTCGCTGGGGGGTGGTGCATGATCAGATTCAGATCTCGGCAACGACATCTCATCTCGAGATCTCGGGAGACAAGATCTCGTTGCCGAGATCTGAATCTGAACATGCGCCATCCCCAGCGACCATTTTCTTGGAGGCCACCGCATCGCAGGAATAGATCTGCATGGACCTCTGGGCATTCATGAAATGACGGCGAAGCCCCACTGCCCCACAGACCACCGCTACCGCCGCCCTACAGACCACTGCTACCACTGCCCCCGTCCCACAGAGGACGGCCACTGCCGCCCAAAAGGCCACCGCCGCTCCCATCCCACAGAGCACCATCGCTGCCCAACAGGCCACTGCCACAACAGAGAGCTGCACCAGCCTGGGAAGGGAGGCTGCAACGTCGGACCGGCACCACCACCACTGCATTTGTAAGTGTATTCTGACTATAAGACGCACCCCCATTTTCCCCAAAAAAAGTTTCGGAAAAAAGTGTGTCTTATAGTCTGAAAAGTACGGTATATACAAAGCTCCTATGTACAAAGTCACTTCTGATCACTGTATTACCTGTACATTATACACTATCTATAGAGCTCACTGTCATGCCGTTGCTGCCGCCGCCTCTCCCCACTGCAGCTCGCCGGGTGCGCGCGCGCGTCGCATTCAGCTCTGCGCGTGTGCACATCTGATTCCTCTGTTGGCGCTCTTTCCTGACCTCTCTGTCATCCTGGAGGACTGTAACCCGGAAGTAGCTCCCATGCTGCTATGTAAACTGCTTCCTGCTGCTTCTCTGTGCCTGATGTTCATTTGTGTTTACAAGTGCTTCTGGTCACCTGTGGTCTCTGTGCGTTCCTAGCTCTCTGACTTTGGGTCTCCTCCGCCCTCTGCAGTGCCTGCCTGTTTACTGTGTTCCTGCCTTGTTCCTTCAGTTCCTTTTCCTCTGCGGTACCTGCCCGGCTCCTATATCTTTTCCTTGCTCCCGTCAGCCTCAGTGTCTCCATATTGTCCTGCCAGCCTCCATGCCTCCGTAGCGTTCCCATCTGCTCCCTTGTCTCAGTAGTTCCTTTCTGTTCCCTCTTTCCCTTTGTGCCTGCTGTGTACCCATCTGTTCTCAGTCGACCCTCCAGCTTCCGTGGCGATAGTCCCTCACGGGCCTGCCCCTAACTCTCCCTGTATAGGGGGTGGTCCACCTGGTCAGCTCGTCCGAGAGGGGTTCGTCATCACGGTCCAGTGGGTCCACTCTCCGTTTTTCACTGTTTGAATCTACATGCTCTATAGGACTGCACTCGAGTGACATCCGAGTGCAGCCAGATTCTTACAGCGTCACACTCATGTGTATAAGATCACTGGTGATCTTTTTATTACCTGTACAGTATATACTATATCACTGGTGGTAATATTCATGTTACTATTTATTTTCCTAAAGGGGGTTGTGCATGGTGCCGTTCTTCCTGGCACAGAGTGGTCACAGACTGCTCCTGCCGGAGATTCACAAGCCTCCGCTGACATCACATCTACGCAGCGGTTGCTTCTTTTCCACTCTGCTCGTTTGACAGAGTGGGACTTCCAGTGTCATTCTGTTATGATCTGGTGGCCTTGGAGCAGCATGAGACTCCCAATCATCGGAAAAAATCAAAATATCATCCAAATATATAACCATGAATTTATCAAGATAACTCCGAAAGATATCATGCATGAAGGATTGGAACAGAGATGGAGCATTAGAGAGTCCGAATGGCATCACAAGGTATTCAAAATGGCCTTCGGGCGTATTAAATGCAGTTTTCCATTCGTCACCCTGCTTAATACGAATAAGATTATATGCCCCTCGAAGGTCAATCTTAGTAAACCAGCTAGCCCCCTTAATCCTAGCAAACAAATTAGTAAGCAAAGGCAACGGGTATTGAAATTTGACCGTGATCTTATTCAAGAGGCGATAATCAATACAGGGTCTCAAGGAGCCATCCTTCTTGGCAACAAAAAAAAAACCTGCTCCCAATGGTGAAGAAGATGGCCGAATATGCCCCTTCTCCAAAGTCTCCTTAATATAGCTCCGCATGGCGGCATGTTCTAGCACAGACAGGTTGAAAAGTCGGCCCTTAGGGAACTTACAACCTGGAATCAAGTCAATAGCACAATCACAGTCCCTATGTGGTGGAAGGGAACTGGATTTGGGCTCATCAAATACATCCTGGAAATCTGACAAAAACTCAGGAATTTCAGAAGAGGGGGAAGAGGAAATTGACATCAAAGGAACGTGACCATGAACCCCCTGACAACCCCAACTAGTCACAGACATAGATTTCCAATCTAACACCGGATTATGTAGCTGTAACCATGGAAAAGCCAGCACAATATCATCATGCAAATTATGCAACACCAGAAAACGACAATCTTCCTGATGGGCTGGCACCATGCGCATGGTCAGCTGTGTCCAAAACTGAGGTTTATTTTTAGCCAACGGTGAAGCATCAATGCCCCTTAAAGGAATAGGGTTCTGCAAAGGCTGCAAGGGAAAACCACAACGTCTGGAAAATTCTAAGTCCATTAAGTTCAGAGCGGCGCCTGAATCCACAAATGCCATAACAGAAAATGATGATAATGAGCAGATCAAGGTCACAGATAACAGAAATTTAGGTTGTACAGTACTGATGGTAACAGAACTAGCGATTCTCTTTGTACGCTTAGGGCAATCAGAAATAATATGAGCAGAATCGCCGCAGTAAAAACACAACCTATTCTGACGCCTGAATCTTTGACGTTCAGCTTTAGTCAAAATCCTATCACACTGCATAGGCTCAGGGCTCCGCTCAGAGGACAACGCCACAGTGTGCACAACTCTGCGCTCGCGCAAGCGCCGATCAATCTGAATGGCCAGAGACATAGAATCACTCAGACCAGCAGGCGTGGGGAACCCCACCATAACATCTTTAACGGATTCAGAAAGACCCTTTCTGAAAATTGCCGCCAAGGCATCCTCATTCCATTTAGTCAGTACAGACCATTTTCTAAATTTCTGGCAATACGATTCTGCCGCTTCTTGACTTTGACACAGGTCCAGCAAGATTTTCTCAGCTTGATCCACAGAATTAGGCTCATCATACAATAACCCCAATGCTTGAAAGAAAGAATCAACATTAAGCAAAGCAGGATTGCCAGTTTCCAGGGAAAATGCCCAATCCTGTGGGTCACCACGCAGCAGGGATATGATGATTTTAACCTGCTGAATGGGATCACCAGAAGACCGGGATCTCAATGCGAAAAACAGTTTACAGTTATTTTTGAAACTCAAAAATTTGGATCTGTCACCAAAGAATAAATCAGGAGTGGGAATCCTAGGTTCTAAGGCAGGAGTCTGAACAATATACTCTGAAATACCCTGTATCCTAGCAGCAAGCTGATCCACACGAGAAACTAACTCCTGAACACATGTTATTACTAGGTTCTGCAGCCACCCAGAGATTAAGAGGGAGGAACAGACCAAACAGGCTAAGGAAAAAAAAATGTCTCAAAATCTTTCCTCCCTTCTTCTGAGATGCAATTAACTCATTGTGGGCCAGTTGTACTGTTATGATCTGGTGGCCTTGGAGCAGCATGAGACGTACTCTGGAGAAGGTGGCACCTGTACTGACTGCAAACCCTGAACTTAGCAGCGCAACTAGAAGCAGCCGTGGGGGGTACCTAACGCTCCCTAGACCCCTCGACACAGCCTAAGAATTAACTACCCCTAAAGACAGAAACAGGAAACCTATCTTGCCTCAGACAAAATCCCCAAAGGATAGACAGCCCCCCACAAATATTGACTGTGAGAGGAGAGGGAAATAACATACGCAGACATGAAATCAGGATTTAGCATAGGAGGCCACACTAGCTAAAAAGAAAGGATAGAACAGAGTACTATGCGGTCAGTATAAAAACACTAGAAAATATCCACCACAGAAAATACAAAACACCACATCTGACTAAAGACATGGAGGGTATATCTGTTGTGAATTCTGTTGTCGGGCTCCCTCCTGTGGACATGAATGGTACTTCGGCTGGTTCTGTCCATGGACTTCCTCTGGTGGGTGTTTCTGAGTTTCACAGGTGACGAGGTTAATTCGTTAGCTGCTGCTCTATTTAACTCCACTTAGATCTTTGCTCCATGCCACCTGTCAATGTTCCAGTATTGGTCTATTCACTCCTGGATCGTTCTTGTGACCTGTCTTCCCATCAGAAGCTAAGTTCCAGCTTGTATTTCTTTGGTTTGCTATTTTTCTGTCCAGCTTGCTATTTAGTTTGTTGTCTTGCTTGCTGGAAGCTCTGGGACGCAGAGGAAGCGCCTCCGCACCGTGAGTCGGTGCGGAGGGTCTTTTTGCGCCCTCTGCGTGGTCTTTTTGTAGGTTTTTGTGCTGACCGCAAAGTAACCTTTCCTATCCTCGGTCTGTTCAGTAAGTCGGGCCTCACTTTGCTAAATCTATTTCATCTCTGTGTTTGTATTTTCATCTTTACTCACAGTCAGGGGCGGACACAGACAGCTTGGGGCCCCTGTGCAGGAAATGTGTTTGGGCCCCCCCTTCTTTAAAGGCGACAAAGCTAATATATATATATACAGTGGGGCAAAAAAGTATTTAGTCAGTCAGCAATAGTGCAAGTTCCACCACTTAAAAAGATGAGAGGCGTCTGTAATTTACATCATAGGTAGACCTCAACTATGGGAGACAAACTGAGAAAAAAAAATCCAGAAAATCACATTGTCTGTTTTTTTATCATTTTTTTTGCATATTATGGTGGAAAATAAGTATTTGGTCAGAAACAAACAATCAAGATTTCTGGCTCTCACAGACCTGTAACTTCTTCTTTAAGAGTCTCCTCTTTCCTCCACTCATTACCTGTAGTAATGGCACCTGTTTAAACTTGTTATCAGTATAAAAAGACACCTGTGCACACCCTCAAACAGTCTGACTCCAAACTCCAATATGGTGAAGACCAAAGAGCTGTCAAAGGACACCAGAAACAAAATTGTAGCCCTGCACCAGGCTGGGAAGACTGAATCTGCAATAGCCAACCAGCTTGGAGTGAAGAAATCAACAGTGGGAGCAATAATTAGAAAATGGAAGACATACAAGACCACTGATAATCTCCCTCGATCTGGGGCTCCACGCAAAATCCCACCCCGTGAGGTCAGAATGATCACGAGAACGGTGAGCAAAAATCCCAGAACCACGCGGGGGGACCTAGTGAATGAACTGCAGAGAGCTGGGACCAATGTAACAAGGCCTACCATAAGTAACACACTACGCCACCATGGACTCAGATCCTGCAGTGCCAGACGTGTCCCACTGCTTAAGCCAGTACATGTCCGGGCCCGTCTGAAGTTTGCTAGAGAGCATTTGGATGATCCAGAGGAGTTTTGGGAGAATGTCCTATGGTCTGATGAAACCAAATTGGAACTGTTTGGTAGAAACACAACTTGTCGTGTTTGGAGGAAAAAGAATACTGAGTTGCATCCATCAAACACCATACCTACTGTAAAGCATGGTGGTGGAAACATCATGCTTTGGGGCTGTTTCTCTGCAAATTGGCCAGGACGACTGATCCGGGTACATGAAAGAATGAATGGGGCCATGTATCGTGAGATTTTGAGTGCAAACCTCCTTCCATCAGCAAGGGCATTGAAGATGAAACGTGGCTGGGTCTTTCAACATGACAATGATCCAAAGCACACCACCAGGGCAACGAAGGAGTGGCTTCGTAAGAAGCATTTCAAGGTCCTGGAGTGGCCTAGCCAGTCTCCAGATCTCAACCCTATAGAAAACCTTTGGAGGGAGTTGAAAGTCCGTGTTGCCAAGCGAAAAGCCAAAAACATCACTGCTCTAGAGGAGATCTGCATGGAGGAATGGGCCAACATACCAACAACAGTGTGTGGCAACCTTGTGAAGACTTACAGAAAACGTTTGACCTCTGTCATTGCCAACAAAGGATATATTACAAAGTATTGAGATGAAATTTTGTTTCTGACCAAATACTTATTTTCCACCATAATATGCAAATAAAATGTTAAAAAAACAGACAATGTGATTTTCTGGATTTTTTTTCTCAGTTTGTCTCCCATAGTTGAGGTCTACCTATGATGTAAATTACAGACGCCTCTCATCTTTTCAAGTGGTGGAACTTGCACTATTGCTGACTGACTAAATACTTTTTTGCCCCACTGTATATATATATATATATATATATATATACATACACACTGTAGAATATGCCCATGTATAATAAACACCTGTGTCTACTGCATATGTGACATAGTATACATTAATGTATAAGGGTATGGTTCCACGGTCAGGAATCGGCAGCGCTTTGGATGCAGCACATGTCCGCTCGGTCCAAAGCGCTGCCGGCTTTTGTACGAGTGATGCTTCCGCATGTGTTCATTGAACACATGCGGAATCACCGCATCCTATACATTGGACTGTGATATTTATCTTGTGGAGACTGAGCGTCTCCACAAGATAAATAGACATGCTACAGTCTAGAAAGATGTGCCGCATGTCCGTCTCTGCAGGGAAGCTGCGGGTGCCGCTGCATACATAGTGGACATTGGATTCCTTGAAATCTCATGCACTATGCTGTTACATCAGGAGCTGCGGACTGGATGCTGCGGATGTACACAGCGTCCAATCCGCAGAGTTTACTGACAGTGGAAACATACCCTTATATGTGTGTTTAATGCAACAGATACAGTATATGTGAAAAAGTCTTCACTGGGGGATGGGCTCAGGGGTCAGTCCCAGCCTGGATCTGATACTGCAGTGATGACTGGAGTCCCGTCAGAGAATAGACCCAGTGATTTAGTGACTGTGTTCCTGAGCTCTGAACTCTCTGGTCCCTGCTGTGTGTGGATGAAAATCCTGCACTGACCAGAGAACACAAAGCTCCGGGGGGTCACAGTCAGTAAATCACTGCTTCTAGTCTCTGACTGCTGCCCCTGTCTCCCCTCTTTACTCTGCAAACAATCCGTCACATTCAGACCGTTCATTACCTCCTGTTCAGGGGGTGATTGAGGTCCTGCACATCTGCAGCTTCCTTCCAGGCATGAGTGTGCAGAAGCCAGTGTGCGGCAGCTTCCTGTCTCGCACAGCCGCAGCGCGGAATGATGATGTCATTCAGCTGAGCCGCTGCTGTCTGTGTGAGAAAGGAAGCAGGAAGCATCCATTCCCTGCAGATCCGTTGCCATTTTCTCTTGCAGGCAGCGGAGCTGCAGGGATTGCTCCATGCCTGCCGCACATGAGGGCAATCTGGCCAGGGGGCCCCCGGAGCCTCGGGGCCGGATAGGCTGGCCAGATTGCCCTCTATATTAGCCGCCCTCAGGGGTGAACCTAGCCTCTCTGCTGCCTGAGGTGAACAGAAAAATGGCTCCTAACATAAATAAAAACATGATAATTAGTTAGTATCACAAATAACATTTACATCCAGTTACCTTATAGATAACGTCGTCTCTGGAGCTGTTCTTCTTTTCTTCATCTTGTCCAGATCCCATGATGAGTTTTCTCAGCCACAGCCGTCTCTGCAGACTTCCATCTTTTCCGCTCTTTTGCAGAAAGTCTCCACAAGATGCCCTTAAAGATACAAGTGTCATTATAATGCTCCGGAATAAAAAATTGCCCCTCACTATATTGTCTGCACAAAATATGACCCCCACACTGTCCCTCTTATGGTACATGCTCTTCACACTGACCTCTCCTTTCTATACCGGCCCCCTCTTCACACTGTCCACTCACACTGTGTCCCCCCTATAGGGCCCAATATTTATACTCCATCATCCCACCCTGTGTGCATGGCTCCCCCATCCTTCTCCCCTGCGTTCACGGCTCCCGTAATTCCTTCTCCCCTGCGTTCACGGCTCCGCCATCCTTCTCCCCTGCGTTCACGGCTCCCCCATCCTTCTCCCCTGCGTTCACGGCTCCCGTAATTCCTTCTCCCCTGCGTTCACGGCTCCGCCATCCTTCTCCCCTGCGTTCACGGCTCCCCCATCCTTCTCCCCTGCGTTCACGGCTCCCCCATCCTTCTCCCCTGCGTGCTGGGCTCCCCCATCCTTCTCCCCTGCGTTCACGGCTCCCCCATCCTTCTCCCCTGCGTGCTGGGCTCCCCCATCCTTCTCCCCTGTGTTCACAGCTCCCCCATCCTTCTCCCCTGCGTGCTGGGCTCCCCCATCCTTCTCCCCTGCGTTCACGGCTCCCCCATCCTTCTCCCCTGCGTGCTGGGCTCCCCCATCCTTCTCCCCTGCATTCACGGCTCCCCCATCCTTCTCCCCTGCGTTCACGGCTCCCCCATCCTTCTCCCCTGCGTTCACGGCTCCCCCATTCTTCTCCCCTGCGTTCACGGCTTCCCCTTTCTTCTCCCCTGCGTTCACGGCTCCCCCATCCTTCTCCCCTGCGTGCATGCCTCCCCTATCCTCCCACCCTGCGTGCATGGCTCCCCCATTCTTCTCCCCTGCGTGCATGGCTCCACATCCTTTTTCCCTGTGTGCATGGCTCCACATCCTTTTTCCCTGCGTGCATGGCTCCACATCCTTTTTCCCTGCGTGCATGGCTCCACATCCTTTTTCCCTGCGTGCATGGCTCCACATCCTTTTTCCCTGCGTGCATGGCTCCCCATCCTTTTTCCCTGCGTGCATGGCTCCACATCCTTTTTCCCTGCGTGCATGGCTCCACATCCTTTTTCCCTGCGTGCATGGCTCCACATCCTTTTTCCCTGCGTGCATGGCTCCACATCCTTTTTCCCTGCGTGCATGGCTCCACATCCTTTTTCCCTGCGTGCATGGCTCCACATCCTTTTTCCCTGCGTGCATGGCTCCACATCCTTTTTCCCTGCGTGCATGGCTCCACATCCTTTTTCCCTGCGTGCATGGCTCCACATCCTTTTTCCCTGCGTGCATGGCTCCACATCCTTTTTCCCTGCGTGCATGGCTCCAAATCCTTTTTCCCTGCGTGCATGGCTCCAAATCCTTTTTCCCTGTCATACTTACCTCTCACCGCGCAGCACAGAACAGAACTTCCTTCCTGGCATCTCTTCTGCAGCGTCTTCCTTCCTGTCTTCAGCGGTCACATGATAGCGCTAATTAAGGTCATGAATATGCGCATATTCATGACCTTAAATTAGCGGTACCATGTGACCGCTGAAGACAGGAAGCGCTGCCGGCGCTGGGACGCAGTTGCAGCCACCGCTGGAGGAAGGTGAGTATTACGTCTTCAGGGAGGGGGGCGGGAAGGAGGGAGGGAGGAGGAGGGGGGGGGCGGGAAGGAGGGAGGGAGGAGGTTCGGGCGGGCACTTGACCCCAGGGTTTTAGAAAAAAAACAAAAACTAGCAGCGCAAATTCACTTACTATAGAGTCTGCCGCCCTCTCTTCTGCCGCCTGATAGTCAAATCGCCTAATGGTAGCAGCGTCCCTGGCCGCCCTGCAGGGGCCCCCCAGAGCCTCCGGGCCCCGGTGCAGCTGCACCGGTTGAACCGGCGGTATGTCCGCCCATGCTCACAGTCATTATATGTGGGGGGCTGCCTTTTCCTTTGGGGAATTTCTCTGAGGCAAGGTAGGCTTTATTTTTCTATCTTCAGGGCTAGCTAGTTTCTTAGGCTGTGCCGAGTTGCCAAATGAGCGTTAGGCGCAATCCATGGCTATTTCTAGTGTGTTTGATAGGTTTAGGGATTGCGGTCAGCAGAGTTCCCACATCCCAGAGCTCGTCCTTATTATCAGTAACTATCAGGTCATTCAGTGTGCTCTTAACCACCAGGTCCATTATTGTCCTGACCACCAGGTCATAACAGTACAGGTGGCCCAAAGTACTAATGCATCTCAATAGAGGGATAAGAGAAGTTCTGAGACCATTTTTTTCTCTTTGCAGTGTGTTTTGTCTCTATTTTCCCCTTTACCTCTGGGTGGTTCAGGACATTCAAGGTCTGTCCTCTTGGATGGATAATCTCACTACAAGGATACAAAACATTCAAGATTTTGTGGTTCAGAATCCGATGTCAGAGCCTAGGATTCCAATTCCTGATTTGTTTTTTGGTGATAGATCTAAGTTCTTGAATTTAAAAAATAATTGTAAATTGTTTCTTGCCTTGAAACCTCGCTCCTCAGGTGACCCTGTTCAACAAGTAAAGATCATTATTTCTTTGTTACGTGGTGACTCTCAAGACTGGGCATTTTCCCTTGCGCCAGGAGATCCGGCATTGCGTGATGTTGATGCGTTTTTCCTGGCGCTTGGATTGCTTTATGACGAACCTAATTCAGTGGATCAGGCAGAGAAAATCTTGCTGGCTCTGTGTCAGGGTCAGGATGAAGCGGAGATATATTGTCAGAAGTTTAGAAAGTGGTCTGTGCTCACTCAGTGGAATAAATGTGCCCTGGCAGCAATCTTCAGAAAGGGTCTCTCTGAAGCCCTTAAGGATGTCATGGTGGGGTTTCCCATGCCTGCTGGTCTGAATGAGTCTATGTCCTTGGCCATTCAGATCGATCGACGCTTGCGTGAGCGTAAAGCTGTGCACCATTTGGCGGTACTATCTGAGCATGGGCCTGAGCCTATGCAATGTGATAGGACTTTGACCAGAGCTGAACGACAAGAACACAGACGTCGGAATGGGCTATGTTTTTACTGTGGTGATTCCACTCATGCTATCTCCGATTGTCCTAAGCGCACTAAGCGGTTCGCTAGGTCTGCCACCATTGGTACGATACAGTCTAAATTTCCATTGTCTGTTACTCTGATTTGCTCTTTGTCATCCTATTCTGTTATGGCATTTGTGGATTCAGGCGCTGCCCTGAATTTGATGGACTTGGAGTATGCTAGGCGCTGTGGTTTTTTCTTGGAGCCCTTGCAGTATCCTATTCCATTGAGAGGAATTGATGCTACGCCTTTGGCCAAGAATAAGCCTCAGTATTGGACCCAATTGACCATGTGCATGGCTCCTGCACATCAGGAGGATATCCGCTTTCTGGTGTTGCATAATCTGCATGATGTGGTCGTTTTGGGGTTGCCATGGCTACAGGTTCATAATCCAGTATTGGACTGGAAATCTATGTCTGTGTCCAGCTGGGGTTGCCAGGGGGTACATGGTGAGGTTCCATTTTTGTCTATTTCGTCTTCCACTCCTTCTGAAGTTCCAGAGTTTTTGTCGGATTATCGGGATGTATTTGATGAGCCCAAAGCCAGTGCCCTACCTCCTCATAGGGATTGCGATTGTGCAATTAATTTGATTCCTGGTAGTAAGTTTCCTAAGGGCCGATTGTTCAATTTATCTGTGCCAGAACACGCCGCTATGCGGAGTAATATAAAGGAATCCTTGGAGAAAGGCCATATTCGCCCGTCGTCATCACCGTTAGGAGCAGGGTTCTTTTTTGTGGCCAAGAAGGATGGTTCTTTGAGACCTTGTATTGATTACCGCCTTCTTAATAAAATTACAGTCAAATTTCAGTATCCTTTGCCATTGCTGTCTGATTTGTTTGCTCGTATTAAAGGGGCTAGTTGGTTCACCAAGATAGATCTTCGAGGGGCGTATAATCTTGTGCGTATTAAACAAGGCGATGAATGGAAAACAGCATTTAATACGCCCGAGGGCCATTTTGAGTACCTGGTTATGCCATTCGGGCTTTCCAATGCTCCATCAGTATTTCAGTCCTTTATGCATGACATCTTCCGAGAGTACCTGGATAAATTCCTGATTGTGTATTTGGATGATATTTTGGTCTTTTCGGATGATTGGGAGTCTCATGTGAAGCAGGTCAGAATGGTGTTCCAGGTCCTTCGTGTGAATTCCTTGTTTGTGAAGGGGTCAAAGTGTCTCTTTGGAGTTCAGAAGGTTTCATTTTTGGGGTTCATTTTTTCCCCTTCTACTATCGAGATGGACCCTGTTAAAGTCCTGGCCATTTACGATTGGACTCAGCCAACATCTGTGAAGAGCCTGCAAAAGTTCCTGGGCTTTGCTAATTTTTATCGGCGCTTCATCGCTAATTTTTCTACTGTTGCTAAACCGTTGACTGATTTGACCAAGAAGGGTGCTGATGTGGTCAATTGGTCTTCTGCGGCTGTAGAGGCTTTTCAGGAGTTGAAGCGTCGTTTTTCTTCTGCCCCTGTGTTGTGCCAGCCAGATGTTTCGCTTCCGTTTCAGGTTGAGGTCGATGCTTCTGAGATTGGAGCAGGGGCTGTTTTGTCGCAAAGAAGTTCTGAGGGCTCGGTGATGAAGCCATGTGCTTTCTTTTCTAGAAAGTTTTCGCCTGCTGAGCGTAACTATGATGTTGGTAATCGTGAATTGTTGGCCATGAAGTGGGCATTCGAGAAGTGGCGTCATTGGCTGGAAGGAGCCAAGCATCGCGTGGTGGTCTTGACAGATCACAAGAATTTGACTTATCTTGAGTCTGCCAAACGGTTGAATCCGAGACAGGCTCGATGGTCATTTTTTTTCTCCCGTTTTGATTTTGTGGTTTCGTACCTTCCGGGCTCTAAGAATGTGAAGGCTGATGCCCTGTCAAGGAGTTTTGTGCCTGACTCTCCGGGTGTTCCTGAGCCGGTGGGTATTCTCAAAGAGGGGGTAATTTTGTCTGCCATCTCCCCTGATTTGCGGCGGGTGCTGCAAAAATTTCAGGCTGATAGACCTGACCGTTGCCCAGCGGAGAAACTGTTTGTCCCTGATAGATGGACTAGTAGAGTTATCTCTGAGATTCATTGTTCAGTGTTGGCTGGGCATCCTGGAATCTTTGGTACCAGAGATTTGGTGGCTAGATCCTTCTGGTGGCCGTCTTTGTCGCGGGATGTGCGTTCTTTTGTGCAGTCCTGTGGGACTTGTGCTCGGGCTAAGCCCTGCTGTTCTCGTGCCAGTGGGTTGCTTTTGCCCTTGCCGGTCCCGAAGAGGCCCTGGACGCATATTTCTATGGATTTTATTTCGGATCTCCCCGTCTCTCAAAAGATGTCGGTCATTTGGGTGGTTTGTGATCGCTTCTCTAAGATGGTCCATTTGGTACCTTTGTCTAAATTGCCTTCCTCCTCTGATTTGGTGCCATTATTTTTCCAGCATGTGGTTCGTTTACATGGTATCCCGGAGAACATAGTTTCTGACAGAGGTTCCCAGTTTGTTTCAAGGTTTTGGCGATCCTTTTGTGCTAGGATGGGCATTGATTTGTCTTTTTCCTCGGCTTTCCATCCTCAGACAAATGGCAAAACCGAACGAACTAATCAAACTTTGGAAACATATCTGAGATGCTTTGTTTCTGCTGATCAGGATGATTGGGTGTCCTTTTTGCCGTTGGCTGAGTTCGCCCTTAATAATCGGGCCAGCTCGGCTACTTTGGTTTCGCCGTTTTTCTGCATTTCTGGTTTCCATCCTCGTTTCTCTTCAGGGCAGGTTGAGTCTTCAGACTGTCCTGGTGTAGATACTGTGGTGGATAGGTTGCAGCAGATTTGGACTCATGTGGTGGACAGTTTGACATTGTCCCAGGAGAAGGCTCAACGTTTCGCTAACCGCCGGCGCTGTGTGGGTCCCCGACTTCGTGTTGGGGATTTGGTTTGGTTGTCATCTCGTTATGTTCCTATGAAGGTTTCCTCTCCTAAGTTTAAGCCTCGTTTCATTGGTCCGTATAAGATTTCTGAGGTTATCAATCCTGTGTCATTTCGTTTGGCCCTTCCTGCTTCTTTTGCCATCCATAATGTGTTCCATAGGTCGTTATTGCGGAGATACGTGGCGCCTGTGGTTCCATACGTTGATCCTCCTGCCCCGGTGTTAGTTGAGGGGGAGTTGGAGTATGTGGTGGAGAAGATTTTGGATTCTCGTGTTTCGAGACGGAAACTCCAGTACCTGGTCAAGTGGAAGGGTTATGGTCAGGAAGATAATTCCTGGGTTTTTGCCTCTGATGTTCATGCTGCCGATCTGGTTCATGCCTTTCATTTGGCTCATCCTGGTCGGCCTGGGGGCTCTGGTGAGGGTTCGGTGACCCCTCCTCAAGGGGGGGGGGGTACTGTTGTGAATTCTGTTGTCGGGCTCCCTCCTGTGGTCATGAATGGTACTTCGGCTGGTTCTGTCCATGGACTTCCTCTGGTGGGTGTTTCTGAGTTTCACAGGTGACGAGGTTAATTCGTTAGCTGCTGCTCTATTTAACTCCACTTAGATCTTTGCTCCATGCCACCTGTCAATGTTCCAGTATTGGTCTGTTCACTCCTGGTTCGTTCTTGTGACCTGTCTTCCCATCAGAAGCTAAGTTCCAGCTTGTATTTCTTTGGTTTGCTATTTTTCTGTCCAGCTTGCTATTTAATTTGTTGTCTTGCTTGCTGGAAGCTTTGGGACGCAGAGGAAGCGCCTCCGCACCGTGAGTCGGTGCGGAGGGTCTTTTTGCGCCCTCTGCGTGGTCTTTTTGTAGGTTTTTGTGCTGACCGCAAAGTAACCTTTCCTATCCTCGGTCTGTTCAGTAAGTCGGGCCTCACTTTGCTAAATCTATTTCATCTCTGTGTTTGTATTTTCATCTTTACTCACAGTCATTATATGTGGGGGGCTGCCTTTTCCTTTGGGGAATTTCTCTGAGGCAAGGTAGGCTTTATTTTTCTATCTTCAGGGCTAGCTAGTTTCTTAGGCTGTGCCGAGTTGCATAGGGAGCGTTATGCGCAATCCACGGCTATTTCTAGTGTGTTTGATAGGTTTAGGGATTGCGGTCAGCAGAGTTCCCACGTCCCAGAGCTCGTCCTTATTATCAGTAACTATCAGGTCATTCCGTGTGCTCTTAACCACCAGGTCCATTATTGTCCTGACCACCAGGTCATAACATATATCTGCATCTCCAGAGACACAGCTAGGCTGCAAAAATCCTTCACAACAAAGCTGGACAAGACAAAACATGAAAAATGCACAGAACTAGAAGGTCCACAGCAGGTGGACAGCAAAAACAAAGCCAGGACTTATCTTTGAAGAAAAGCACAGTGAACAGGAGAGACCAGAAGGGATGTGAATCCTCCATAAACAATGGACAACTGGCACTGACTAAAGGATCAAGCAAGGCTATATAGCCCAGCCCAAATTGCAAAAAATAGATACACCTGATAAATGCTGCGATCCAACTACCGCAGCACTACCACTCATAACCACCGGAGGGAGCCCAAGAGCAGAATTCACAACACATTCTCATTGATAGCCGGATCCCCACTGCCTAACTTGGGAAGCCGGCTGTCAGTCAGAATAACGTATGAAGTCCCTCACTGCTGTGTCCGCAGATGCAGCTGAGTCCCCAGCAGGAGTGGTATGTGATCGCTCTGTGCGGGGGAAGAACAGTATTGGGTACAACAGGCAGGTAAGTTGCAATTATCTGCCTGTTACTGCTTAGGTACATTTTTTTTAATAAAGTCTCGGATACCCCCTTTAATGATCAGTATGGTGGTATTATTCAGTATCCACAGTATATGTTGCTAATATGTGTTCATTGTGTTATGTGGTGATATTTGTCTCTTGTATGTGGTGTTATTAGTATAGTGAATTTTGTTTAGTTACAGCTTGGGATTATGTTCAGACGTTGTATGTTGGTAATATATGATCATGGTGTGGCAGCATTATTTTGCCATTGGATACTGATATTGGTATCAGTATAGTGACACAGGGCTGCCACTAGAAATTTTGGGGCCCCATACTGGCAAAATTTTCGGGGCCCCCTTGAAACTCCGCCCAGGCTCCACCCCAGCCCCGCCTCCAGGCTCCACCCCACGAACTGTCCACAGTCCCACCGCTCTCTCTTGGAAAATCTCCACTTCTCACCTATCACACATTGACAGTTCCCATCACCAGATCACACATATAGCCGGCAGCTTTTGTTTTGGCCAAAAGATTTTTTAAGCCGCCACCATACCATGGTAGACACTTTTGGCCGGGCCCTACTCTACTGTAACCTACTAAATATTTGTTAAAATATGCAATACAATTTAGGTATATTTTTATTTATTTTTCAATTTTTAAAATGACCTATAATACTACATACAAGGAACAAATACCACCGCACTATGACCAGATGACATATTACCACCACAGTGATCGAATAATATAAAATACAAGGAACAAATACCGCTACACCATGACCAAATCGCATATAACCACAAATGACTGAATACTACAATACTGATCAGTAATAAAAAAAAACCCACAATACTATCACCATCAGTGCCATTATACACAGGAGATCTGTAATTAGTAAGCAGTGTCTGTGTACAGGTAATACAGTGATCACCGGTGACATTATACACAGGAGCTCTGTATATAATGTATAGGTAATACAGTGATCACTGGTGACATTGTATACAGGACCTCTGTATATAGTATACAGTGTATAGTGTCAGTGTATAGGTAACACTGACTCACCAGTGACGTCTCTAGGTGAAATCCTTCATATTTCATCCAGCACAGGCCGCCATCACTTCATCCAGCCAGGACTCGTCTCTGCAGGAAATAAAACAGTTATCTCGAGTTCCGCTTGTAGAACACATTACTTAATTTTCCCAACTTCTACATTACACCACATGAAGAAGGCAACATAGTATCACTCTACACAGTAACAGGACCTCCCCCCCATTTAAAACAGTATACTCAAAAAATAAAATAAATACATCACTGCAATAATAATATCCCTTAATTAGCCCCTATGGTAATATTCGCCATCCTAGCCCCCGTGTGTCTCATTCCAGGCTCCAGCCATATGTTCTCCCATCCTGCCCTCATGGGTATCCATTCTGCCCCATATGATCTCCCCATCCTGCCCCATCTGTCTCCATCGTATCCATCCTGCCCCATCTCTGTCCAGCACTCTGCCCCATCTCTGTCCAGCACTCTGCCCCATCTCTGTCCAGCACTCTGCCCCATCTCTGTCCAGCACTCTGCCCCATCTCTGTCCAGCACTCTGCCCCATCTCTGTCCAGCACTCTGCCCCATCTCTGTCCAGCACTCTGCCCCATCAGTGTCCAGCACTCTGCCCCATCAGTGTCCAGCACTCTGCCCCATCAGTGTCCAGCACTCTGCCCCATCTCTGTCCAGCACTCTGCCCCATCTCTGTCCAGCACTCTGCACCATCTCTGTCCAGCACTCTGCCCCATCTCTGTCCAGCACTCTGCCCCATCTCTGTCCAGCACTCTGCCCCATCTCTGTTCAGCACTCTGCCCCATCTCTGTTCAGCACTCTGCCCCATCTCTGTCCAGCACTCTGCCCCATCTCTGTTCAGCACTCTGCCCCATCTCTGTCCAGCACTCTGCCCCATCTCTGTTCAGCACTCTGCCCCATCTCTGTCCAGCACTCTGCCCCATCTCTGTCCAGCACTCTGCCCCATCTCTGTCCAGCACTCTGCCCCATCTCTGTCCAGCACTCTGCCCCATCTCTGTCCAGCACTCTGCCCCATCTCTGTCCAGCACTCTGCCCCATCTCTGTCCTGCACTCTGCCCCATCTCTGTCCAGCACTCTGCCCCATCTCTGTCCAGCACTCTGCCCCATCTCTGTCCAGCACTCTGCCCAGCACTCTGCCCCCCCGTGTCCAGCTTTACTGCCCCCCGGCCCCCACCCTGTGTCCAGCTTTACTGCCCCCCGGCCCCCACCCTGTGTCCAGCTTTACTGCCCCCCGGCCCCCACCCTGTGTCCAGCTTTACTGCCCTGGGGCCCCACCCTGTGTCCAGCTTTACTGCCCTGGGGCCCCACCCTGTGTCCAGCTTTACTGCCCTGGGCCCCCCCCCCCGCATCGCCGCTCTCAAAAAAACAAAAAAGTTCTACTTACCTGCCGCGCTCCTCTCTCCACGCAGCTGCACCGTGCACTCGCCGGCGACTGACAATGACGTCAGACGCCGACGACCTGCACGCTGCGGCTGGCGGCTGTTAACTATTGACGTGCGGGCGCGGGCCCGCACGTCAATAGCGTACAGCTGTAGCGCCGGCCGCCGCTAAGGGCCCGGTTCAGCCTGCGGCTGCCGGTAGGGGCCCGGTGAGCAGGTAAGAGGGGGCCCGATGCGGGCCCCCTCTGCTCACCGGGCCCCATACGCCAGTCACGGCTGTAGTGCCCTGATGGCGGCCCTGTAGTGACAGCTACACAGTAGCAGTGTAGAGAGAATAATATACAGCTCTGGCAAAATTAAGAGACCACCCCATCAAAACCCTGTCATGGCAGCCCAATCTCCAGACCTGAACCCCATTGAAAACCTCTGGAATGTAATCAAGAGGATGATGGATCGTCACAAGCCATCAAACAAGGAAGAACTGCTGACATTTTTGTGCCAGAAGCAGTGTGAAAGACTGGTGGAAAGCATGACAAGACGCATGAAATCTGTGATTAAAAATCATGGTTATTCCACAAAATATTGATTTCTGAACTCTTCCTGAGTTAAAACATTAGTATTGTTGTTTCTAAATGATTATGAACTTGTTTTCCTTGCAATATTTGAGGTCTGAGAGCACTGTTTTTTTTTTATTTTCACCATTTCTCCTTTTCAGAAAAAAAATACAAAATTTATTGCTTGGAAATTCGGAGACCTGTCAGAAGTTTGTAGAATAAGTGAAAATTTACATTTTACTCAAAAATATTCCTATAAAGAGAAAAATAACAAAAACTGAACATTTTGCAGTGGTCTCTTAATGTTTGCCAGAGCTGTATGCTATTTGGTAACTATTTAGAATATTACTGCTAAAATTATCTTAATGTTGTTTTTTTCCATTGAACCGATATATTTTATGTTATTTTCTTACTGAGTGAACACATTAATCTTTAATGGCTCTAGCAACAGTAACGGAGCTCATATATATGAGATACATGCAGAGGCTGTGGGGTCCTTGTGTGTACAATGAACAAGTACCCAGAAGTCAGACCTCCAGAGGTCACATGAACTGATGACACGGAATATTGCACATTTATTGTCATGTAAGGCTAAATCTAATAAATGTATAGGAAATCACACCTATGAACTTTTTATAGCCGTGGGGACAAATGGCCTGGAAGCAAAGACACCCACTTATGTAGCCGATGAGCATGTTATCCCACAGAGCATTGCTAATAAGGATACAAAGGAGATACATACAAAATACAAATATAAATTACAGAGAACAAACTAACAATGACAAACTGGTACAGAGAGGAGAGGGCCCTGATCTTGCGGGCTTACATCCTACAGGATGATGGGGAAGGAGACAGTCGGTTGGGGGTTGCAGCAGCTTCGGTGGGGTTGAGGTGGCAGAGTGGTCATTGCAGGTTGTAAGTGGAGCGCCCCGTCAGGGCTGTGGGGTACTCGGTACCGGGTTCGGTCGGCTCAAAAGGGGGATGTCACGGTGGCTGACCCGGTCCGTGGACCTGGGACGTCCACATAAAAGGGAAAGGTCTTTAAAGGGATAAAGTTTACGTTCGTGACGCCACCTGTGGTACTCGGTCAGGGTGACCAATGCTGCTTTAAGGGGTCCACTGGGGTGATGTTATGGCAGCTAGATGGTATACCTTCCCACAGGTGAAGTGTATCCCCAGGGCTTCGCGGTGTATAGATGGTGAATGGTGAGTGGCGCAGAGAAGAACGAGGACACAGGGTTGCACTTTCTTTACCTTTACTGAAGACTTCAGCATCCACAGTCCAGAGCACCAGACCACAGGGTAGGCAGAGTCCGGCCGGTTTGGAGGCAAGTCCAGGGTCCCCTTGTCCAGGTGGAGAATAAAAGCCTTTCCTCTAGCACCGTGGTGGTGTAGTCCCTTACTGCTAAGCTTCTCATAAGGTCCTCACAGATGATATCTCTCTCTGTCCCCCGGATTGGATAGGACATACCCGTATGACTGGTGACTTGAGGCGGTTTATAGGGACTCTAGCACACCCCAGCCTCTAAGGCTGTCACTGTGCCTCTTGGGTGTTAGGTGGGATAGGTAATGTAGAGTTCAGTTGTCCTGCCGGTCTCTGATGTAAGCCATAGAGGTCCTAACAAGCTTGGTGTTCCGGCTACTGGTCTCTGCGCCTCAGAAGGAGGCAGCCTGCTCGGGGCTGGTCCCCTTCTGATATCCTCTCCAGTGCTTCCTCTCTTGCATGGTCGCTGCAAACAATTTGGCCTTCAAATGTCTCTTTCTGGGAGCTGCAGCTCTGTGGGCATGCACAGCTCAGTGAACGCTCTCCTCTGTCCTCTGACAGGAATTTGCTTCTGCCAGGAACAGCTTCCCTGAAGGACTGACTGACTTTCCCTACAGACTACCAGATATATATATATATATATATATATATATATATATATATATATATATATACAGTTAGGGCCAGAAATATTTGGACAGTGACACAATTTTCGCGATTTGGACTCTGCATGCCACCACATTGGATTTGAAATGAAACCTCTACAACAGAATTCAAGTGCAGATTGTAACGTTTAATTTGAAGGGTTGAACAAAAATATCTGATAGAAAATGTAGGAATTGTACACATTTCTTTACAAACACTCCACATTTTAGGAGGTCAAAAGTAATTGGACAAATAAACATAACCCAAACAAAATATTTTTATTTTCAATATTTTGTTGCAAATCCTTTGGAGGCAATCACTGCCTTAAGTCTGGAACCCATGGACATCACCAAACGCTGGGTTTCCTCCTTCTTAATGCTTTGCCAGGCCTTTACAGCCGCAGCCTTCAGGTCTTGCTTGTTTGTGGGTCTTTCCGTCTTAAGTCTGGATTTGAGCAAGTGAAATGCATGCTCAATCGGGTTTAGATCTGGAGATTGACTTGGCCATTGCAGAATGTCCCACTTTTTGGCACTCATGAACTCCTGGGTAGCTTTGGCTGTATGCTTGGGGTCATTGTCCATCTGTACTATGAAGCGCCGTCCAATCAACTTTGCAGCATTTGGCTGAATCTGGGCTGAAAGTATATCCCGGTACACTTCAGAATTCATCCGGCTACTCTTGTCTGCTCTTATGTCATCAATAAACACAAGTGACCCAGTGCCATTGAAAGCCATGCATGCCCATGCCATCACGTTGCCTCCACCATGTTTTACAGAGGATGTGGTGTGCCTAGGATCATGTGCCGTTCCCTTTCTTCTCCAAACTTTTTTCTTCCCATCATTCTGGTACAGGTTGATCTTTGTCTCATCTGTCCATAGAATACTTTTCCAGAACTGAGCTGGCTTCTTGAGGTGTTTTTCTGCAAATTTAACTCTGGCCTGTCTATTTTTGGTATTGATGAATGGTTTGCATCTAGATGTGAACCCTTTGTATTTACTGTCATGGAGTCTTCTCTTTACTGTTGACTTAGAGACAGATACACCTACTTCACTGAGAGTGTTCTGGACTTCAGTTGATGTTGTGAACGGGTTCTTCTTCACCAAATTAAGTATGCGGCGATCATCCACCACTGTTGTCATCCGTGGACGCCCAGGCCTTTTTGAGTTCCCAATCTCACCAGTCAATTCCTTTTTTCTCAGAATGTACCCAACTGTTGATTTTGCTACTCCAAGCATGTCTGCTATCTCTCTGATGGATTTTTTCTTTTTTTTCAGCCTCAGGATGTTCTGCTTCACCTCAATTGAGAGTTCCTTTGACCGCATGTTGTCTGCTCACAGCAACAGCTTCCAAATGCAAAACCACACACCTGGAATCCACCCCTGACCTTTTAACTACTTCATTGATTACAGGTTAACGAGGGAGACGCCTTCAGAGTTAATTGCAGCCCTTAGAGTCCATTGTCCAATTACTTTTGGTCCCTTGAAAAAGAGGACGCTATGCATTACAGAGCTATGATTCCTAAACCCTTTCTCCGATTTGGATGTGGAAACTATCATATTGCAGCTGGGAGTGTGCACTTTCAGCCCATCTAATATATAATTGCCTAGAATACTACTTCCTGCAATTTGTGCCAACTACCGTGGCTTTGTCCGGAGCTAATGTCCGGAGCTAATGTCCGGAGCTAATGTCCGGAGATAAGTGACGTCAACAGTGTCCAGTGTCTGATTGGTTGCCGCCTGCTGCGAGCGACCAATCAGAAACGTGCCGTACTGTGACACACTCCGCCCGCCATTTTGGTGTGATTTTTGAATTTTTACCTCACAGCAAGTTTCTACTGCGTGGAGGCGGGCCCAGTGACGTTGCTCTTCAAGCTCCTGCCGAATTTCGTCAAAAAAATGATAATACCATTTACCAAAACTATATATATTTAGTTGTGAAGTGGTTCAGTGACATTTTCACACCAATTTTGAACTTTTGTTTGGTGTTTTCTCCATATACTGCCTATTATTTTTGTTCTTTCTTACTATTATTTATTAATTGTATTATTCTTACATTTGAATAAATAAAGTATATATGGATTCTAGACTCCCGATTCTTTAGAATCGGGCTGCCATCTAGTATTATATATATAATTGTATTTCTGAACATGTTTTTGTAAACAGCTAAAATAACAAAACTTGTGTCACTGTCCAAATATTTCTGGCCCTAACTGTATATATATATATAGGGAGTCACCTAGTAAATAGGATCAGAAGATCCCCCTGGTGGCCTGGAGTATGAAATGTGTTGCATGTTTGTGATACCTGGATGAGGTTATCCTTCCTTGCCTCCAAACGTAGCACCACTCTCCCCGGGAGGAAAGCAACATTACTGCGATGACCAGGACCCTGGGGCGCCGCATAAGCTTTCTTGAAGAGGTGGGTTTTCAACTTCTGTCTGAAGGATGCGAATAAGGTGGCTAATCGGACGAGTTAGGGCACAGAATTCTAGAGGATGGGGTTATTCGGGAGAAGTCTTGGAGGCAATTGGGTGAGGAGCGAATAAGTGTAGAGGAGAGAACAAGGTCTTGGGAGGACCGGAGATTACGTGAGGGAAGATATTGAAAGATTAGTTCAGAGGTGTACAGAGGAGAAAGGTTATGGACAGATTTGTAAGTCAATGTTTGTAGCTTGAACTGCATACGCTGGGTAATTGAAAGCCAATGAAGGGAATTGCAGAAGGTAGAGGAGGAGGAGTATCAAAGAGCAGGATGAACTAGTCGGGCAGCAGAGTTAAGAACAGACTGGTGAGGTGCAAAAGTTTAAGCAAGTAGGCTACAGAGGAGGATGTAGCAGTAGTTGAGGCAGGAGATGATGAAGGCATGCACAAGCATTTTAATAGATTAACGGTTGAGGAAGGGACGGATTCTGAAACCATTTTTGTGCTGGAGGCAACAGGAGGTGGTAAGAGCTGGGATGTTTGGTTTTAAGGACAGACTAGAGTCAAGGGTTACTCTGAGGCAGATTTCAGGTACAGGGGAAAGCGTAGTGTCATTTATTGTCATAGAAAGATCATGTAGGGAAAATACTTGAGAAGGAAGAAAAATAATGAGTTCAGATTTGTCCACACTGAGCTTGAGGAAGCGAGAGGAGAAGGAGGATATGGCTGATAAAAACTCTGGGATGTTGGACACCGGAGAGGTGACGTCTGGGCTAGAGAGGTAGATGTGAGTGTCATCAGCGTACAGATGGTACTGCAAGCAATGGGACTTTATGAATTGTCCCAAGCCAAGGGTATAGATGGACAAGAGTAGGGGTCCTAGGGCAGAGCCTTGAGGGACACCAACATAGAGAGGGCGAGATGAGGAGGTAGTGTGAGAGTGGGAGACTCTAGATGTGCTGTTGGAAAGGTATGAGGAGATCTAGGATAGGGCGAGGTCTTTGACACAAAAGGAAGAAAGGATCTGTAGTAGGAGGCAGTGCTCAAATGTGTGGAAGGCAGCGGACAGGTCTTAAAGGGACTGATCACAGGACGCCAGGAGCTCTTTGATCACTTGACCGCTTTGGCCTGTGATTGAGTGCAGTAGTCATAATGGGTAAGTCATCAGAGTTTAGTGTAATGCTCTGCTCCAGGAGAGGTGTGGAGGTAACAATCCCTTCCTTTATATAAAAAAAAAAAGTTGTGCAGTTCACCAACCCCTTTAGTGGTAACCAACTGTCCCCCCCCAAAGAGTACCCCACACAATGTAATAGACAAGCAACACCCTCTATCATAGTTTCC
This sequence comes from Ranitomeya imitator, assembly GCF_032444005.1. NCBI lineage: Eukaryota > Metazoa > Chordata > Amphibia > Anura > Dendrobatidae > Ranitomeya > Ranitomeya imitator. The sequence goes on from NC_091286.1 coordinate 530,186,301, forward strand.
AACCATCTTTAAATTTACTGATAGTCCATAAAAACTTGATGCTTTTCTCTGCCGTTCGGCAGAAAAAAGCACTGTCTGTGAATTTTACCCTCACCCCCGAAGTTTGTACTGCACATACGGAAAAAAAGCTGCTATGTGCAGTACAAATAGGACCTGTCCCGGAAGAAGAGTCAAGTCGCGGAAGCCTGGAGAGATTCAACGCACTACAGGTTATCAGGGGGAGCCCGATGCCAACCTTGTCACTGGCTGCCTTGCCCTTTAAACTGCTTCAAATACTGTACTCACCTCTTCTGCCCGTTCCCCGACCCTGCTGGCAGTGCTCCGGTGTCTGCTTTCCGGCCTGCTCAGCATCTATGATTCTCTGTAATGTCTCAGTGCAGAGGTCACGCTGGAGTCACGACAGCTTGCCCTCTACACTGAGACAACACAGAGAATAAAAACACTGAGGACACCTGACCAGAGCAGTGGACGCTGGAGCACTGGCAGTGGGGAAGGGTCGGGAGAGGTACAGTATTTGATTTGTTTTAATGAATGGAGCCTTGTATAGGGCCCAATTATAATGTATAGAGTTATATATGGGGCCATTATACTGTATGGAGTAATATATGGGGCCAGTATACTGTATGGAGCATTATATGGGGCTCATTATACTGTATGGAGCATTATATGGGGCTCATTATACTGTATGGAGCATTATATGGGGACCATTATACTGTATGGATTTATATATGGGGCCATTATACTGTATGGAGTAATATATGGGGCGGAGCAACAAAGATCAGCTCATATATGGGGCCATTATACTGTACTGAGCATTATATGAGGCTCAATATACTGCATGGAACATTATATGGGGCTCATTATACTGTACTAGATGGTAGCCCGATTCTAACGCATCGGGTATTCTAGAATATGTATGTATGTATACAGCAGCCACATAGTATATAGCACAGGCCACGTACCAAACCGTATATAACACAGCCCATGCAGTATAGATCATTGCCCACGTAGTATTGCCCACGTAGTATATAGCAGCCACGTAGTATTTAACACTGCCCATGTAGTATATAGCACAGCCCACGCAGTATATAACACTGCCCACGCAGTATATAACACTGCCCACGCAGTATATAACACTGCCCACGTAGTATATAGCACTGCCCACGTAGTATATAGCACTGCCCACGTAGTATATAGCACAGCCCATGCAGTATATAACACAGGTCACACAGTATTATAACAACTCCAGAGCGCATATTTAGAAAAAGAAGAAAAGGGCAGTTTTACACTAAATAGTAGTAAAAAGCCCCAAAGCCTACACAGAAGACAACCCACTCCATATTAATAATGTAAACAGGAGAACTAGGAGTATAATGGGTGTATAAATTTATTACATATACAAGGTATAAATATACACACAGTAAGGCACATATAAGATAATAGTATGTAAAAAATACACAATACAAGGTGCAAGGAAGGATGGAAAAACGGGAAACCAGTGTCCACCCGGTGTGCGGGAGCACAAAAAGTCCCAGACAGTCTGATACAACAGACTGAAAATACACCACGTTGCAGGAAGCCACCCTAGTAGTAAGTATGATAAATTGACAGACCGTCACTGATAGTGAGTAATGGGGCTTACCGCAGATAAGATGGGCTACACCGCACACCGGACCGGAACCAGGATAAAACGACCCCCGACGTACGTTTCGCTTAGTCCATATTACCACTTTATCAAGGGGATCACACAGTATATAACACTGCCCACGTAATATATAGCACAGCCCACGCAGTATATAACACAGGCCACATAGTATATAACACTGGCCATGTAGTATATAGCAGCCATAAAGTATGTATGTAACACAGCCCACATAGTATATAGCAGTGTGGGCACTATATCCCTGTTAAAAAAAAGAACTAAAACAAAATCTGACTGGATGGAAGTAGGGAGGGACTAATTCTTGGCTGGACTGTGCCCATTGCTGATTGGTCGCGGCAGCCAGGACAGGCAGCTGGCGAGACCAATCAGCGACGCGGGATTTCCGGGACAGACAGAAAGACAGAAGTACACCCTTAGACAAATATATAGTAGATGGAGCATTATATGGGGCTCATTATACTGTATGGAGCATTTTATGGGGCAAATTATACTATACGGAGTTATATATGGGGCCATTATACTGTATGGAGTAATATATGGGGCCGAGCAATAAAGATCAGCTCATATATGGGGCCATTATACTCTATGGAGCATTATATGAGGCTCATTATACTGCATGGAACATTATATGTGGCTCATTATACTGTATGGAGCATTATATGGGGCCCATTATACTGTACTAGATGGTGGTCCGATTCTAACGCATCGGGTATTATAGAATATGCATGTCCACGTAGTATATTGCCCAGCCACGTAGTATATTGCCCAGCTAAGTAGTATATTGGCCAGTCACGCAATATATTGCCCAGATACGTAGTATATTGCCCAGTGACGTAGTATATTGCCCAGCCACGTAGTATATTGCCCAGTCACGTAGTATATTGCCCAGCCACGTAGTATATTGCCCAGCCACGTAGTATATTGCCCAGCCACGTAGTATATTGCCCAGTGACGTAATATATTGCCTAGCCACGTAGTATATTGCCTAGCCACGTAGTATATTGCACGGCAACGTAGTATACAACACAGAGCCACATAGTATACTGTTGTGAATTCTGTGGTCAGGCTCTCTCCTGTTGTCATGAGTGTTACTTCGGCTGGTTCTGTCCATGAGCTTCCTTTGGTGGATGTGAGTGGGGCTGCGGCTTCTGAGTTTCCTTCCTCAGGTGACGAGGTTAAGTCGTTAGGTGCTGTTCTATTTAACTCCACCTAGTTCTTTGTTCCTGGCCTCCAGTCAATGTTCCAGTGTTGGTCTTGCTCTCTCCTGGATCGTTCTTGTGGCCTGTCTGCCCTGCATAAGCTAAGTTCTGCTTGTGTTACTTTTGTTTGCTATTTTTTCTGTCCAGCTTGCTATATTGGTTTGTTTTGCTTGCTGGAAGCTCTGGGACGCAGACGGAGCACCTCCGTACCGTTAGTCGGTGCGGAGGGTCTTTTTGCGCCCTCTGCGTGGTTGTTTGTAGGTTTTTGTGCTGACCGCAAAGCTATCTTTCCTATCCTCGGTCTATTCAGTAAGTCGGGCCTCACTTTGCTAAAATCTATTTCATCTCTGTGTTTGTATTTTCATCTTTACTCACAGTCATTTTATGTGGGGGGCTGCCTTTTCCTTTGGGGAATTTCTCTGAGGCAAGGTAGGCTTATTTTTCTATCTTCAGGCTAGCTAGTTTCTCAGGCTGTGCCCGAGGCGCCTAGGTCTGGTCAGGAGCGCTCCACGGCTACCTCTAGTGTGGTGTGATAGGATTAGGGATTGTGGTCAGCAGAGTTCCCACGTCTCAGAGCTCGTCCTATGTTATTAGTAACTATCAGGTCATTTTCAGTGCTCTTAACCACCAGGTCCATTGTGGTTCTAAATCACCAGTTCATAACAGTATACAGCACAGAGCCACGTAGTATACTGCCCAGTCACATAGTATATTGCCCAGCCACGTAGTATATTGCCCAGCCATGTATGTAACAGGTTAAAAAAGACTTAAAATAAAAAATAAACATATACTCACCCCTCCGAAGGCCAACTGAAGTCCTGGCCCTGTGTGCGGTGCACACGGCAGCTTCCGGTCCCAGGGTTGGTATGAGCGCAGGACCTGTGATGACGTCGCGGTTACATGACCGTGACGTCATGGCAGGTCCTTCTCGCATAGCATCCTTGGCACCGGAGCCTGCCGCTTGCACTGCCGAGGACAGGACGCCATGTCGGAGGGTGAGAATAAGGTTTTTTTTTAATAATTCTTATTTTTAACATTAGATCTTTTTACTATTGATGCTGCATAGGCAGTATCAATAGTAAAAACTTGGTCACACAGGGTTAATAGTGTCGGTAACGGAGTGAGTTACCTGCGGCATAACGCAGTCCGTTACCGCTCGCATTAACCCTGCGTGAACGGTGACTGGAGGGGAGTATGGAGCGGGCACTGACTGCGGGGACTATGGAGCGGGCGCTGGGCACTGACTGCAGGGGAGTAGGAGGGACTAATCGGACTGTGGCCATCGCTGATTGGTCGCGGCAGCCATGGCAGGCAGCTGGCGAGACCAATCAGCGACTGGATTTCCATGACAGAGGCTGCGACCAATGAATATCCATGACAGAAAGACAGACGGAAGTGACCCTTAGACAATTATATAGTAGATGGAGTAATATATGGGGCCATTATATACTGTATGGAGTAATATATGGGGCCCATTATTCTGCATGGAGTTGTATATGGGGCTCATTATTCTGTAGGTAACTTTATATGGGGCTCATTATACTGTATGAAGCATTATATGGGGCCCATTAAACTGTATTATAATATATGGGGCCATTATATACTGTATGGAGTAATATATGGGGCCCATTATACTGTATGGAGTAATATATGGGGCCATTATACTGCATGGAGCATTATATGAGGCTCATTATACTGCATGGAACATTAGATGGGGCTCATTATTCTGTATGGAGCATTATATGGGGCCCATTATACTGTATGGAGCAATATATGGGGCTCATTATACTGTATGGAGCATTATATGAGGCTCATTATACTGCATGGAACATTACATGGGGCTCATTATACTGTATGGAACATTATATGGGGCTCATTATACTGTATGAACATTATATGGGCTCATTATACTGTATGGAACATTATATGGGGCTCATTATACTGTATGGAGCATTATATGGGCTCATTATACTGTATGGAGCATTATATGAGGCTCATTATACTGCATGGAACATTATATGGGGCTCATTATACTGCATGGAACATTATATGGGGCTCATTATACTGTATGGAACATTATATGGGGGCTCATTATACTCTCTGGAGCATTATATGGGGCTCATTATACTGTATGGAGTAATATACGGGGCCAATAATACTGTATGGAGGACTATGGGGTGTCGTTTATGTTGTTCTTTGTGTTATATATGTTGTTTTTTATTGATAGACTCTTTTATAGCATTTAAAACATGTGATCTGCTTTTTACATAATCTATAGCTCACGGAGAGAACGTTCCCACGGTCCGGAGCTGCTGGGGGTTTAATGTTGTGTACTTGTGCAGCGTCCAGCTGTGACAGCATAGTGATGTCCTCTCTGCACGTATAGTTGCCTGCGGGTCACACGGACATGTGTCTTTCAAGGCTGCAGTATGCCAATTTCTCTTATGGAGACGCGAGCCTCCACAACTAAAATTACATCAATAGAATGTATTGGACGCGGTGACTCCACACAGTTCAGTCAACACATGCGGAATCACCTGCGTTCTATAGCGGACGTGCGCTGCTACTTCCGGACCGTGGGCACGCGGCCACAGGTCAGGTGTGAGTCTCCTCCTTGGAGATTCCTTTCTTTGGGGGAGGGCACTTCTATGCTGTCTTCAGGGGGCGTGGTCTTCAGTGGGTGAGGTCTATAGGGGGCATGTCACATGGCCATAAACATTTTAGACTGTGAATTTGAGTCCAGGTGTCCAGAAAATCTTTTTCAGTAGGTTGGCACCCTGCCCCCTATTATCAGAAAGAAGAGAAGCCCCTCCCCTACACATCTTATCTCCAGCACGTCTTAAATGTGCTAGCTCACACCACAGGCAGGGCCGTATTTGCCACTAGGCACTTGAGGGCACATGCCTAGGGCATATGCGGGAAGGGGGGGGGGGGGGGGTTTGTTCTGTTCTTCTTTTTTTTTTTTTTATTTAAGTCCGGGGTCTCCTCCCCGCTTGCGCCCGCCCGCCTTCCACCTCACAACCTCCCCACACCGCTTGAGGACGTCATGCTCACCTACTCCAGCGATGCCTGGTCTCAGCGCCTGCAGCTCATCCTGTGTGAGCGGTCACGTGGTATCGCTCCTTAAGGTGATGAATATGGACCCATATTCATCACCTTAATGGGCGGTACCACGTGACCGCTCATGCAGGAAGAAGCTGCCGCGCCGGGACAGAGCTGGGTTCGGCATGTTGTGGAAAGGTGAGTATGACAGCCAGGGAGGACGGGGGGAGGATGGGGGAGCGAGCCATGCGTGCAACATGGGAGCAGGAGCCGGGGAAAGCTGAGCCATTCATACAAGGGGGAGGAAACTGAGCCATTCATACAAGGGGGGGACGAAAGCTGGGCTATTCATAGAAGGGGGGGGAGAACTGAGCCATTCCTACAAGGGGGGGAAGCTGGGCCATTCATACAAGGGGGAGAAGCTGAGCCATTCATACAAGGGGGAGGAAAGCTGAGCCATTCATACAAGAGGTGGAAAGCTGAGCTATTCATACAAGGGGGGGAGAGCTGAGCCATTCATACTGGGGGGGAGAGCTGAGACATTCATACAAGGGGGGAGAGCTGAGCCATTCATACAAGGGGGGAAGCTGAGCCATTCATACAAGGGGGTGGAAAGCTGAGCCATTCATACAAGGGGGAAAGCTGAGCCATTCATACAAGGGGGAGAAAAGCTGAGCCATTCATACAAGAGGGGAGAGCTGAGCCATTCATACAAGGGGGGGAAGCTGAGCCATTCATACAAGGGGGAGAAAAGCTGAGCCATTCATACAAGGGGGGAAGCTGAGCTATTCATACAAGGGGGAGAAAAGCTGAGCTATTCATACAAGGGGGAGAAAAGCTGAGCCATTCATACAGGGGGGAAGCTAAGCCATTCATACAAGGGGGGGGAAAGCGGAGCCATTCATACAAGGGGGAAAGCTGAGCCATTCATACAAGGGGGGAAGCTGAGCTATTCATACAAGGGGGAGAAAAGCTGAGCTATTCATACAAGGGGGAGAAAAGCTGAGCCATTCATACAGGGGGAAAGCGGAGCCATTCATACAAGGGGGAAAGCTGAGCCATTTATACAAGGGGGGAGAGCTGAGCCATTCACACAAGGGGGGGAAAGCTGGGCCACTCACACAAGGGGGGGAAAGCTGGGCCACTCACACAAGGGGAGGGGGGAAAGCTGAGCCATTCATACAAGGGGGTGGAAAGCTGAGCCACTCATACAAGGGGGGAGAGCTGAGCCATTCATACATGGGGGAGGACAGCTGAGCCATTCATACAAGGGGGAGGAAAGCTGAGCCATTCATACAAGGGGGAGGAAAGCTGAGCCATTCATACAAGCAGGATGGCACCATTGAAGCTCTAAAAAACTATAGGGAGAAAAATACTTTATCTAAAAAACTAATTAAAGCTGCCAAAAAGGAAACAGAGAAGCACATTGCTAAGGAGAGTAAAACTAATCCCAAACTGTTCTTCAACTATATCAATAGTAAAAGAATAAAAACTGAAAATGTAGGCCCCTTAAAAAATAGTGAGGAAAGAATGGTTGTAGATGACGAGGAAAAAGCTAACATATTAAACACCTTCTTCTCCACGGTATTCACGGTGGAAAATGAAATGCTAGGTGAAATCCCAAGAAACAATGAAAACCCTATATTAAGGGTCACCAATCTAACCCAAGAAGAGGTGCGAAATCGGCTAAATAAGATTAAAATAGATAAATCTCCGGGTCCGGATGGCATACACCCACGAGTACTAAGGGAACTAAGTAATGTAATAGATAAACCATTATTTCTTATTTTTAGGGACTCTATAGCGACAGGATCTGTTCCGCAGGACTGGCGCATAGCAAATGTGGTGCCAATATTCAAAAAGGGCTCTAAAAGTGAACCTGGAAATTATAGGCCAGTAAGTCTAACCTCTATTGTTGGTAAAATATTTGAAGGGTTTCTGAGGGATGTTATTCTGGATTATCTCAATGAGAATAACTGTTTAACTCCATATCAGCATGGGTTTATGAGAAATCGCTCCTGTCAAACCAATCTAATCAGTTTTTATGAAGAGGTAAGCTATAGGCTGGACCACGGTGAGTCATTGGACATGGTATATCTCGATTTTTCCAAAGCGTTTGATACCGTGCCGCACGAGAGGTTGGTACACAAAATGAGAATGCTTGGTCTGGGGGAAAATGTGTGTAAATGGGTTAGTAACTGGCTTAGTGATAGAAAGAAGAGGGTGGTTATAAATGGTATAGTCTTTAACTGGGTCGCTGTGACCAGTGGGGTACCGCAGGGGTCGGTATTGGGACCTGTTCTCTTCAACATATTCATTAATGATCTGGTAGAAGGTTTACACAGTAAAATATCGATATTTGCAGATGATACAAAACTATGTAAAGCAGTTAATACAAGAGAAGATAGTATTCTGCTACAGATGGATCTGGATAAGTTGGAAACTTGGGCTGAAAGGTGGCAGATGAGGTTTAACAATGATAAATGTAAGGTTATACACATGGGAAGAAGGAATCAATATCACCATTACACACTGAATGGGAAACCACTGGGTAAATCTGACAGGGAGAAGGACTTGGGGATCCTAGTTAATGATAAACTTACCTGGAGCAGCCAGTGCCAGGCAGCAGCTGCCAAGGCAAACAGGATCATGGGGTGCATTAAAAGAGGTCTGGATACACATGATGAGAGCATTATACTGCCTCTGTACAAATCCCTAGTTAGACCGCACATGGAGTACTGTGTCCAGTTTTGGGCACCGGTGCTCATGAAGGATATAATGGAACTAGAGAGAGTACAAAGGAGAGCAACAAAATTAATAAAGGGGATGGGGGAACTACAATACCCAGATAGATTAGCGAAATTAGGATTATTTAGTCTAGAAAAAAGACGACTGAGGGGCGATCTAATAACCATGTATAAGTATATAAGGGGACAATACAAATATCTCGCTGAGGATCTGTTTATACCAAGGAAGGTGACGGGCACAAGGGGGCATTCTTTGCGTCTGGAGGAGAGAAGGTTTTTCCACCAACATAGAAGAGGATTCTTTACTGTTAGGGCAGTGAGAATCTGGAATTGCTTGCCTGAGGAGGTGGTGATGGCGAACTCAGTCGAGGGGTTCAAGAGAGGCCTGGATATCTTCCTGGAGCAGAACAATATTGTATCATACAATTATTAGGTTCTGTAGAAGGACGTAGATCTGGGGATTTATTATGATGGAATATAGGCTGAACTGGATGGACAAATGTCTTTTTTCGGCCTTACTAACTATGTTACTATGTTACTATGTTACAAGGGGGAGGAAAGCTGAGCCATTCATACAGGGGGGGGGAGAGCTGAGCCATTCATACAAGGGGGGGGGGGAGCTGAGCCATTCATACAAGGGGAAGGAAAGCAGAGCCATTCATACAAGGGGGGAAGCTGAGCATCTCATACAAGGGGGGGAAGCTGAGCCATTCATGCAAGATGGGAGGGGGAACAATTTGAGTGGGGATGGGGGGATTTATTATGTGTGTGGTGAGTTTGAGTGGGGATGAGGGGATTTATTATGTGTGGGGACAATTGGAGTGGTGATGGAGGGATTTATTGTGTGTGGGGACAATTTGAGTGAGGATAGGGGATTTATTATGTGTGGGGAGAATTGGAGTGGGGATGGGGGATTTAATGTGTGGGGGGATATTTGAGGACACAAAATGAAGAGCAAAGCAGGAGATGGGGAAACAGTATGGGGGAATGGGGGGCATGTATGAGGAAACAGTACTGGGGAATGGGGGCATGTATGAGGAAACAGTACTTGGAAATGGGGGGCATGTATGGGCAATGGGGGCATGTATGAGGAAACAGTACGAGGGGATGGGTGCAGACAGTATGGGAAGCGAACGGGGGAATGTATGTGGGCACAGTATGAGTTGCGATGTGAAAAATGTATGTGGACAGAGTACGGGGAGAGAGGGTGATGGGATGTTTGCAGACACAGTATGGGGAGTTAGGTGCACAGGCAGTATAAAAAAGTCAGGGGGTAAATATATGAGGAGACAGTATGGTGAACAGGAGGGATGTGAGAGGAGACAGTATGAGGAGGGAGGGCAATAGTGTGATGAGACAGTATGGGGGGAGAAAAGTGAGTGGGTACAGAATAGAAACTGAGTAGTGGGTTCATAGCATGGGGGACAGTGTAAGGGCACAGCCAGGAGGGGAGTGTGATGAGAGAGTACAGAATACATACTGGGCCCTATAGGGGGGACACATTGTGAGGGGACCGTGTGAAGAGGGGGCCGGTATGGAAAGGGGAGGTCAGTGTGAAGAGCATGTACCATAAGAGGGACCGTGTGGGGGTCATGTTTTGTGCAGACAATATAGTGAGGGGCAATTTTTCATTCAGGAGCATTATAATGACACTTGTATCTTTAACCCCTTTCTGACATCGGACGTACTATCCCATCGAGGTGGGGTGGGCCCCTATGACCACCGACGGGATAGTACGTCCAGCGCGATCGGTGGCGCTCACGGGGGGAGCGCGGTCGATCTCGGCCGGGTGTCAGCTGCCTATCGCAGCTGACATCCGGCACTATGTGGCAGGAGCGGTCATGGACCGCCCCCGGCACATTAACCCCCGTCACACCGCGATCAAACATGATCGCGATGTGCCGGCGGTGCAGGGAAGCATCGCGCAGGGAGGGGGCTCCCTGCTGGCTTCCCTGAGCCCCCCGCAGCAATGCGATGTGATCGCGTTGCTGCGAGGGTGTTACCTCCCTCCCTGCCTGCTCCAGCCCCGGATCCAAGATGGCCGCGGATCCGGGTCCTGCAGGGAGGGAGGTGGTTTCACAGAGCCTGCTCAAAGCAGGCACTGTGAAGCCTGCACTGCTGTAAGTCAGATCGGTGATCTGACAGAGTGCTGTGCAAACTGTCAGATCACCGATCTGTGATGTCCCCACCTGGGATAAAGTAAAAAAGTAAAAAAAAAATTTTCCAAATGTGTAAAAAAAATAAAAAAAATATTCCTAAATAATGAAAAAAAAAAAAAATTATTCCCATAAATACATTTCTTTATCGAAAAAAAACAAAAAAACAATAAAAGTACATATATTTAGTATCGCCGCGTCTGTAACGGCCCGACCTATAAAACTGGCCCACTAGTTAACCCCTTCAGTAAACACCGTAAGAAAAAAAAAAAAACGAGGCAAAAAACAACGCTTTATTATCATACCGCCGAACAAAAAGTGGAATAACACGCAATCAAAAAGACAGATACAAATAAACATGGTACCACTGAAAACGTCATCTTGTCCCGCCATACAGCATCATCAGCAAAAAAATAAAAAAGTTATAGTCCTGAGAATAAAGCGATGCAAAAATAATTATTTTTTCTATAAAATAGTTTTTATCGTATAAAAGCGCCAAAACATAAAAAAATGATATAAATGAGGTGTCGTTGTAATCGTACTGACCCGAAGAATAAAACTGCTTTATCAATTTTACCAAACGCGGAACGGTATAAACGCCTCCCCCAAAAGAAATTCATGAATAGTTGGTTTTTGGTCATTCTGCCTCACAAAAATCAGAATAAAAAGTGATCAAAAAATGTCACGTCCCCGAAAATGTTACCAATAAAAACGTCAACTCGTCCCGCAAAAAACAAGACCTCACATGACTTTGTGGACCAAAATATGGAAAAATTATAGCACTCAAAATGTGGTAACGCAAAAAATATTTTTTGCAATAAAAAGCGTCTTTCAGTGTGTGACGGCTGCCAATCATAAAAATCCGCTAAAAAACCCACTATAAAAGTAAATCAAACCCCCTTCATCACCCCCTTAGTTAGGGAAAAATTAAAAAAAGTATTTATTTCCATTTTTCCATTAGGGTTAGGGCTAGGGTTAGGGCTAGGGTTAGGGTTAGGGCTACAGTTTGGGTTGGGGCTAAAGTTAGGGTTAGGGTTGGAGCTAAAGTTACAGCTAGGGTTTAGATTACATTTCAGTTGGGAATATGGTTGGGATTAGGGTTAGGGGTGTGTCAGGGTTAGAGGTGTGGTTAGGGTTAATGTTGGGATTAGGGTTAGTGGTGTGTTTGGATTAGGGTTTCAGTTATAATTGGGGGGTTTCCACTGTTTAGGCACATCAGGGGCTCTCCAAACGCGACAAGGCGTCCGATCTCAATTCCAGCCAATTCTGCGTTGAAAAAGTAAAACAGTGCTTCTTCCCTTCCGAGCTCTCCCGTGTGCCCAAACAGGGGTTTACCCCAACATATGGGGTATCAGCGTACTCAGGACAAATAGGACAACAACTTTTGGGGTCCAATTTCTCCTGTTACCCTTGGGAAAATACAAAACTGGGGGCTAAAAAATAATTTTTGTGGAAAAAAAAAAAGATTTTTTATTTTCACGGCTCTGCGTTACAAACTGTAGTGAAACACTTGGGGGTTCAAAGCTCTCACAACACATCTAGATGAGTTCCTTAGGGGGTCTAGTTTCCAAAATGGTGTCAATTGTGGGGGGTTTCTACTGTTTAGGTACATTAGGGGCTCTGCAAATGCAATGTGACACCTGCACACCATTCCATCTAAGTCTGCATTCCAAATGGAGCTCCTTCCCTTCCGAGCCCTCCCATGCGCCCAAACAGTGGTTCCCCCCTACATATGGGGTATCAGCGCACAACAAATTGCACAACAAATTTTGGGGTCCAATTTCTCCTGTTACCCTCGGGAAAATACAAAACTGGGGGCTAAAAAATAATTTTTGTGGGAAAAAATTTTTGTTTTATTTTTACGGCTCTCCATTATAAACTTCTGTGAAGCCCTTGGTGGGTCAAAGCGCTCACCACACATCTAGATAAGTTCCTTAGGGGGTCTACTTTCCAAATTGGTGTCACTTGTGGGGGGATTCTACTGTTTAGGTACATTAGGGGCTCTGCAAACGCAATGTGACACCTGCAGACCAGTCCATCTAAGTCTGCATTCAAATGGCACTCCTTCCCTTCCGAGCCCTCCCATGCGCCCAAACAGTGGTTCCCCCCACATATGGTGTATCATCGCACTCAGGACAAATTGGGCAACAAATTTTGGGGTCCAATTTCTCCTGTTACCCTTGGGAAAATACAAAACTGGGGGCTAAAAAAATAATTTTTGTGGGAAAAAATTTTTGTTTTATTTTCATGGCTCTGCATTATAAACTTCTGTGAAGCACTTGGTGGGTCAAAGTGCTCACCACACCTCTAGATAAGTTCCTTAGGGGGTCTACTTTCCAAAATGGTGTCACTTGTGGGGGGTTTCAATTTTTAGGCACATCAGTGGCTCTCCAAACGCAACATGGCGTCCCATCTCAATTCCTGTCAATTTTGCATTGAAAAGTCAAACGGCGCTCCTTCCCTTCGGAGCTCTCCCATCCGCCCAAACAGTGGTTTACCCCCACATATGGGGTATCAGCGTACTCAGGACAAATTGTACAACAACTTTTGGGGTCCAATTTCTTCTCTTACCCTTGGGAAAATAAAAAATTGGGGGTGAAAAGATAATTTTTGTCAAAAAATGATTTTTTATTTTTACGGTTCTACATTATAAACTTCTGTGAAGCACTTGGTGGGTCAAAGTGCTCACCACACCTCTAGATAAGTTCCTTAGGGGGTCTACTTTCCAAAATGGTGTCACTTGTGGGGGGTTTCAATGTTTAGGCACATCAGGGGCTCTCCAAACGAAACATGGCGTCCCATCTCAATTCCAGTCAATTTTGCATTGAAAAGTCAAATGGCTCTCCTTCCCTTCCGAGCTCTGCCATGTGCCCAAACAGTGGTTTACCCCCACATATGGACTATCAGCGTACTCAGGACAAATTGTACAACAATGTTTGGGGTCCATTTTCTCCTGTTACCCTTAGTAAAATAAAACAAATTGGAGCTGAATTAAATTTTTTGTGAAAAAAAGTTAAATGTTCATTTTTATTTAAACATTCAAAAAATTCCTGTGAAGGACCAGAAGGGTTAAAAAACTTCTTGAATATGGTTTTGAGCACCTTGAGGGGTGTAGTTTTTAGAATGGTGTCACACTTGGGTATTTTCTATCATATAGACCCCTCAAAATGACTTCAAATGAGATGTGGTTCCTAAAAAAAATGGTGTTGTAGAAATGAGAAATTGCTGGTCAACTTTTCACCCTTATAACTCCCTAACAAAAAAAAATTTTGGTTCCAAAATTGTGCTGATGTAAAGTAGACATGTGGGAAATGTTACTTATTAAGTATTTTGTGTGACATATCTCTGTGAATTAATTGCATAAAAATTCAAAGTTGGAAAATTGCAAAATTTTCATAATTTTCGCCAAATTTCCGTTTTTTCCACAAATAAACGCAGGTACTATCAAATAATTTTTACCATTGTCATGAAGTACAATATGTCACGAGAAAACAATGTCAGAATCACTGTGATCCATTCAAGCGTTCCAGAGTTATAACCTCAAAGGGACAGTGGTCAGAATTGTAAAAATTGGCCCGCTCATTAACGTGCAAACCACCCTTGGGGGTAAAGGGGTTAAGGGCATCATGTGGAGATTTTCTGCAAAAGAGCGGAGAAGATGGAAGTCTGCAGAGATGACCTGTGGATGAGAAAACTCATCATGGGGTCTGGACAAGATGAAGAAAAGAAGAACGGCTCCAGAGACGACATCATCTATAAGGTACCTGGATGTAAATGTTATTAGTGATACTAACTCTCATGTTTTATGTTAGGAGCATTAAAGGGGATGTCCAGGTTTGTAATGAGTCTGCAGTCATTCTTTGTGACTGCAGACTTCTGAATTCTCACAGTGTGAACTGCACGCTGTCAGGATTCTCTCGTGCTGGCGATTTACATTCATGCGGTCACGTGCTGACTAGACATGTGTGGCCTCACTCTATGAAAATGAGCGAGGCCGGGCACGTCTAGTCGGAATGTGGCCAGAAGTATACAAATCGCATACTTGTGCTGACATGACTGTCCACCGGCAAGGGAGAATCCTAGTAGTGTGCAGTGCATGCGTTGTGAGAATTCAGAAGCTGCGATGTCAGGATTGAGCTCTGCAGGTTCCAGTAGTCGTCACATGGACACTTCACTCATATGCGACTTTCATACTTCTGGTCCGGTGACAACGAGCTTCTCTTCTGCTTCTCTGTTTTTCACTGAACATTGAGTGCATTAGGGAGAGGAGCTCGTGGGTACATGACTGAGTGTGCATATCGCATATGTCCTTGGCGGGGAGGGGGCGCCAAAATTAATTCTTGCCCCTGGTGCCAGAAACCCTAGATACACCTCTGCCGGTATGCTACTGCGAGCGGTGATTACCGGGTCCGGTGGAGGGAGGTCTGTGCACAGGCAGTGAGGACGGGACAGAGAGAGAATGGAGATCTGGAGACTGCCCGTCCCTGTCTACGCCGTAGCCTCATTATCACAGGAATATGGCAGTTAATAAATTGTTTTTGTAAAGCTGTATAGAGTAGTTTTAGGACAGGGAGGGATGGTTAGGGATGAGCTAGGAAGGTGCAGGGACAGGTAGTGAGGGCTATTTGTGGACATGTGCGGCACTTGTGGTTTTGCCCTTGCGGTGAGACACACTGCTAGCAGCGTTTCTTCCATTGCTGTAAGTACCGCATTTACCAGATCGCAGCAAAACCGCAAGTGCCGCACATGTCCGCAAGTCCCATAGGGAACGAATGAGGCCGAACGCAGTGTTGCCGTAAGTGATCCGTTACGCGGCAGATGCAGGAAAAACTGCCGGATCTGCTGCAAAAGGCGACTTTCACATCAGCGATTTATGGCAAAGTCACTGCCGAGAGTGTCATACTCACCAATGGGGGAGGCAGCACTAAGGCTATGTGCACACGTACAGGTTTTTTCACTTTTTTTTGCGCTAAAAACGCTATAAAAACTCATTAAAAACGCATACATTATGCATCCTATCATTTAGAATGCATTCTGCATGTTTTGTGCACATGGATGCGTTTTTTTCCGCGAAAAAAACGCATCATGGTGAAAAAAAGAGCATGTTCATTATTTTTGCGGATTTTCTGCGTTTTTCCCGCAATTCTATGCATTTGGGAAAAAACGCACAAAAAAGGCGTCAAAATCGCGGTAAAAACGCATGCGGATTTCTGGCAGAAATGTCTGGTTTTTGTCAGGAAAATTTCTCCAAGAAATCCTGACGTGTGCACATAGCCTAAAATAAAGACGGCCCTGACCACAGGTACCAGCATGCTGCCTGACAAGTAGGGACACCGCCGCTGCAATGTGATTGGCTGCAAGAGCACGCCCGTGCTGCCCCGCCTCCCGTCCCCTGCTGTCCCCGCCTCCCGTCCCGTGCTGTCCCCGCCTCCCGCGCGCGCCTCCTATTGTTTACTATTCCGGCAGGAGGAAGTTACGCTCAAATTGTAAACTTTGCCCACCCCAAGATGGCGGCGAGAGCGTCACGTCACGTCGTTCCACACATTCACCGCCCTCATGTCACATGACCAAACAAAAAGTCTCCCCCTCCCTCAGTTACGAGTTAGGCCACTCCCCCGTCGCTTCTGTTGGCTCCGGAGCTTCCGAGCCGCCTCTGTCAGTAAGTTGAGAGCTGCCTGTTAGTGGGGACCGAGGCTTCGCGGGGGACTCCACCGACCCGAGCATCCACGCTAGCGGCCTCGGCTACGAGCTGGCCCCACCGGTGCTCATTCAGCGGCCGCGGGAGGGCGAAGCCGCCGCTCCCCTCCTTCCCCGGGAGGGAGGCTGAAGTGAGCGGGACCATGTTGCGCCTTGTTTCGCTGAAGTTCGGCCGCCTGTACCGCTACGTGAAGCTGCTGTTCGCGGCCAGCCTGCTGGTGGTCATGCTGCTCAACACGCACTCGCTCCTCGCCTCCTTCCAGCGCAACGAGCTGACCGAGCGCCGCTTCCTGAGCCTGAACAAGTGCCCGGCGTGCTTCGGGACCAGCTGGTGCCGCAAGTTCATGAACGGGCAGCTGAGCTTCGAGGGCTGGGGCAGGGTGCGCCTGCTCGACTTCTTCAACGTCAAGAACGTGCACTTCGCGCAGTACGGGGAGCCCCGGGAGGGCAGCCGCCGCGTCGTGCTCAAGCGCCTGGGCTCCAACCAAGAGCTGGCCGAGCTGGACCAGAAGATCTGCAAGCGGGCGACCGGGCGGCCCCGCTGCGACCTGCTGCAGGCCATGTACAAGACCGACTTCGCCCGGCTCAACGGCGACGTGCGGCTGCTCACCCCGGACGTGGTGGAGGGCTGGTCCGACCTGGTGCACTGCCCCTCGCAGCGGCTGCTGGACAGGCTGGTCCGCCGCTACGCCGAGACCAAGGACTCCGGCAGCTTCCTGCTCAAGAACCTCAAGGACACGGAGCGCATGCAGCTGCTGCTCACCCTGGCCTTCAACCCGGAGCCGCTGGTGCTGCAGGTAAGAGCCGCCGGCACTGCCCCTCCTCCCGGGGCTCTGCCGGTACTGCCCCCCCCCCCGGGGCTCTGCCGGTACTGTCCCCCCCCCCCGGGGGCTCTGCCGGTACTGTCCCCCCCCCCCCCGGGGGCTCTGCCGGTACTGTCCCCCCCCCCCGGGGGCTCTGCCGGTACTGCCCCCCCCCCGGGGGCTCTGCCGGTACTGTCCCCCCCCCCCGGGGGCTCTGCCGGTACTGTCCCCCCCCCCCCCCCGGGGGCTCTGCCGGTACTGCCCCCCCCCTAGGGGCTCTGCCGGTACTGTCCCCCCCCCCCCCCGGGGGCTCTGCCGGTACTGCCCCCCCCCCCCGGTTTGTTTGTGTGTGTGTACTACAAGCCCCAGCATGTGTTGTGTGTACTCCAAGCCCCAGCGTGTGTTGTGTGTGTGTGTGTGTGTGTGTGTGTACTACAAGCCCCAGCGTGTGTTGTGTGTGTGTACTACAAGCCCCAGCATGTGTTGTGTGTACTCCAAGCCCCAGCGTGTGTTGTGTGTGTGTGTGTGTACTACAAGCCCCAGCGTGTGTTGTGTGTGTGTGTACTACAAGCCCCAGCATGTGTTGTGTGTACTCCAAGCCCCAGCGTGTGTTGTGTGTGTGTTGTGTGTGTGTGTACTACAAGCCCCAGCGTGTGTTGTGTGTGTGTGTACTACAAGCCCCAGCATGTGTTGTGTGTACTCCAAGCCCCAGCGTGTGTTGTGTGTGTGTGTGTACTACAAGCCCCAGCGTGTGTTGTGTGTGTGTACTACAAGCCCCAGCGTGTGTTGTGTGTGTGTGTACTACAAGCCCCAGCGTGTGTTGTGTGTGTGTGTGTACTACAAGCCCCAGCGTGTGTTGTGTGTGTACTACAAGCCCCAGCGTGTGTTGTGTGTGTGTGTACTACAAGCCCCAGCGTGCGTTGTGTGTGTGTACTACAAGCCCCAGCGTGCGTTGTGTGTGTGTACTACAAGCCCCAGCGTGCGTTGTGTGTGTGTACTACAAGCCCCAGCGTGCGTTGTGTGTGTGTACTACAAGCCCCAGCGTGCGTTGTGTGTGTGTGTACTACAAGCCCCAGCGTGCGTTGTGTGTGTGTGTACTACAAGCCCCAGCGTGTGTTGTGTGTGTACTACAAGCCCCAGCGTGTGTTGTGTGTGTACTACAAGCCCCAGCGTGTGTTGTGTGTGTACTACAAGCCCCAGCGTATGTTGTGTGTGTACTACAAGCCCCAGCGTGTGTTGTGTGTGTGTACTACAAGCCCCAGCGTGTGTTGTGTGTGTACTACAAGCCCCAGCGTGTGTTGTGTGTGTACTACAAGCCCCAGCGTGTGTTGTGTGTGTGTGTGTACTACAAGCCCCAGCGTGTGTTGTGTGTGTGTGTGTACTACAAGCCCCAGCGTGTGTTGTGTGTGTGTGTACTACAAGCCCCAGCGTGCGTTGTGTGTGTGTACTACAAGCCCCAGCGTGCGTTGTGTGTGTGTACTACAAGCCCCAGCGTGCGTTGTGTGTGTGTACTACAAGCCCCAGCGTGCGTTGTGTGTGTGTGTACTACAAGCCCCAGCGTGCGTTGTGTGTGTGTGTACTACAAGCCCCAGCGTGCGTTGTGTGTGTGTGTACTACAAGCCCCAGCGTGCGTTGTGTGTGTGTGTACTACAAGCCCCAGCGTGTGTTGTGTGTGTACTACAAGCCCCAGCGTATGTTGTGTGTGTACTACAAGCCCCAGCGTGCGTTGTGCGTGTGTGTGTACTACAAGCCCCAGCGTGCGTTGTGTGTGTACTACAAGCCCCAGCGTGCGTTGTGTGTGTGTGCAAGCCCCAGCGTGCGTTGTGCGTGTGTACTACAAGCCTCAGCGTGCGGTGTGTGTGTGTACTATAAGCCCCAGCGTACGTTGTTTCTGGGGGCACCACATGCTCACCATGGCTACCTGTGGTATAACTTTTATCTCCAGGATATGTTCCTGTGGCCGAACTACAGGTCCCAGCATGTGTCCTGTCAACTTGACTGAAAAAACCAAACCTTTATCCCCATACTATGCACTATATACAAGTCCCAGCATATGTGCCCCCCTAGTCGGAGGACGCTTCTAGCCCCAGTGTGTGCCCACAGGTCCTCGCTTGTGCCCGTCATACTGTATTCTGCCTATTTTATGGTAAAACCTCTAACCCCAGCTGGCCTCAGAACTACAAGTTCCAGCATGTGTGGCTGACATAAGTGCAGGTCCCCGCACGCCTCCCATTCATGCTACATTCCATAGTCTCCTGTCTACTAGTGAAACGTGCAGCCGCTGTGTGCTTTTATCATGGAGCGAATAGTCCAGCTGGTGCAGAGGAACTACACCTCCCAGAATGCAGCTTCTGACACTGCACCCAGTCTACACAGATACTGTAGAACTACAAGTCTCAGGAGTGACCTGTCTCCTCAGCTGCTGTAAATCTGATAGCCCCTGAGACAGTACATGACCGGTATGCTCATCGTGTAGTCAGTTACGGGGGTACTACATGTCCCAGCATGCAATGTAACGTGTTGTCAGGCTGCTCACAATGTGGCTGGTGTTGTGACGTGCCATCCCATGACCTGCAGCATTCTGGCTGTGGAACCAGAAGTCCCAGCTCTGAGTCCTGTGTCACGGTTGTCCATGCGGGCCGGCATTGGTAGTGCGGCACTGGGTCTGTGGGCAGTGTGCTGCTGCCGCTTTGTGCTCACCTGTGTGCGGCGCTGTCACTCAGTGGCTATGTCACTTGTCCTATGTGGACTAGTGCGTGGCGCTGATTGTTGGCATGTACTGATCACACTGGCCGCCTCTTCCATCTATGTGGCAGCCAGAATATTGTCCTATTGCTCTATTCTGGAAAATGACAGCACCAGATAGCGGATCGGTCTTATCTGCTACAGCACCAGTCTGACCAGAACTGGACTTCATGTTATGTGTGGGGGCTGCTTCCTCCTCAGTATAAAGCGCCAGTGTTTTTGTGCTTAATCCCCATTTACACAGTTACTAATATCTTCTTGCCAGCTGTTTGTCATGCACAGACATTGGCTCCTGCCAGTCTATGGCCGGTGAGTATGCAAGCTTTCCTGAAGACACTGCATAACCAATTTTGGTGAAATGTGTGGTTATGGCACCCGCCGCGAGATGTGAGGTACCCTATCAAACGATGCTAGACCGATTGTTCGGTTATACCTCTACCCCTCCCCCATATGCTTGCTTCTCCTTTGCTCTGTAAAAGTCACCGTAATTCTTGTTGTAGGATTGTAATATCTCCCATTTATTTTCTGATCATTACCGTGTGTGTGTGTGTGTATATATTTATAATATGCGCTCCTACCAGACCCCTCTGTTATGTATTCTGTATGAGAATTCTACATTCCGACACCTCCTGGGCGGTTCTGTGGGGCAGTAGTCAGGAGCCCCATACACAGATGGTCCGCTAGACTTGCATGTTCAGGTGGCTTAGTTCTCTGATTTCTCCGGTGACCTTTATAGGCTGTGAGCTACAGCCACCTCTGAGACCAACCAGCAATAATGTCTGTGCTCGGGAAATTACCATAAACATTTATGAAAAGTCAACACGTTGAGTATTTGATTTAGGTGCAGTTTTCCCATTACGTTATGTATGGTATGTAGAGTAGCACAGGGATGTGCAGACCTTGTCATTCCTCACTACAGTCCCTGTCCTGTCCTGGGGCATGCATTCTAAACTCCAAATCTGTCACCCCCCCCCCCCCCCATACATCCTGGGGGGAGGGGATATAAGCTCCATGGAGATTTCACCCTTTTGATGGATCTAAATCCAGGTTACCTACCAGTGTCTTCCAAGTTGACTCCTGACCCTTCAAGGATAATGGGGGAGAATCTACTTGCAGATCTTCTGGTATATTGTTAAAATTCTGCCACTGATTCTTTAAGGCTAAAGCCTATACATACAAGGCCGATATCCACAAAAAAACAATTAAATGTGGAAAGAACAGGAATAGATTCAGTGCCAAAATAACAAAACTCAACTAGAGAGCACGCACCACCAGGAATCAATAAGTAAAAAATGTACAAACTTTATTATAGACAAATTCATAAAAAGGCAGGGGATGTGACAGAGGTTAGCCTAAACATAGATGGGAATGCACAAAGGAACCAGGCAACAACGGGTGTATGTGAATTTAGGGATTAATAAGATTGCTCCATAGTTTAGAGTGTGCCTAATATTGATAATAATACAGAAACCAAAGTATAAGTGCATACCCCAGAGCAAAAAAACTCCAAAAAGGCTGTATACCACATCTGGAGATCAGTAAAAAAGTATCCAAATCTTGATCATGGGATCATAGTATTTACCTGGAGGTGCCAGGAGCCCTGTAAGACCCACCGTCCTCAATGCGCGTTTGGGCGCTCAAACCTTCTTCTGGAGGAGACTCCCCCGGAAGAAGGCTTGAGCGCCGAAACGCGCGTTGGGGTCGGTGGGTCTTACAGGGCTCCAGGCACCTGGAGGCATTCCCATCTATGTTTAGGCTGACCTCTGTCACATCCCCTGTATTTTTATGAATTTGTCTATAATAAAGTTTGTACATAGATATTTGAGTTTTTTCTTCTAAGTTCACACTGAGTATTTCTTCTGCATTTTTTTTTTTATGGTAATTTTCAACTGCATTTGACAAGTACCAGCTATTTTAGAAATCTCATGCACACAGCTTGAATTTTGTGCTCAGTATTTTGTCCATAGCCTGTTTTTTTTTCTTTTGTTTGGACATAGAGCATCTCATCTCTTTCAGCGCGTTTTTTTAAAGTGTTTTTCACCCACTGAATGGGGAAGAAAAACAACAACCAGTGTTTGCTGCAGCTTCTTTCCTGCCAAGCACCCAGGTTTTACTGCAGATAAAAAAAAAAAGTGCAGCAAAAATGCCCAGTGTGAAATTGGCCTATATCTGATTTTTTTTTTTCTTTTCCCAGCCTGAACATGTGGAAATGCACTGAGTGGTTGGCAGAGGATTTCTGTGTGCGCTGATAACGTGTTCTCTACTACATGCCTTTCTATAAGACCCTTGCCATCGGGAGTAGTCAGTGTGACCCCACTGGTGTTCGTCACTTTTTGTGTACCTCCGGCAGTAGTCGGCACCATGTGTTCTTGGGTGTGTGGGTTTTCCTTAGTGTCAGTGAATGGCTGTGTTGTGGGCTGATGATCCGAGTCTTCCTGTGTGTCTGACCCCAGGGCTTTTCATGGTCTCCAGTGTCCGGGCACGGATGATGTGATCACAGGATTACTGTCATGTCCCACTGCCTGTGACCGAGGGATCTTGTTTCACCTGGCTGTGTCCATTACTCTGCACCACTGTAACTACAGCAGAACAGCGCAGACAGGGATCAATACCCGAGTAACAATTACAGTGGGAGCCATATTTACTGCTGCTGAGTGGCGCCTTGCCTCCTGTGAGTGCCGGTGATCAGGGCTGCACATGCCACTACCAGACTGTATTTCTGGCTACCATCAGGAGCTGTTGGGCTACCGTCCCACAATTAATTACGGCAGATTTTGGTGTGGGGTTTTTTTTTTTTTAAAGTGACCAAGATTACTCAATGGCTGCAGAAAATCTGCAACATCAAAATCTTTTTGTGACCCTAGCCTTGGGGCTACTTTCTTTCAGCATTGTTCTCCTGTTCCTCCCCAGTGAAACAAAATGTAAATTTGTTCTCCTCTGCCACACAATCTAGTAAATGTTACAAGATCTGCTCCCCTGCACTCTTATTCATGAATCGTTTTTGCAGTAAATGCCCCGTAACTGGCTCAGTGTGCCATGTTCTACCTTGTGATGCTCAGCGAATAAGTAAACCTTACTGGGAAACAGCGGTGCAGTAGATGGCAGTGCTGGGTCGCTCTTATATTTCACTAGTTTGCAGAATCCTATTTTAGCTGTGCAGTGTGTAGGATTGCCAGTGATCAGTGAGCCTCGGTGGTCACTTCCAGCTCCTCTTTGGGATGCCCGCTGTATGCCCACTGATGTGCATCGGGGGTACTGTTTCCGGCCGCGCACACTCCGCATTAAGGCTATGTGCACACGTAAGGATTTCTGGCAGAAATGTTCCTGACAAAAACCTGACATTTCTGCCAGAAATCCGCACGCGTTTTTGATGCGTTTTTTCCAAATGCATAGAATAGCGGGAAAAGTGTGAAAACCGCAAAATTAATGAACATGCTGCTTTTTTTTTTTTTACCGCGATGGGTTTTTTTCCGTGAAAAAAATGCATCTTGTGCACAAAAATTGCAGAATGCATTCTAGATGATAGGATGCATATGTCTGCAGTTTCTAATGCGGTTTTATTGCGCTTTTATCGTGAAAAAAAGCAAAAAAACCTGAACGTGTGCACATACCCTAATAGTAATGCTTAGCGAATAATGTCGTAATCTTTTTAATTCATGTCAGTGACAAAATTGCTATCTACGCGCAAGTGATTGGTTATTGCAGATGTGAGTTTCTTGCGTATATGCTGGGGGTGAAGATTGGAATTGGACACGTTTTAGATCCGAGGTATTATATAAAGTGTTTAGTTCTGCAATGTCATATTTTCGTTAATGAAACAAGTGTAGACTGTATTTCGACAATGACCTATAGAAATGTGACTGTGAACTACATAATGTGTGTATATTGCCGTATGTATCACTTCTTGCACATCGAGGACCTGTCAGATGATGTGAGGATGGAAAGCTAAGAGATACATAAAGATGCTAATGTGAGAAGACGGCTTCCTAGCTTTTCCTTTTTCTCCTGCAGTAAAACTGGCTTTGAGTTGATTGATGGTTCAGATTCCCTAAATCTGCAGCTTTTCTGAATTCCCTGCAGGCACTGTCCTAGACAACAATCCCCAGCGCAGGAGGTGTGGAGCTCCGTCCTCTGCCTCAGGAAGAGCCGCCACATATTCCCCGCAGTGCTGTCTCCTGCTGATCCCTCACCATTTGTGTGGAAGGCTGCTTGGAGCTTTTAGCTTGATGGATGCACCATAGGACGAGATCCATAGTTTCACATCAGCTGCTGTTAGTTTTGTGTTGATCCATGACATTCTGCGAAGTATTTTGGTAAATTACAAGTTCTGTGTGTATTATGTGCTTCTGTCCAGACAGCCTTCTGGTGGGAATCTAGCAGTCCTCCCCAAAGGATCTGCCTAATAAACTGTTCCAAGACTGATAAATGCAGCATTAGTCTGTGAGGTGCGAGGTGTTCAGTACAAAAATAAGTATTGTTCTTCTCTCCAGACAGCCGTCTGCTGTACTTAATACTCCTAGAGCAGTTTGTAAGCCTGACTATGGGGAAACTGCTGAGACCCCACTAATTGGTAGAATCAAGCACGCCATTCCCAGTTCCAGAATATATGTGTATATATGTGTATATATGTGTATATGTATATATATATATATATATATATATATATATATATATATATATATATATATATATATATATATATATTCCCCCCCAAATTATTTTGCCGCCTTCTGACTGAATCTGCTTGACAGAAGTGACTTGCACTTTTTTTTTTTTTTCTCCCGTCGGTTGTTTTTCTAAAAGCGACGCAGAGGAAAAATGCTCAAAGGAATGAACATATGTCAAGTAAAGTGGTTTTACAATAGAGAAGCATATCAAGTGTTTCAGGCAAGTTTTGAATCAGAATTTCTCCTAAAAAGCTGTGTGCACGAAGTCTCAGCTTTAACTAATGATTACCAGCACAAAATGACCCATCCAAGCACAGCATCTTCTAGGGAACATAGGGTAACTGTAATAAAAATGATACCTTTTAGGCTAATTTGCTTCATTTTTGATGTTATAGATTTTCTGCAGCATATCTGCACCTTATTTTGCAAACTTTTTACAAGAGTTTTTTTTTTCCTCATTTTAGATTTTACATACCGTAACTGCTTTCTATAGAAAACTTCCTGTAACTTAAAGGGCCACTGTCACCCCCTCCAGCCGTTATAAACTATAAGAGCCACCTTGTGCAGCAGTAATGCTGCATTCTGACAAGGTGGCTCTTTTTTAGTTTTTGGTGCATTTATTCCCAAAATAAAGCGTTTTATAACTTCTCCAAAATACCTGTCTTTAGACAGGGCGGCAGGTCTTAACCCCCCCTGCTGGAAACGCCACACTGCTGTCACTCAAATCTTCAGGGGTGTCCCTCCGCGCTGTTTTTCCATTAAATCCGGCACCTGCGCTGTTTAGTACTGGCTGGCGCAGTCTGCAAGACTGGATGTGACGTCAGACGGCCAGAGCTCACTGCGCCTGCACCAGCCAGTACTAAACAGCGCAGGCGCCGGATTTCACGGGATAACAGCGCGGAGGGGGCGGCGCCCCTGAAGATTTGAGTGATGGCAGTGTGGCGTTTCCAGCAGGGGGGTTAAGACCTGCCTCCCTGTCTTTTGGAGAAGTTATAAAATGCTTTATTTTGGGAATAAATGCACCAAAAACTAAAAGAGCCACCTTGTTAGAATTCAGCATTACTGCTGCACAAGGTGGCTTCTTTAGTTTATAACGGCTGGAGGGGGTGACGGAGGCCCCTTAATAAAAGTTCATTGATA
The DNA here is from genome assembly GCF_032444005.1 of Ranitomeya imitator. NCBI lineage: Eukaryota > Metazoa > Chordata > Amphibia > Anura > Dendrobatidae > Ranitomeya > Ranitomeya imitator. The sequence continues at coordinate 530,212,160 of NC_091286.1, forward strand.
TAGACGTGTGTGGATTAAATGCATTTTCAGTGTGTTTCCTCTGATGCACACAAGTGTTTTTGTTTTTTTTTTTACCTGTTGATTTTCCTCATCTCATCCATATCTATGGGGGAAATTTGCCAATACAATGTATAATTGCCAGAAGAAGAATTGACATGTTGCAGATTAAAAAAATAAAATAATATATTTGTTGTAGGCAACTCCTGACTGTGAACATATTTTTAAAGGCAAACGCCAAAGGGTAATTCCACTGTCACTTTCCATTTAAATATATTGGGACAACCTTAAAATAGACTTCGAAGCTTCTACCAATAGCATTGTTAAAAAAAAAAAAAAAAGGACCGCACACAGGTTGGCTTCATATTACAATGTGTTCGATCAGTGTTTGTTTGTTCTTTTTTTTTTTTTAATAGGACACGTGGTCCAAGTGCACATGTGCGTGTATGTGCAATAAAATATTCACACAACCAACAGATTTGTCAGAAAACCTTTTAGTTTCCTTTCAGAATTAATGTTTTCTATTGGTACCATACTACATTGAATTCAAACAGGATTTGTTATTTTGAACTCCCCAAAAATGTAATTTTCTTAAACAATTATTTCAAGACCATGTTGGGAAATGAAATTCTTAAAAGCAAAGGTAAAATTTCGACTACAGAATTCTAATTGAATACATTTAGGCTATGTTCACACGTAGGAAATGTGGTGCAGAATTTTCTGCACAAAATCCGCGTCTCCTGGCAGAATCCGCAGCTGCGGATTTTGGGCTGACTTACCGCGGAATTGATGCGGATTTTGTGCAGATTTTCTGCAGTTTTTGCCACTCTATCATGGAGGGATGCAGAAACGCTGCAGATTCGCACAAAAGAAGTGACATGCACTTCTTTTAAATCCGCAGCAATTCTGCACTGATTTTTCCGCGCCATGTGCACAACTTTTTTTTTTTTTTTAACCCATTGATTTACATTGTACTGTAAATCACAGTGCGGATCTGCAGCGTTTCTGCGCGGAAAAATCCGCTGTGGATCCGCAGTAAATCTGCATCGTGTGCACATAGCCTTAGACTTGCACAGGGCTGTGGAGTCTGTAAGCCACAGTTGCGACTCCGACTCCTGGATTTTATCAGGTTCCGACTCCTTCATAAATGGCCAATTCGTAACAATAAATTTACTGTTGTCAAATATTAACATCGTGCTTATTCAGTTTTTCACCATCATATAAGTAATCAGACCACTTAGAGCAAAAACTATATTTATTAGAATACAATTAGATTATAGCAAATAACTTTTATAAACTTTTCTAATAAACTTTTCTAAACTCTTGTAAGTAAATATGCAATAAACACTGTTATGAAGTTAATAAGAAGAAATCTATAAATTTGTCCTCAGAAAAAGTATTGCCTCTGTCAGATCCTCCTTCATGGATGCCCTCCAATCTGATCTAATTATTTTGAGAGCAGAGAACAACCTCTCTACACTAACTTGGGTTGGTGGCAAAGCAGTAACCACTCGGGCAACATCTCTGACAATGTCCGGATACAGAGGAATCGCTTGTTGCACTGTTATTTTTGATGAACAGTCAAATTTCTCAATTTCTTTTAGTGCACATGAGAAATGCTGCTGAAATGTACTGGCTGTGTTCTTTGATGGGGATGACTCTTCAATGTGGGAACGCTTTGCACAGTCCTTGTGATCCAAATATTTTTCGTAATTAAATTCTTCATCAGTTGATGAGGGTGAAGATGTGGCAGGACGACCAAATTCTTCTTGTTCCTCCTGACTGTTCTGCAACCCTTTCATCCCTACTGCTATTTCAAACAGAGCTTCTTTTCCTTTAGTTAGCTGTTGATCATCTAGAAGAATCCGATGCATTGGGTCTACATAAACAGCTGCCAAAAGAATGGTATTTTGTAATAGTAGCTCCTCTCTCCGTTTCATTGATGTAGCAATGCCACTTGCAAGCTGTGAGTAGCAGCTGTGAGATGCTTGGAAGACGCACACCAATCATCTAGTCTAGAGGAGGAGCTTTACTACTAAGAATTTGCAACACATTTTCACTTTCAGTTTCATACATTGTAAGTAGGGGGGTTGGGGCAGCATGAGGTTAACCAAGTATAAGATTAGATAAGGGCAGTGGAGAACAGTGACACACAAGAAGTAAAGGTACCGTCACACTTAGCGACGCTGCAGCGATACCGACAACGATCCGGATCGCTGCAGCGTCGCTGTTTGGTCGCTGGAGAGCTGTCACACAGACAGCTCTCCAGTGACCAACGATCCCGAGGTCCCCGGTAACCAGGGTAAACATCGGGTAACTAAGCGCAGGGCTGCGCTTAGTAACCCGATGTTTACCCTGGTTACCATCCTAAAAAAACAAACAGTACATACTTACATTCAGCTGTCTGTCCCTTGCCGTCTGTTTGCTGCACTGACTGCTGGCCGCAAAGTGAAAGCAGAGCACACCACAGCCACAGCGGTGAGTCACCGCTGTGTGACTCACCGCTGTGCTGTGCTTTCACTTTCACTTTGCGGCCAGCAGTCAGTGCAGGAACCAGACAGCAAGGGACAGACAGCTGAATGTAAGTATGTACTGTTTGTTTTTTTACGATGGTAACCAGGGTAAACATCGGGTTACTAAGCGCGGCCCTGCGCTTAGTTACCCGATGTTTACCCTGGTTACCAGTGAAGACATCGCTGAATCGGTGTCACACACACCGATTCAGCGATGTCTGCGGGGAGTCCAGCGACGAAATAAAGTTCTGGACTTTCTTCCCCGACCAGCGACAGCACAGCAGGGGCCTGATCGCTGCTGCCTGTCACACTGGACGATATAGCTAGCGAGGACGCTGCAACGTCACGGATCGCTAGCGATATCGTCTAGTGTGACGGTACCTTAAGAAATGTCTCTATCTCCAGCAGAACTGCTTATCACTGTTGTTCATAGTTTGATAGAACATATATATTTGAGCAACATTTATAAAATTCATATGAAAGTTCAATTATGAAATATTAATACATTTTTTTTTTTTTAAAGCTGGAGTCTGTCGGTACATTTCTACCGACTCCAACCAAAACTAACTACGACTCCGACTCCACAGCCATGCTTGCTTTTGGTTAAATTCAGGTGTAAAGCTGACTATAAAAGGGTTTTGCTTACCAAAGAAAACGCCGTCCCATTTCATGCTGTCATCAATGGCACCATATGGAAGAGAAATGTCACAAGGCCTGAGGGGGAAAAGTTTTTGCACAAAAAGGTAACAATACTCTAGCCAAAGTTTCACAAAAACTTAACAAATATGGAACTGCAACCATCTCTGAGACATCTAGGCTGACCATGGAAGCTAACAATTAAATACATGCCTTTTCTAATAAGAAGGGTTGAACAAAATAGACATGCAGGTTTACTGCAGTTAGCTAATGAAGTTGAAATCGAAACTGACATGTGTACATGACATTATGTGGCGTACACTGTAGAACAATGGTATGCGTGGGTGCACACCTACAATTTGGCGGGGTCCATGCTAAAAAAAAAAAGTAAATGAAGACTGTCTCCTGTACTCTGGAGTGATGGATTTAGAACTGTTATGGTGTCACAAAGGTTAGGAGTACAAGGAAAAATGCATGGTGCCTACATTTAAACATAGTGGTGGCTGTGTCCTTATGTGGGGCTGCATGAGTGCTGCTGGTGTAGAGAAGCTACACCTCTGTGCATCTATGATTCAATCAAGATTGTACCACTATGTATTAAGGCTACTTTCACACTAGTGTCGTACTTGGCCCGTTGCAGTGCGTCGGGCCGACGTACCGACGCATACTGTGGAAGCGCCGCACAACGGGGGCAGCGGATGCATTTTTCCAACGCATCCGCTGCCCTATTGTGAGTTGCGGGGAGGTGGGGGCGGAGTTCCGACCGCATGCGCGGTCGGAAATGACGGACATGACGCTCAAAAAAACATTGCAAGCAACGTTTTTTTGTTTGGATGGTCCGCCACAACACAACGCAACCGTCACACGACGGTTGCGATGTGTGGCAATGCGCCGCAGTGCGTCGCTAATGTTAGTCTATGGGGAAAAAAACGCATCCTGCAGACAACTTTGCAGGATGCGTTTTTTTCCCCCCCAAAACCGATGCATTGCGACGTATCCCAAACGACGCTAGTGTGAAAGTAACCTAAAAGAAAAATGCTACCATCACGCCGTGCCCTTGCTAGATGTGCACTTTTCCACATGACAAAGATCCAAAACACACATCTAAGGCCATTGTTGCATTTCTGAAGAATATGTGAGTGATTCAGTGGCCAAGTGTCTACTGATCGGAATCCAATCGAACACCTATGTGGAATTCTGAAGAGACAAGTTGTCATCGCTCAGCATCCACCTTCCAGGCTGGAGTGAGTTACATGGAGGGCCTGCAGGTGTAGGGTCATGGCTTTACTCGGGCTGCTGTTTTGCTTTACCTTTAGAAGTTGATCTATATCATAATTGTATAGTATTAGTGCGGCCGCTGCACTGTGCAGATTCTATCAGTGTACAGGATCGGAGGAGCTTAGAGGAAAGTGATCAGAACTATCTAGCGAGTCTATTCGGTGTGGGATTACTGTACGTACTGAGGCGATTTTAGAGCTTATCTTGTCAACTATTTGTAGTACAGATTATTGTAAAGTAGCAGTGCTTGCCAAATTGCACCAATCACTGCTGTTTGTAATTTGATTTAATCTCTCCTGGTATTTCTGGGTTCCCTGAGATTACAGTATATACCGTAGTTAATTTTATATATTTTTTTTTTGTGACTTCTCTTATGAAATACTCAGTTCATCTAGGTTTCTCACCATTTCTCAAACTTTTATATTTTCTTCTCAATTTGAAATCGCTGTCTACATTTTTATTTTTAAAGAAATCAGCCTAAAAATCATGCGTATGCTCCACAAGAGCAGTTGGCCCTGAGCTAGCTTTGGTATTACAGTTGTGGCCAAAGGTATTGACACCCCTGCAATTCTGTCATATAATACTCAGTTTCTTCCTGAAAATGATTGCAATCACAAATTCTTTGGTATTATTATCTTCATTTAATTTGTCTTAAATGAAAAAACACAAGAGAATGAAGCAAAACATTAATCATTTCACACACAACTCCAAAAATGGGCCAGACAAAAGTATTGGCACCCTCAGCCTAATACTTGGTTGCACAACCTTTAGCCAAAATAACTGCTACCAACCGCTTCCGGTAACCATCAATGAGTTTCTTACTATGCTCTGCTGGAATTTTAGACCATTCTTCTTTGGCAAACTGCTCCAGGTCCCTGATACTTGAAGGGTGCCTTCTCCAAACTGCCATTTTTAGATCTCTCCACAGGTGATCTATGGGATTCAGGTCTGGACTCATTGCTGGCCACCTTAGAAGTCTCCAGTGCTTTCTCTCAAACCATTTTCTAGTGCTTTTTGAAGAGTGTTTTGGGTCATTGTCCTGCTGGGAGACCCAGGTTTCTCACACTGGGCCCTACATTATGCTGCAAAATTTGTTGGTAGTCTTCAGACTTCATAATGCCATGCACACGGTCAAGCAGTCCAGTACCAGAGGCAGCAAAGGAACCCCAAAACATCAGGCAACCTCCGCCATGTTTGACTGTAGGGACCGTGTTCTTTTCTTTGAATGCCTTTTTTTGTCCTGTAAACTCTATGTTGATGCCTTTGCCCAAAAAGCTCTACTTTTGTCTCATCTGACCAGAGAACATTGCACCAAAACGTTTTAGGCCTTTTCAGGTAAGTTTTGGCAAACTCCAGCCTGGCTTTTTTATGTCTCGGGTTAAGAAGTGTGGTCTTCCTGGGCCTCCTACCATACAGTCCCTTTTCATTCAGATACTGACGGATAGTACGGGGTTGACACTGTTGTACCCTCGGACTGCAGGGCAGCTTGAACTTGTTTGGATGTTAGTCTAGGTTCTTTATCCAACATCCGCACAATCTTGCGTTGAAATCTCTTGTCAATTTTTCTTTTCCGTCCACATCTAGGGAGGTTAGCCACAGTGCCATTGGCTTTAAACTTCTTGATGACACTGCGCACGGTAGACACAGGAACATTCAAGTCTTTGGAGATGGACTTGTAGCCTTGAGATTGCTCAAGCTTCCTCACAATTTGGTTTCTCAAGTCCTCAGACAGTTCTTTGGTCTTCTTTCTTTTCTCCATGCTCAATGTGGTACACACAAGGACACAGGACAGAGGTTGAGTCAACTTTAATCCATGTCAACTGGCTGCAAGTGAGATTTAGTTATTGCCAACACCTGTTAGGTGCCACAGGTAAGTTACAGGTGCTGTTAATTACACAAATTAGAGAAGCATCACATGATTTTTCAAACAGTGCCAATACTTTTGTCCACCCCCTTTTTGGGTTTGGTGTGGAATTATATCCAATTTGGCTTTAGGACAATTCTTTTTGTGTTTTTTCATTTAGGACAATTTAAATGAAGATAATAATACCAAAGAATTTGTGATTGCAATCGTTTTCAGGAAGAAACTGAGTATTATCTGACAGAATTGCAGGGGTGTCAATACTTTTGGCCACAACTGAACATAGGGTTTGTCCTGTTAGATCAGGCCTGCCTTGGTGTCATGCCAAGGCAGACCTCTTGTAAGGAGACTACTCTTAGGTGTTCTCTCCTAAAAGCAATGCTTTCTTGGGGGGGGGAAGTGATAAGATGCTTAAAGGGAATATGTCAGTAAGTTTTTGCTACCTCATCTGAGAGCAGGATGAAGCTGAGTTCAACAATGTATCACTTAGATTATTGGATGCAGCCGTTCTGACACAATTAGCTTTAAGATTTGGAAATGCAGCAGAGCTGAGGAAGTTGACACCGCCCACACCAGACTGTATACAATGTCCTTATACAGTGAGGGGGCGTGTCGGAGGCTAATGTCACCAGTTAGTTAAAACAATCATTGTAAGTAAACAAAACGTGGGGAAAACCTGCTGACATATTCCCTTTAATAAATCTGAATGCAATGGGAAAAAACCTTTTCTAATCCTTACTTTTTAAAGGTACCATTACACTTAACGATTTACCAACGATCACGACCAGCGATACGACCTGGCTGTGATCGTTGGTAAGTCGTTGTGTGGTCGCTGGAGAGCTGTCACACAGACTGCTCTCCAGCGACCAACGATGCTGAAGTCCCTGGGTAACCAGGGTAAACATCGGGTTACTAAGCGCAGGGCCGCGCTTAGTAACCCGATGTTTACCCTGGTTACCATTGTAAAAGTAAGGAAAAAAAACACTACATACTTACATTCCTGTCGCGTCCCCCAGCGTCAGCTTCCCTGCACTGTGTAAGCGCGCTGGCCGGAAAGCAGAGCGGTGATGTCACCGCTGTGCTCTGCTTTACGGCTGGCCGGCGCTGACACTGGGGGACGCAGGGAAGCTGACGCTGAAGGACGCGACAGGAATGTAAGTATGTAGTGTTTTTTTTTTTTGTTTTTTTTTTACAATGGTAACCAGGGTAAACATTGGGTTACTAAGCGCGGCCCTGCACTTAGTAACCCGATGTTTACCCTGGTTACCAGTGAAGACATCGTGTGACGCCGATTCAGCGATGTCAGCGGGAGATCCAGCGACGAAATAAAGTCCTGATCATTCCCCAGCGACCAACGATCTCCCAGCAGGGGCCTGATCGTTGGTCGCTGTCACGCATAACGATTTCGTTAACGATATCGTTGCTACGTTACAAAAAGCAACGATATCGTTGACGATATCGTTGTTTGACGGTACCTTAAGTGGAGATGCAGTAAATTTCTGTGCATCTGTGTGTACAACTTGTATTATACCTTTTGCTGTAAGTTCCTCAAGTGTTACTTTAAATTTAGAAAGAATGCCAAGGAATCTAAAATAAGAAAATGTACTCTCCCAGAAGGTCATATGTTGTAAGTTGGCTTCGGTGGTGCTGTCCAGTACACTACCCAGGACTGCTGCAGTCTAGTGCCATATACCGCTGAGGCCAGTGATTGTTTGCAGCATAAACCCCGTGTGCCTCTGCAGTCACTGTTGGCAGAAGGCCGGCAGGGTGAGTGCCCTACTGGAATGGTGGGGATGACAGGAGTGTGTACATATATACAGTTGTGGGATTTGTGAATTTTCATTACAAGTTGCATTTCTGACTATATCTGCCACATAGTTACCATGCTGCACATTTAGGATCTATAGTGCCTGGTAATTTTATGCTGCACATTTTTTTTTTTCTTTGTGTGTGTGTATATAAATGAGAATGAGATTTAGTAAATACCTAGCAGATTTTTCTCGAATCTGTTTGTTTGTATTCCGAATGTGGTAACTATCCTTAAAGGGAACGTCCCAGCCCCGTAGTGTCTTATGATTTATTCACATTGTGGGGCTGAGATTCACAAGCAGGGCGGCCGCACAGGCGCAGTCTGCGAGACTGCATATGAGGTCAGACGGGCAGCGCTCACTGCGCCTGCCCCAGGCAGAACAAAAGAGCGCAGGCGCCGGATGATTTGAAAACAGCGCTGAGGAGGCGGCGCCGAGAAGACAGTTGAGTGACGGCTGTGTGGTGTGTGCAGCAGGGGGGGAAAGACCTGCCTCCAGGACTGAAGACAGGTATTTTGGAGAAATTACAAAAGGCAATATTTCGGCATTTACAGCACCCATAACTAAAAGAGCCACCTTGTCAGAATGCAGCATTACTGCTGCACAAGGTGGCTCTTTTAGTTTCTAACGCCTGGGGGGGGGGTGACAGGTTCCCTTTAAGGGTATGTGCACACGCTGCAGATTTTGCAGCAGATCCGCAGCTGTTTCCCATGTGTTTACAGTATATTGTAAGCCTGTGGGAAACAAAATCCACAGTGCACATGCTGCAGGAAAAAAACACGCAGAAACGCAGCAGTTTACATTCCGCAGCATGTCAATTCTTTGTGCGGATTCCGCAGCGTTTTAACACCTGCTCCAATAAAAAACTGCAGGTGTAAACCCGCTGCGGAATCCGCAATAGAAATCACGATAAATCCGCAGGAAAAAACGCAGCGGTTTTGCACTGCGATTTATCAAATCTGCGGAAAAGTCCGCAGCCCTCACAGATACGTGTGCACATACCCTAAGCAGAATTCACACTTGACAGACTTGTTGCAGAATTTTCTTACTCTGTCACAATGGGGTTTGCAAACAACCAATGTTCTTCCCTCCCTGGCGCTGGCATGTTTCTGTTTTTTTTTTTTTCCCCCCTCTCCTAACATTGTTGGGAATCTTCTTAGGTTTTCCACTAACATAAATATACGATAAAATTATTGTCTTGTATATAAAAGCTTTTTGAATATCCGCAATCTGCATAACTTACCAGAGTTTATTGCCTATAATTGCTCGCACTTGACAATTCTGCAGCATCAGGAAATGATTGATTCCGCTTTTATGGCTAATGTAGAAATCTTTGACATCTGCCGTCTGAGATCTTCTTCCCGTTTGGAGAAGAGATTATCCTCTGTATATTTGACAGACTGGAATAATTAAAGCATGGTGTCCTGCCTTTGGTTTACCAGCTAACTTCTGTAATACACGGTACAGCTGTCACTTAATCCATAACTTATTTCTGGGACCCCATATAGAATGATGGCCTCTGTGTCACAACTATAGATGTAATTGATACCTTGTATTTTAACTGACTATTACTTTGGTTGGCTTGTTTTGTCTCCTAATGAGGGTTTCCCAGCTAAACCACAGATATTACAATGTAGAGTAAAATACCGTAAGTGCTGCCTGATTAGAGGTAGACCACTCGGCTAATTAATTTTTTTGTGTAATAGAAAGTTATCCAAATTTCATATTTGCGAATTGATACCTGAGTTTTCAATATCTCTGCAATGTCATTCATGACCTGCACCATATTTATTAGGGATCTTAGACACTTTAAGCACCTTGTCCATCAAGATGCATGGCATTGATTAAAGGGCTGTGATTTTTTTTTTTTTTTTTTGAAGGGGCCTAGCTGAAGTAGGATTCGTGCTCCAAATCTTTAGTACCAATTTCTGGCACAAAGCCAACTAGGAGGTGGTGTAAACTGAGGCTATGTGCCCTTATTGCGAATTTTTTCCAAAATCCGCAGGTAAAGCGTACTGCGTTTTACGTGTGGATTTACCGCGGAATTCCTGCTGACTTCACCTGCGGTTTTACACCTGCTGATTCCTATTGAGGAACAGGTGTAAAACGCGGCGGAATCCGCACGAAAAATTGACATGCTGCGGAAAATACAAGGCATCATTTCCATGCGGTATTTTCCGCACCATGGGCACAGCGGATTTGGTTTTCCATAGGTTTACATGGTACTGTAAACCGCATGGAAGACAGCTGTGAATCCTCAGCCAAATCCGCAACGTGTGCACATAGACACATTTTTAGACAGTGTAATCTAAGGCTATGTGATCAACCAGCATGGACTACCTTTGATAAATCTGTAGTATTTTAAGGCTGTCCAGTCCAAGTTTTCTCTTAAGCATTGGACATTTCTAATGCTTACGGAAATGGAAGGCAAAATTTGTCCTGATCCCATGATGATGGGATCTACGGTATGTAGAATTGCACATCATATTGCAAGACAGATCTCATAATTGTGATAACATTTGTGTCTTTTAGGAGAAAGCGCTCTTCATGAAAGATTTGACTGGGGGTATCATCAGAATTTGCTTTTCTTATGCCAGTCTTGAACCAAAAATCTGTTAAAGTACAATATACCAAACTTAGTGCGTGCCCTGTAATTTGTGACAGAACTTTGGGCTCTCTAGAAAATAAAAGGTACGCCCCCATTACTAAGCCCACCCATATTTAAAAAAAAAAAAAGCACAAAAGACCAAATCTTGCATCTTTAACTTTGAGTCCAGGGAATTTGAGTAGAAGGAATGTCCCTGTTTTGCCATGCTGTCTGTCCTATTATGACAGACCTGCCTAAGGGCAAGTTCACACTACTGTACTTCTGGTTCAAGCGTTAGACCCCTTTCACACATCAGTTTTTTGCTGGATCCGGTTTTTTCTAGTATTAGTGAAGGATGGCCTCACATTTCATCTGTCGTTCGCCGGATCCATCGAAAATATTCTCCGGCGGCCTGAGACAACAGATGTAGTAATGTTTTTTGTGTCCATCGAAAAAACGGATGGCGATGGAACCGTCACCGTTTGTTGTTTGCTAGAATGGAACCCTATGGCACAGGACCCATCAAATGACGGAATCCGGCAACGGATTCCATTTTTTTTAAACTGGGCGTGCTTCGTTTAATTTTCTGTGAAAGAAACTCACAGCATGCACTATTCTCTAACTGTATTTTGTATGACTCGCATGTTCAAGTCGGGTGTGCCAAAAAAAAACCTAAATCTGTTCTCACTTGGATTTTCTGCAGTGCATCTGATTTTTACAAATACCGTACATTGCCATTGACAAACTGTATTTGGTCTTGTACATTTTATTAACTATCAATTTCTAAAAACTGATACCATAAGGATGTAGAGCAAAAACATGGGTATGACGATGGAAATAGTTTTCATCTAGGAATAAAAAAAGTTAAGATGAGCCAAAGGGCTCACATAAAACTATAAATATAAATAATCTTTATTTTTATATAGCGCTAACATATTCCGCAGCACTTTACAGGTTGCACACATTATCATCACTGTCCCCGTTAGGGAATTTAGATTGTGAGCCCCATCAGCATATCTTTGGAATGTGGGAGGAAACCGGAATACCCGGAGGAAACCCACGCAAACACGGAGAGAACATACAAACTCTTTGCAGATGTTGTCCAGGGTGCGGTTTGAACCCAGGAATCCAGCGCTGCATACAACTGATTTTTCTTGCACGAGTTCACCTGACAACTCCTTTCCACGTGGACCTAAGTCGATTGCCCATGTGCGTTAGGCCATTAACTCATCGCTGTGTGTCCGGTCCATTGTGCTGATATTACACTTTTGAAGTTTTGTAGCGCTCTTCCATAAATTAGAGGGTTTGTCCGTTACTAGGAGAACCCTTCTTGACCTAAATGCTTGTTCCCCATAAAGTAAAAAAAAAAAGCCTAGACTCTCCTGTGACGGTGCCGTTCCCACGGTGTTAGCACTCGCTTTCCCCAGCGCTCCTGTACAAGTGAACTACATTTTTTCCTATGCCTTATAGTGGCTTATAATGGGGTTTCATGACCAGACAATTCTGACCGAGTGGACAGTTCAGGAGATGCGTCCTTGAAGTAAAAGGCCTGCATTATCTATGACGGATTAATTGGTTCTGTTTCATTACCCTGGCAATGAAGGAGATGCAGATTGCATTTACATTACTGGCTCTTCTGAAAGCTTTTGTTTCACAGAAACACAGCTGTCAAATGTATTTTTCTTCTGTGTTAAGTAAATTAAGGTTCTGGGTCCCTCATGTCGCAGGTAAAAATACAAATCTAGATGTGATGAAATACTGCAGTGGCGATGCCGTTTTACTGCATAATCTTCAAGAAATTATATATTTCTCTTATTGCTTCTAATAATCAGAGGTAAATAAACGGCATAACTCACGTCTGTAATGGTCTCCTAAAAGATGAAAACTTACTACACGGGTTCCTCCATACTTGAGGCCATCTCGCATACATCTTCAGTGGTCGTCCCCTCCACGTTGACAGGTGGTATACCAATATGTACAGCCCCTGGAAAAAATGATGGAATCACTGGCCTTGGAGGATGTTCATTCAGTTGTTTAATTTTGTAGAAAAAAAGCAGATTACAGACATGGCACAAAACTAAAGTCATTTCATATGGCAACTTTCTGGCTTTAAGAAACACTAAAAGAAATCAAGAACAAAAAATGTGGTAGTCACTAATGGTTACTTTTTTAACCAAGCATAGGGGAAAAAATTATGGAGTCACTCAATTATGAGGGAAAAAATAATGGAATCATGAAAAACAAATGAAAAAACACTCCAACACATCACTAGTATTTTGTTGCACCACCTCTGGCTTTTATAACAGCTTGCAGTCTCTGAGGCATGGACTTAATGAGTATAAACAGTACTCTTCATCAATCTGGCTCCAGCTTTCTCTGATTGATGTTGCCAGATCAGCTTTGCAGTTTGGAGCCTTGTCATGGACCGTTGTCTTCAACTTCCACCAAAGATTTTCAATTGGATTGAGATCCGGACTATTTGCAGGCCATGGCATTGACCTTATGTGTCTTTTTTCAAGGAATGTTTTCAGTTTTTGCTCTATGGCAGGATGTAATATCATCTTGAAAAATGATTTCACATCCCAAACATCATTTCAGTTGATGGGATAAGAAAAGTGTCCAAAATATCAACATAAACGTGTGCATTTATTGAAGATGTAATGACAGCCATCTACCCAGTGCCTTTACCTGACATGCAGCCCCATATCATCAATGACTGTGGAAATTTGCATGTTCTCTTCAGGCAGTCATCTTTATAAATCTCATTGGAACGGCACCAAACAAAAGTTCCAGCATCATCACCTTTCCCAATGCAGATTCGGGATTCATCACTGAATATGACTTTCATCGAGTCATTCACAGTCCACGATTGCTTTTCCTTAGCCCATTGTGACCTTGTTTTTTTCTGTTCAGGCGCTAATGATAGCTTTCGTTTAGCTTTTCTGTATGTAAATCCCATTTCCTTTAGGCAGTTTCTTACAGTTCAGTTACAGACGTTGACTCCAGTATTCTCCCATTCGTTCCTCATTTGTTTTGTTGTGCATTTCCTGTTTTGGAGACATAATGCTTTGAGTTTTCGGTCTTGACGCTTTGATATCTTCTTTGCTCTACCAGTATGTTTGCCTTTAACAACCTTCCCATGTTGCTTGTATTTGGTCCAGATTTTAGACACCGCTGACTGTGAACAACTAACATCTTTTGCAACATTGCGTGATGATTTACCCTCTTTTAAGAGTTTGATAATCCTCTCCTTTGTTTCAATTGACATCTCTCGTGTTGGAGCCATGATTCATGTCAGTCCACTAAAGGTACCTTCACACATAACGATATTGTTAACGATATCGTTGCTATTTGTGACGTAGCAACGATATCGTTAATGAAATCGTTATGTGTGACAGCGACCAACGATCAGGCCCCTGCTGGGAGATCGTTGGTCGCTGAATAAAGTCCAGAACTTTATTTCGTCGCTGGACTCCCTGGAGACATCGCTGGATCAGCGTGTGTGACACCGATCCAGCGATGTCTTCACTGGTAACCAGGGTAAACATCGGGTAACTAAGCGCAGGGCCGCGCTTAGTAACCCGATGTTTACCCTGGTTACCATGCTAAAAGTAAAAAAAAACAAACAGTACATACTTACCTACAGCTGTCTGTCCTCCAGCGCTGTGCTCTGCACTCCTCCTGTACTGGCTGTGAGCCGGAAAGCAGAGCGGTGACGTCACCGCTCTGCTTTCCGGCTCCCAGACAGTACAGGAGGAGAGCAGAGAAGCAGTGCGCAGCGCTGGAGGACAGACGGCTGTAGGTAAGTATGTAGTGTTTGTTTTTTTTTACTTTTAGCATGGTAACCAGGGTAAACATCGGGTTACTAAGCGCGGCCCTGCGCTTAGTTACCCGATGTTTACCCTGGTTACCGGCATCGTTGGTCGCTGGAGAGAGGTCTGTGTGACAGCTCTCCAGCGACCAAACAGCGACGCTGCAGCGATTCGGATCGTTGTCGGTATCGCTGCAGCGTCGCTAAATGTGAAGGGGCCTTTAGTGCAACAGCTCTCCAAGGTGTGATCACTCCTTTTTAGATGCAGACTAACGAGCAGATCTAATTTGATGCAGGTGTTAGTTTTGGGTATTTACAGGGTGATTCCATAATTTTTCCCCTATGCTTGGTTAATAAAAGTAACCATTACTGACTACCACATTTTTTTTGTTCTTGATTTCTTTTAGTGTTTCTTAAAGCCAGAAAGTTGCCATTTGAAATTACTTTAGTTTTGTGCCATGTCTGTGATCTGATTTCTTTTCTACAAAATTAAAGAACTGAATGAACATCGTCCAAGGCCGGTGATTCCATAATTTTTGCCAGGGTTGTAGGTGTGCGGCATCATACAGATGCGTGTTACGTGTGTAATGCAGGCCGGTATCTGCCCCATAATTGAAGGGTCCACTGTGGCGCTATTTGCACCACTGGATTTCAGTGATATTTTATGCTCTCATCCTTATTTCAGCATTGCTGTGTCTGCAATGAAACCATGGTGAACATGTTACCGCTGTGGTAATAATGTGCGGACTACACCTCGTATCAAAGCCATTTGGACAAACCTGTTTCTATTCTGATGGTGACTTCTCTAGGTCTACCTACCTCAGAGCGGAGTTCTTGGTCTTACCTGGGCTGTGGGTGGTAGGTACACCATCTGTCTCTGGAGGCGGTGGTAATTTTTAGAATGTGTGAATGGGGCTTTTGCATATTTAGTGTATTGCGATATTCCATGTAATCTGCAGATTTGGGAGGTCTGGCATCTGAGAAATGACAATATGTAGCCGTTTAATCTTTGCTCGGGTTTGCCTAGCACTGTGCACATTACAGAAGGCAGCTTTTTAGTAGAGCTTTGAGGTGTGAGACTGCTTGGGAGAAAACTGTCATCATGTCTGAGAACAAACACCTAATAATTTAAGTGAAGTGTCTGTGCTGTGAATAGAGAGGCTTTGAGGAGAGAGCAGCCCAGACAGTTTATTGGGTCACATCTGCTTTGTTGACAGAGTAGTCTGCAGTGTCTCATGGCTGCCATATATCACATTTTGCTGGCCTGATTTGCATTAAGAAAATGTCCTGCGTTTAACCCCTACCCACATCAAAATAACGTGAATATGTAGCAATCGGCGAGCAAACTTTACATTTTTTTTCTTTCCTTTCATGCATTTTTCCATCAGAATATGATGTATTTGAGGTTAATAGTGGTGTTTTTTAAAGAGTGGCTCCAGTGCTATATGCCTTATTAAAGGGATGTTATAACAAAAATCACAATTAAAATTCATTTGTTGCAAGTATTTTAAAATTGGCACAATTCTCTTTTCATGATATTTATTTTAGAAATAAAAAAATAATGTAAAAATAATGTAAGATTGCAACTTTCACACTGGAAATGTTTTTTTTTTTTTTTTTTAAGACTTGTCATTCCTGGGTCTTTTTTTTTTTTTTTTTTTTTTTTTTTTGGAACAGGTTCAGCCAGGCTCCTCATCAGCAGAGGCAGGGTTGCAACCACAGGTATCACCTCTATACACAGCTGATAACACCGGATCCACCATCCACAATAGGCAATGTCACACCAGGCCCTGCTCCCCCTCTTTACAATGACCATTCCTCATTAGAGACTTGGATACAAAAGAGGCTTTGGATCTGACCACTGTGGTTAATGTACATGTGTTACTTCTTAAAACACAAAGTACGAGTCTATACGCCCCAGCAACCTGTGTGAAAAATGCAAGATTAATCTATATAGATGTACTGTGTATACCGTATTATATATATTTTTCTGAAATACATGCAACACAACCTTCATGTAAACAATGGGTTATTTTCCGATGGCTTCCCTTTAATTATGTATAGCGATCATAGCGAACTTGTCCCATGAACTACAAAAGCTCGTTCTTTGGGAGCGACTATTTTTCTTGCTACTTTTGCACAGCCAAATCTGTGCTACAGAGTGACTTCCAATTTAGTTTAATTTAGATTGTGAGCCCCAACGGGGACAGCGATGATAATGTGTGCAACCTGTAAAGCGCTGCGGAATATGTTAGCGCTATATAAAAATAAATATTATAATTATTACTGCCCTGTTTATACAAGCTGACCACTATTCTATGCACAGTCATTGTTATTCCCTTCTTTGGAAATGGATATTGTCGAATAGTTACATAGTTATTATGGTTGAAGGAAGACTATATGTCCATCTAGTTCAACCCATAGCCTTAAGGTACCGTCACACTGGACGATATCGCTAGCGATCCGTGACGTTGCAGCGTCCTGGCTAGCGATATCGTCCAGTGTGAAAGGCAGCAGCGATCAGGCCCCTGCTGTGATATCGCTGGTCGGGGCAGAAAGGCCAGAACTTTGTTTCGACGCTGGCTCTCCCGCTGACATCGCTGAATCGGCGTGTGTGACGCCGATTCAGCGATGTCTTCGCTGGTAACCAGGGTAAACATCGGGTTACTAAGCGCAGGGTCGCGCTTAGTAACCCGATGTTTACCCTGGTTACCATCGTTAAAGTAAAAAAACAACCACTACATACTTACCTACCGCTGTCTGTCCCCGGCGCTGTGCTTCTCTGCCTGGCTGTGAGCGCCGGGCAGCCGGAAAGCACAGCGGTAACGTCACCGCTCTGCTTTCCGGCCGCTGTGCTCACAGCCAGAGCAGAGAAGCCCAGCGCCGGGGACAGACAGCGGAAGGTAAGTATGAAGCGTTTGTTTTTTTTACTTTTAGGATGGTAACCAGGGTAAACATCGGGTTACTAAGCGCGGCCCTGCGCTTAGTAACCCGATGTTTACCCTGGTTACCGGCATCGTTGGTCGCTGGAGAGCTGTCTGTGTGACAGCTCTCCAGCGAACAAACAGCGACGCTGCAGCGATCCGGATCGTTGTCGGTATCGCTGCAACGTCGCTTAGTGTGACGGTACCTTAACCTAACATGTCCTAACATGTTGATCCAGAGGAGGGAAAAAAAACCCATGTGGCAGAGTAAGCTCCACATTGGGGGAAAAAAATTCCTTCCCGACTCCACATACGGCAATCAGACTAGTTCCCTGGATCCACACCCTATCAAGGAATCTAGTGTATATACCCTGTAACATTATACTTTTCAAGAAAGGCATCCAGTCCCCTCTTAAACTTTAAGTAATGAATCACTCATTACAACATCATACAGCAGAGAGTTCCATAGTCTCACTGCTCTTACAGTAAAGAATCCGCGTCTGTTATTATTCTTAAACCTTTTTTCCTCCAGACGTAGAGGATGCCCACTTGTCCCTGTCTCAGGTCTATGATTAATAAGATCATCAGAAAGGTCTTTGTACTGTCCTCTCATATATTTATACATTAAAATAAGATCACCCCTTAGTCTTCGTTTTTCCAAACTAAATAGCCCCAAGTGTAATAACCTATCTTGGTATTGCAGACCCCCAGTCCTCTAATAACCTTGGTCGCTCTTCTCTGCACCCGCTCCAGTTCAGCTATGTCTTTCTTATACACCGGAGACCAGAACTGAGCACAGTATTCTAAGTGTGGTCGAACTAGTGACTTGTGTGGAGGTAAAATTATGTTCTCGTCATGAGCATCTATGCCTCTTTTAATGCATCCCATTATTTTATTTGCCTTTGTAGCAGCTGCCTGACACTGGCCACTAAATGTGAGTTTGTCATCCACCCATACACAGGTCTTTTTCATTGACGGTTTTGCCCAGAGTTTTAGAATTAAGCACATAGTTATATATCTTATTACTTCTACCCAAGTGCATGACCTTACATTTATCCCCATTAAAGCTCATTTGCCATTTATCAGCCCAAGCTTCTAGTTTACATAAATCATCCTGTAATATAAAATTGTCCTCCTCTGTATTGATTACTGTATTGAAATTCTGCTCTGTATGCCCCCTACAAGGTCTTTAATAAATGTTAAAAAGAGGAGGGCCCAATACTGACCCCTGTGTTACCCCACTGCTAACAGCGACCCAGTCCGAGTGTGCTCCATTAATAACCACCCTTTGTTTCCTATCCCTGAGCCAGCTCCTAACCCACTTACACATATTTTCCCCTATCCCCATTATTCTTATTTTATGGATCAACCTTTTGTGTGGCACCGTGTCAAAAGCTTTTGAAAAGTCCATATACACTGTCCACTGGGTTCCCTTGGTCCAGTCCGGAACTTACCTCTTCATAGAAATTGATCAGATTTGTCTGACAGGAACGGTCCCTAGTTAACCCATGTTGATATTGGGTCATGAATACCACTTGCAAATAAAAGTAAGTTTACAATTTACAGCTTATTAAAATCTTCAGCCATAATTAAGGTATTAAAGGGAAAAGAAAAACAAGTTAATTCTACTCACCCAGGGGCGGTCCTGTCCGATGGACATCGCAGCTCCGGGTCCGGCGCCTCCCATCTTCATGCGATGACGTCCTCTTCCTTGCTTCTGTCTCGGCTCCTGCGCAGGTGTAATTCTCATGAAGCAAGGAGGATGATGACATCGGAAGAAGATGGGAGGCGCTGGACCTGTGACGCCCATCAGACTGGACCACCCCTGGGTGAGTATAATCTAACTTGTTTTTCTTCCCTTTCAGGTTACATTGGGGCTTATCTACAGCATTACAGAATGGCAGTGGCCGAAGCTAATATATGAAAAAAGTAGGTGACAGAGTCCCTTTAACAATAAAATTTTTTTCAGCTCGTTTCCTTAAAGACAGACCGCCGCTGCTTGACAGCAAAACATGCACTAGCACTTTCTATTGAAGTTATATCCTTGTTTTAACCCTTGTCAGGCTGCATAATTTTACAACCTTAACAGGCTGCATAGGTACAATTGTACCTTCACATATACCTCCACTGTGGGAAGACTTTACTTGGTTTCAGAAACTAAAGTTCATTCAGCTACAAATGTTATGCTGATATCTATTGTTCAGTGTTGTTACTGGTCACTTATGTTGCTGTCAATTAAGTTAATTCAAACTGGGAGTGGCTTCTACTTGTCTTCCTGCCTCCCTCCTCTCATTAGCCATTTTGCTGTTCATCTCATTGCTGTGAGCACACATTTCTAGGCTTGTGAAGTCTTCAATTTCTTGGAAACGAAGGTAGGAAAGTCTCACAGCATCTAACAGCCAGTTATACCTTTATTCTCATTATGTGGGGACAGAACAGTCAAATTGTCTTTCAGCCTGGACTTGGCTTACATATATTTTGTATGAAACTTATCACTATAGGTATAATTTTTATACGAAAAATGGATAATAATTAGTATCTACATATTGTTTTACGATGTTTTATTTATATTCAGCACAAAATACGAAGCCAAAATTCATCTAGCAAGTCATCATGAGTGATAGTAATGCTGGATCTAGTTTCCGCCATAATCCAAGAAAACGTGTTTGCAGGTTAGTATAATTTTGTGAAAAGCCAATAATGTAGTATTTCGGAAAATTATTTATTTTACATTTTTTCATATTTACAGATTTACGTCTGACGAAATAATGCGAATGCTAGAAGAATCTGATTCTGAGCATGAGGATGAACCATATGTTCCATCTGATGATGAAAACTATGTACCACAAGTGGATGTTACTGAAGAAGATTCAGACATTGAACAAGAAATGGTCATAGAGCATGAAAATGAATACGAATCAGACGAAAGTGTTGAGGATGATTCTGTGCCTCAAAGTGCAGGCGACATTTGGACTGCTAAGGATGAAACTCAATGGTGCAGTAATCCACTGCCAAATGCACAAACAAAATCTCGTAATGTCCTACGACAAAGAGGTGGCCCTGCAGCAATCAGCAACCTATATACAGCAAAAGAGCTATTCAAGTCCATCATGACTCCCGAGATGTGTGACATCATATTACGGGAAACGAATCGAAAGGCCAAGAGAGTTTGTGATGCTTACAACAACGAACTGGTACAACGTTTTCCTGATTCTTCCAAACGGCCACCACAAAAAACATTCAAGCAATTTACTGAAACTGAACTTCATGCATTTTTGGGCATACTGATTGCTGCTGGTGTGCACAGAGCCAACAAAGAGAATCTGGAGGAAATGTGGAATGTTGCTGCTCTGCCTCTTATACGTGCAGCCATGTCTCGTGACCGCTTCAAGATGATACTCAGATTTATCAGGTTTGACAACGAAAATACACGTGCAGAACGTGTGCAAACAGATAAAGCTGCACCAATACGGGACATCTGGACAATGCTGAACAGTAATCTGGAGAGAGCCTACAAGCCATATCATTGTATCACCGTCGACGAGCAATTATTTCCATTTAGAGGTCATACTAAATTTACCCAGTATATACCTTCAAAACCAGCTAAATATGGCATAAAGATTTTCTGGGCTTGTGACTCATCAAATGCCTACCCTTTACAAGGTCAGCTCTACACTGGGAAACCAACTGATGGTCCTCGACAAGTAAACATTGGAGAACGAACAGTATTGGACCTAGTGAGCTCGTATAAAGGCTCTGGAAGAAATGTCACCACCGATAACTTCTTTACAACCATGGAACTAGCTAAGGTATTGAACTCCTGGAACATGACACTAGTTGGTACAGTGAGAAAAAACAAAAGGTTCCTACCTAACAACATGCAGCCTGCCAAAGAAAGGCCTGTATACTCGACAAATTTTGCCTACAATCATGATGCAACAGTCTGTTCATATGTACCAAAGAAGAACAAATCAGTCGTGCTTCTATCATCTATGCACATGACGGGAGAAGTTGAAGAGACACTAGCAGCCAAGCCAGAGATAATAAAATACTACAACATAACAAAAGGTGGCGTTGATGTTATGGATAAAATGTTGGGAGAGTACACTGTGAAACGACGAACATCACGTTGGACTTTGGCATTTTTCTACAATATGATTGATGTCAGTGGGTTAGCATCCTACATCATCTACAGAGAACACAATCCAAGCTTCAGGGCAAAGGATCAACGAAGAAAGTTCCTGAAAGATCTCGCAAATCAGCTGTGTATGATTGCAATTGAAGATCGTAGTACAAACAAAATGATAATGAGAAACCATTTTCTTCGAGGTGCAGTAGAAATGGTGCTTGGACGATGCATTGTGGTAGCATCGCAGCCAGCAGCTGGCCCCAAAATACCTCATGGTAGTCGTGGACCCTCCCCTGTTGTTGGTAGTTGCTATGTCTGCAGAGACCTGAGGCGAAAACAACGCAAGACTAGAAAGTCTTGTGTGGTTTGTGTGAAACCCATTTGCGATGAACACTCTGTAGCAAAGCCAACATGCATTACTTGCAAAGAAAATCAATAAAAAAAAGTTTCTTACATTTTCTTTTATAATGTAAATGAACAGTTTTTTACTTGTTTATAATAGTTAAATAGCATTATAATTAAAAAAAAATTTATGCTTTTTCCCTTGCATTATCTTCATTCAAAATATATGAGGTACATTTGTACCTATGCAGCTTGTTATGGATGCAAAAAGATCTCGACCCCTTATCTCGGAAGCGGGTGGAGATATTTTATTGAAATTTGGCCAATATATTCTGGACCAAAAATGTAGAGATGTCACGAAATTTCAGCCCTCTACGTCTTTTCAAAAAAAAGTTATTGCAATTTTAAAACGGAATAGTTACAATTGTACCTATTCAGCCGGATAAGGGTTAAAGCTCAGCTGGAGCGTGCGGTTACCTTGTAATCCTGGCCAGCGCAGTGTTTACAAGTCAGACAGCAGCAGTGGTCGGTCTCCTAGGCAATGAGCTGTAAACAAGTGTTAGTATCTCAAGAACAGCTGAAAATCTTAATCGGCAGTAAACTGCAAATGTTTTTGATACTGTAAAAATGTATAATAATAATACTGCCAGGTTGTGCTTGTAAGTACAATGTATAAGATGGGAATAACCCTTTTAATACTATTGTTCTTTGCCCATATATCAGACAAACGACTGAACATCACAGGGTGATATGCTAATTGATTTTTTTATTTATTTATTTTTTTTTTTTAAAGCAAGCTTAAAATCATCGCATCAGACGATATTTTATTTATTTACTTTACTCTCAGCTAAAATGGATACAACAAATCAAATACAGAAAGGTACCTTATGGATTCTTCGTGTACATTATTGTTAAATCAACATACAGGACAGAAGCTAAGACAGAAACAAAATTAACATATACCCTGCTGTAAGAAAATGAGTAAAAGCAATAGTGTGTGCAAATAACATGGGGTACATGGTAAATACCGTTTTTTGGTTAAAAAAAAAAAAGTGTAAACTATCTCACCAGCTTTGAGTTGTACCCAAATCGGAATGATCATAACCTCTAGTATTAAAACCTTACCACGTGTCAGTGACGTCAATGTGAATAAGGGCCGAGCAGGACCTGTTTTGAATATGGATACCCAGTATGGAAAGCTTTATACATGTTTTGTCAAGCTTATAGCAAGGGGGGCCACATATTTACCTGCACTAAGTGCAGAAGCCTGACACTTAACTGAAAAAAATAAAAATAAAAAAAACTGTAGTGTAAGTTGCTATGCATGCAAAATAGGAGCATGTTGACACTGGCCATTAAATAGGGAAAAAGCTAAGACTGCAACAAAATAAACATTCCGACTCCTCAATTTCTGTTTCCGACTCCTTCATACAAGTCTCATTTTTAATTGATACATTTACTGTAGTAAAATGGTATCAGGCTTTTAATCACCATAATACAATAATCAAACGGTTTAGATAGGAGATAAAATATATTTATTGGAATATAACTTTAGAACGCAACTTAATTTGTAAATATGAAATGCACTATGCAGTAAGTGGGGGTGGGGAAGTCTTCAACAAAAACTTACTGAATAACTTGTGTGAAGTCCTATATGAATTTGTTCTGAGAAAATATTATCGCCTCCATCAGATCCTCCTTCACAGATGACCTCAAACATGATCTAATTATTTTAAGGCTAGAGAACAACCTCTCTACACTAAGTTGGGTAATAACTACATGGGCAACAGCTCTAATAATTTTAGGGTATAAATGAATTGCCTTGTGCACAGTCAGTTTTGATGAACGGCTGAACTCTTCTACTACTTTGACCATATTTCAGCAAAAATTTTCACTTGGTCTCAATCTGTTTGCTATGGGAGTAGAATCTTTTTCCCTGCAGTAACGCTTTGCCTGCCCCATGTCGCCAAAATACTCTTCAAAATCAAACTCGTCATCTGACGAGGCTGAAGATGTAGCAGCAGCACTGGCAAGACCCAAGTCCACTAATCCTAACTGCTACTTCAGTCAGAGCTTCTTTTCCTTTAGTAAGTTGTTGATCATCCAGCAATATACGATGACTCGGGTCCACATAAACCGCTGCCTGAAGAATTTTATTTTCTAATAGTGGTGTCTCTCCGTTTCATTGAAGCAGCAAGGCTAAATGCGATTAAACCTCTTTGGGATAAGCAACGCAGCAAGTTATTCCACTCCTTTATGAAAATGCTAGGAGTTAAATCCTATGTATGTGTGTGTATGTATGTATGTATGTATGTATGTGTGTATATATATATATATATATATATATATATATATCTGTAAATGGTGATGAAGCAATTCTTTCAGTTCAGCCAACTGTGCCCATTGACCTTCATTTAGTGTCACCTGAGGGCTGGCCATGTCTACTAGAAAGCATTTCAGCTCAAGCAATTGCTCAGTCATTAAAGGGAACCTGTCACCCCGAAAATCGCGGGTGAGGTAATCCCACCGGCATCAGGGGCTTATCTGCAGCATTCTGTAATGCTGTAGATAAGCCCCCGATGTAACCTGAAAAAGGAGAAAAAGACGTTAGTTTATACTCACCCAGGGGCGGTCCCGCTGCTGGTCAGGTCGGATGGGTGTCTCCGGTCCGCTGCGGCGCCTCCCATCTTCTTTCCATGATGTCCTCTTCTGATCTTCAGCCACGGCTCCGGCGCAGGCGTACTTTGCTCTGCCCTGTTGAGGGCAGAGGATAGTACTGCAGTGCGCAGGCGCCGGAAAGGTCAGAGGCCCGGCGCCTGCGCACTGCAGTACTTTGTCTGCCCTCAACAGGGCAGAGCAAAGTACGCCTGCGCCGGAGCCGTGGCTGAAGATCAGAAGAGGACGTCATGGAAAGAAGATAGGAGGCGCCGCAGTGGACCGGAGACGCCCATCCGACCTGACCAGCGGGACCGCCCCTGGGTGAGTATAAACTAACGTCTTTTTCTCCTTTTTCAGGTTACATCGGGGGCTTATCTACAGCATTACAGAATGCTGCAGATAAGCCGCTGATGCCGGTGGGATTACCTCACCCGCGATTTTCGGCGTGACAGGTTCCCTTTAAATAGGTGCTGCCCCACCGAGTGGCTTGATCCTCAATTGATCTATTTCCAGCACGTCTCTTCAAGATGGAATCAATATTGGGGGTACTGGCAGCAATAACCAATTTCCTCACTTTGACAATCAGTTCCAGCATTTCCCTCTCAGAGACTCTATTATTGCCAGCTGCAGTGTGTGCCCAACACCGTGCATGTGATGAATATGAGAAAGCTTTAAAGCAGGTTCAACAAGATGATCTAATTAAAAAGTATCATTTCGCTGTTCTTCTGTAGTAATATTTGTTCCTCAGTTACAGGACCATCTCAAACATGCAGAATCTGAAGTTTTCTTCTAGCTGCTGTTAACCTTCATTATTCTCATTCATTAGTTTTATTGTACTTCTGTTTGAAGAATTTTCAGTTACAATGACAAGAAATTGTTCTTTGAGCTCATAACCTTGCAGAACTTTTTTCCACTAAGGCTTGGAGAAACTGGCTGGTATGATGAGCTTTAGAGTCTTTTACTGCTAGTGTCTTGGTAACTATTTTCTTATCGCAAACAAATTAAATGATGATGGCAAAATAGTTCACTCTGTGACGTGTGCAGGCATCCATTTTAATAAATCTAAAATGTCTCTTGAGTCTTGCTCGTTTTTTGTATTTTTTTCTTTTAGATCCTCCTTTTGATAAAGGCTTCTTCAATCACTACTTTTGTACTACTTTCCCTTTCCAGAGAAATGCCAAGTTTGCGGGCAATTTCTCCATTAAGAGCTGGAAAAGTTGGTGGTGCAAGTAATAATGGTACACCATCTTTCACAACAAGCTCTGAGCACACTTTTTTTTTTTTTTTTGTATAATTTTGGATAGAAATAAAAGAACTTTGCATAAATCAATGGTACAGATTTGTACAGACAAAGATTGTAAAATGTTGTTAGCTTTACTCTGAACTTTCAATCTCAGGCGTTTCTCAGGGTACAGCTCAGAAAGTGTTTCACATCATGATGTTTCACAGTCTATGAAGAGGGAGCAAGTTTGTGCTGAATTATACCCCATAAAGAAACTGAAACTGCTAGCAAAGCTAAGGCATAAAGAGCATCAGATCAACTAACCTCTCCAAACATTATTTCAGACGAAAAGCAAACTAAAACATGAAGCACACAGAGAAAACATGCACTGGTCTATTGATTTACACACCGTTTATTGAAAGTGAAGATATGCTTTAAGTACTTGCCTTAAGGTACCGTTACACTAAGCGACGCTGCAGCTATATAGACAAAGAGACGATCGCTGCAGCGTTGCTGTTAAGGTCGCTAGGAGACGTCAAACACGGCAACAGCAGAACGATGCAGGAGCGATCCAGTGACGTACTTATCGTTCTCGCTGGTTGTTAGCTACATGAAAAAACATTGCAGGCATCGTTGCGTTTGCTGTCAAACATGACGAATCACGCCGACCTGACGACCAAATAAAGTTCCGGACTTCTAGCTACGACCAGCGATGTCACAGCGGGATCCAGATCGCTGCTGTGTGTCAAACACAACGAGATCGCTATCCAGGACGCTGCAACGTCACGGATTGTTGTCGTTCTCGTTGCAAAGTTGCTGAGTGTGACGGTACCTTTATTCCGGGGGATATCTGTACATGACAGCCCTATGTGATTTTGTTTGGTTACCGATCAGGGCTGATTAACTCCTTTAAATGCTGCTGTCAATTGCGACAGTGTTTTTTAAGTGGTTAAGAGACTTTCTTTGGTAGGATTGCGTCACCTTAACACCCTCCCCCCCCCCCCCCCGATCCTTGCCTTGGTACACTGAGGGCATCTGAGGACCCCAGGGTACAGTGGCCTGTGAGACTCAGCCCTAAGCAGCTCTAAGCAGGATCTTACAGGCCAAGTAAGGCTGAAGTGTATGAAACCAGCCATCAAACCAAGAAGTATGTGTGTCCCAGAGTGGGATTAAGTGAAAAAAATAAAATATGTAAAAAGAAAACAAACACAAATCACAAAAACCCGTTTTGCAATGTAGCAGCTTTAGTGTTAAAACAAAAATAAACTAAACCTACACAATGGTATCGCCACGTTCAGAAGGAATCAATCTATAAAACTGGAGTGTTAATTTATTCTTATAGTGAAAACCATCAAAAATAACAAACTCCAAAAATATCGCCCTGTCCTGATACTGACACACAAAATTGAATAAAAAGCAATCATATGGAAAAAAAAAGGTGTAACTGGAAACGTCAAATTGTCCTGCAAACAACAAGCCCCAATATGGCTCATTTGACAAACAAAAAATAGTTGCAGCTGTCAAAATGAATCAAACAAACTCATTTTTGTAAAATATTGTTTTTAGTCTGTAAAAGAAGCAAAGCATAAACTATATAAATCTAGTATCGCTGTAATTGTACTGACCTTAACAAGAAATGGGGTAGATGCAATGTTGTGGTAACCAAAAAATCAGAATTCTTTCGGTTTTTATATATTTTTCTTCTCTCGTTACGCTGTTTATCAGATTAAATCTTTTTAAATTTTGATCGGGCATTTCTGAACGCAGCGATGCCAAATGTGTATTTTTGATGTGTTCTTGTGAAATGCTCATCTTCTATGAACACTGGCCACAGAGCGGTGCTCATAGCAGATCTGCAATAAAAGCACGGGGGTCTCCTGCAGACCTTTGGTTGTCATGCCAACCCATCGCGCCCTGCGATCATATGATGGGGCAGGATTAGTGACGCGCTTCCAGCGCGGCTATGTTAAATGCCGCTGTCAAATTGTTGTGATTCCACTCGTGGCTATTAGGGGCTCGTCTCAGCTGATCAAAGGATAGTAAAATTGAAAGGTTGAAAATTGCAAACTTTTTCAAATTTTGGCCAAAATTCTGATATTTTTCACAACAAAAATATATCAATCTAAATTTACTACCAATATAAAGTACAGTGTGTTACGGAAAATCACTCTCCGAATCACTGGGATACGTTGAAGCGTTTGAGTTATTGCCATGTGCAGTGACACTGGTCAGATTTCTAAAATTTGGCCTGGTCATTAAAGTTCAAATTGGCTGTCACTAAGGGGTTAACCCCTTTATGACATGGGACGTACTATCCCGTCCAGGTAGGGTGGGCCCTATGACCATGGACGGGATAGTACGTCCAGCGCGATCGGCGGCGCTCACGGGGGGAGCGCCGCCGATCGCGGCCGGGTGTCAGCTGTTTATCGCAGCTGACATCCGGCACTATGTGCCAGGAGCGGTCACGGACCGCCCCCGTAACATTAACCCCTGGCACATTAACCCCTGGCACACCGCGATCAAAGATTATCGCGATGTGCCGGCGGTGCAGGGAAGCATCGCGCAGGGAGGGGGCTCCCTGCGGGCTTCCCTGAGCCCCCCGCAGCAACGCGATGTGATCGCGTTGCTGCGAGGGTCTCCTCACCTCCCTCCCTGCTCGAGCCCCGGATCCAAGATGGCCGCGGATCCGGGTCCTGCAGGGAGGGAGGTGGCTTCAGAGCCTGCTCAGAGCAGGCACTGTGAAGCAGCCTGCACTGCTATCAGATCGGTGATCTGACAGAGTGCTGTGCACACTGTCAGATCACCGATCTGTGATGTCCCCCCCTGGGACAAAGTAAAAAAGTAAAAAAAAAAAAATTTCAAATGTGTAAAAAACTATTCCAAAATAATGAAAAAAAAAAAAAAATGTTATTCCCATAAATACATTTCTTTATCTAAATAAAAAAAAACAAACAATAAAAGTACATATATTTAGTATCGCCGCGTCCGTAACGGCCCGACCTATAAAACTGGCCCACTAGTTAACCCCTTCAGTAAACACCGTAAGAAAAAAAAAAACGAGGCAAAAAACAACGCTTTATTATCATACCGCCGAACAAAAAGTGGAATAACACGCGATCAAAAAGACAGATATAAATAACCATGGTACCGCTGAAAGCGTCATCTTGTCCCGCAAAAAAACGAGCCGCCATACAGCATCATCAGCAAAAAAAAAAGTTATAGTCCTGAGAATAAAGCGATGCAAAAATAATTTTTTCTATAAAATAGTTTTTATCGTATAAAAGCGCCAAAACATAAAAAAAGATATAAATGAGGTGTCGCTGTAATCGTACTGACCCGAAGAATAAAACTGCTTTATCAATTTTACCAAACGCGGAACGGTATAAACGCCTCCCCCAAAAGAAATTCATGAATAGCTGGTTTTTGGTCATTCTGCCTCACAAAAATCGGAATAAAAAGCGATAAAAAAAGGTCACGTGCCCGAAAATGTTACCAATAAAAGCGTCAACTCGTCCCGCAAAAAACAAGACCTCACATGACTCTGTGGACCAAAATATGGAAAAATTATAGCTCTCAAAATGTGGTAACGCAAAAAATATTTTTTGCAATAAAAAGCGTCTTTCAGTGTGTGACGGCTGCTAATCATAAAAATCCGCTAAAAAACCCGCTATAAAAGTAAATCAAACCCCCCTTCATCACCCCCTTAGTTAGGAAAAAATAAAAAAAATGTATTTATTTCCATTTTCCCATTAGGGTTAGGGCTAGGGTTAGGGTTAGGGCTACAGTTTGGGTTGGGGCTAAAGTTACAGTTAGGGTTTAGATTACATTTACAGTTGGGAATAGGGTTGGGATTAGGGTTAGGGGTGTGTCAGGGTTAGGGTTTCAGTTATAATTGTGGGGTTTCCACTGTTTAGGCACATCAGGGGCTCTCCAAACGCGACATGGCATCCGATCTCAATTCCAGCCAATTCTGCGTTGAAAAAGTAAAACAATGCTTCTTCCCTTCCGAGCTCTCCCGTGTGCCCAAACAGGGGTTTACCCCAACATATGGGGTATCAGCGTACTCAGGACAAATAGGACAACAACTTTTGGGGTCCAATTTCTCATGTTACTCTTGGGAAAATACAAAACTGGGGGCTAAAAAATAATTTTTGTGGGAAAAAAAGAGATTTTTTATTTTCACGGCTCTGCGTTATAAACTGTAGTGAAACACTTGGGGGTTCAAAGTTCTCACAACACATCTAGATTAGTTCCCTGGGGGGTCTAGTTTCCAATATGGGGTCACTTGTGGGGGGTTTCTACTGTTTAGGTACATTAGGGGTTCTGCAAACGCAATGTGACGCCTGCAGACCATTCCATCTAAGTCTGCATTCCAAATGGCGCTCCTTCCCTTCCGAGCTCTCCCGTGTGCCCAAATGGTGGTTTCCCCCCCACATATGGGGTATCATCGCACTCAGGACAAATTGGGCAACAAATTTTGGGGTCCAATTTCTCCTGTTACCCTCGGGAAAATACAAAACTGGGGGCTAAAAAAATAATTTTTGTGGGAAAAAATTTTTTATTTTTACGGCTCTGCATTATAAACTTCTGTGAAGCACTTGGTGGGTCAAAGTGCTCACCACACCTCTAGATAAGTTCCTTAGGGGGTCTACTTTCCAAAATGGTGTCACTTGTGGGGGGTTTCAATGTTTAGGCACATCAGTGGCTCTTCAAACGCAACATGGCGTCCCATCTCAATTCCTGTCAATTTTGCATTGAAAAGTCAAATGGCGCTCCTTCGCTTCCGAGCTCTGCCATGTGCCCAAACAGTGGTTTACCCCCACATGTGGGGTATTGGCGTACTCAGGACAAATTGTACAACGTTTGGGGTCCATTTTCTCCTGTTACCCTTGGTAAAATGAAACAAATTGGAGCTGAATTAAATTTTTTGTGAAAAAAAGTTAAATGTTCATTTTTATTTAAACATTCAAAAAAATTCCTGTGAAGCACCAGAAGGGTTAATAAACTTATTGAATATGGTTTTGAGCACCTTGAGGGGTGTAGTTTTTAGAATGGTGTCACACTTGGGTATTTTCTATCATATAGACCCCTCAAAATGACTTCAAATGAGATGTGGTCCCTAAAAAAAAAATGGTGTTGTAGAAATGAGAAATTGCTGGTCAACTTTTAACCCTTAACTCCCTAACAAAAAAATTTTGGTTCCAAAATTGTGCTGATGTAAAGTAGACATGTGGGAAATGTTACTTATTAAGTATTTTGTGTGACATAGCTCTGTGATTTAATTGCATAAAAATTCAAAGATGGAAAATTGCGAAATTTTCATAATTTTCGCCAAATTTCCGTTTTTTTCACAAATAAACGCAGGTACTATCAAAGAATTTTTACCATTGTCATGAAGTACAATATGTCACGAGAAAACAATGTCAGAATCACTGGGATCCGTTGAAGCGTTCCAGAGTTATAACCTCATAAAGGGACAGTGGTCAGAATTGTAAAAATTGGCCCGGTCATTAACGTGCAAACCACCCTTGGGGGTAAAGGGGTTAATGGTCTTCCGCTGTTAAACCTTATAAAAGTTTTAAATAAACTGACAACTGGGTGTTACTAGTTAGGGAGGGGGGCCTGTACACTCAGATGCCCAATCAGTTCCAATACTGGCAGTACTGGATCATGTGGGGACACCCCACCAAATGTTAGTAGTCATGGGGAAGGGTAATGTCCGCTTGCTATGTTCATTTCTAGGAGGAATACCAGAGCAATAACTTCGGAGTGCTAATAAAATGCTTTTGTTAAAGACAAGTATCCTGTCAAATGGCCGTGTCAGGAATGGGGTAAGGGCCTCATTGATGGCTCAGTCCTGAGGCTTGATTTGTGGAGAATGGGCTGTGCGGCTTGTAGCTTTTTGTTGGTGTGACATCCTTGAAAGTGGTGATGTGACCTGCTTGTGTGTCTCCAGCCATGTTGTCACTACATAGGCTAGCGCTCTCCAGACACTGAAGCAAGTGTCCATGCAGCCTTCTAGTCTGGCTTCTGGGCTAGATGATTTACCCAGCCATGCCCTACCTGCACTCAAGCCATGCTTCAAATTTATTGCCAAATCATACCGTCAGTTTGAGCTTGTGGAATTGCTGCTTTTGATGGATTAGCCGGCGTGCAGATTACTTTTGCCTGTTGGCGTTGCTGGCTGCTGTTCTCCGCTCCCTGCAGTTAGCAGCTGCTGAGGACTTTCCATCTCTACATTGAAGCAATCCAGCTAAAACTGTACTTGTTGGTTGGGAAATGCTATCCTGCCTCTTGGCAGTGTCCTGGCTGCATTCTGTTATCTAATTAATGGCCGGCTCTGTGAAATTTCAGCCGTTTAATACTTCATGCCCCAGCATGTTCATTAATTTAGCGTATTTTTCTTGGATTTGCAACTATATTACATTATTATATTATTATTATATTATTATACAACTATATTACATTAAGCCCCTGCTGTAAACTAAGAGGTCAATAGCCTTGTGTGTGTCTTTTTTCATCACATCGTGGAGTGGAGGGATAACTAAGATAAGCCCCCCTGCACATGTGATAGCCGTCTGTTGGCCTAAAGTCACCTCAATCCGTGACGTAGGGGTGACGGTCACGGTGGGAATCCTGACCCAGTGTTGACAGCGGTCAGGGGGAATCGTGACTCTGCTCCCTTACTAATCTCACTAACACACCCCTCCCCCTGTCCGACCACAACCTACTGACATTCTCGTCCCTCTCCTCTCCTAGTGTGCAACCCCCACTCCACAAACTCACTCACCCTCGCAGAAATCTCAAACATCTCAACTTACAATCACTCTCTGAGTCCCTTCTCCCTCTCACAGACATAGCTTCCCTTCATGACACAGATGCTGCTGCCATTTTTTATAACACCACAATAACAACAACACTCGATTCGGCCGCCCCACTCATGCATAGTAAAACTCGTACAATTAACAGGCAGCCCTGGCTGACCAGCCTGACCAAAGAATTGAGACGGGCTTCCAGGATTGCTGAGCGGAGATGGAAGCGATCCCACTCTGCCGACCACTTCACTGCATACAAGCAGTCCCTCGCCAGCTTCAAGTCTGCGCTCACTGCCGCAAAACAAACTTACTTCTCATCCCTCATATCCTCCCTGTCTCACAACCCTAAACAGCTTTTCAACACTTTCAATTCTCTACTCCGTCCCCCCGCACCTCCTCCCTCCCCCCTCATTTCTGCTGATGACTTCGCCTCTTTCTTTAAACAGAAGATCGATACGATCAGAGAAAGCTTTGGCCCACAGCGCCCACTGCCACTCTTAGCTGCTCAACCCTGCTCCTCCAAAACCAGCTTCTCCACCATGACAGAAGATCAGCTCTCCACCCTCCTGTCAAGATCACACCTCCCCACCTGCACGCTTGACCCGCTCCCATCCCACCTCATCCCTAACCTTTCCACGGTCTTCATCCCAACCCTAACGCACCTCTTCAACCTCTCACTC
The DNA here is from genome assembly GCF_032444005.1 of Ranitomeya imitator. Lineage (NCBI taxonomy): Eukaryota > Metazoa > Chordata > Amphibia > Anura > Dendrobatidae > Ranitomeya > Ranitomeya imitator. The sequence goes on from NC_091286.1 coordinate 530,245,421, forward strand.
ACAACAGGTGTCTTTCCCTCATCCTTCAAGCATGCCAAGATCACACCCATCCTCAAAAAGCCCTCCCTCGACCCATCCTCTGTGTCTAGCTATCGCCCAATATCTCTTCTCCCTTATGCCTCCAAATTGCTGGAGCAACACGTCCATCTTGAACTGTCCTCCCACTTCTCCTCCTGCTCCCTCTTTGATCGGTTACAATCAGGCTTCCGTTCCCATCACTCAACTGAAACTGCCCTAACTAAAGTCACCAATGACCTACTAACTGCCAGGAGCAAGCGACACTACTCTGTCCTCCTTCTCCTGGACTTGTCTTCTGCCTTTGACACTGTTGACCACTCCCTTTTGCTACAAATCCTCTCATCCCTTGGCATCACAGACTTGGCCCTTTCCTGGATCTCGTCATAACTGACAGACCGAACATTCAGTGTCTCCCTCCCCCACACCACCTCCTCACTTCGCCCCTTGTCAGTCGGTGTTCCTCAAGGCTCTGTTCTAGGACCCCTACTCTTCTCCATCTACACTTTCGGCCTGGGACAGCTCATAGAATCCCACGGTATGCAGTACCATCTCTACGCCGACGACACGCAGATCTACCTCTCCGGACCTGACCTCTCCTCCTTGCTTACCAAAATCCCGCACTGTCTGTCTGCCATTTCAGCCTTCTTTTCTGCTTGCTTTCTACAACTGAACATGGACAAAACAGAATTCATCATCTTTCCCCCATCTCACTCTACCCCTCCACCAGACCTATCCATCAATGTCAATGGCTGCTCACTTTCCCCAGTCCCACACGCCCGGTGCCTCGGGGTGATCCTCGACTCTGCCCTCTCTTTCAAGCCACATATCCAAGCCCTTGCCTCCTCCTGTCTCAAACTCAAAAATATTTCCCGGATCCGTGCTTTCCTTGACCGCAACACTGCAAAAACGCTAGTGCATGTCCTTATCATCTCCCGCCTCGACTACTGCAACCTCCTACTCTCTGGACTCCCCTCTAGCACTCTGGCACCACTCCAATCCATCCTACACTCTGCTGCCCGACTAATCGACCTGTCCCCCCGCTATTCCCCAGCCTCTCCCCTGTGTCAAGCCCTTCACTGGCTTCCTATCGCCCAGAGACTCCAGTTCAAAACCCTCACACTGACATACAAAGCCATCCACAACCTGTCTCCTCCATACATCTGTGACATGGTCTCCCGGTACCTACCTACACGCGACCTCCGATCCTCCCAAGACCTCCTTCTCTACTCCCCTCTCATCTCTTCTTCCCATAACCGCATCCAAGACTTCTCCCGTGCTTCCCCCATACTCTGGAACTCTCTACCCCAACACATCAGACTTGCGCCTACCATTGAAACCTTCAAAAAGAACCTGAAGACTCATCTCTTCCGACAAGCCTACAGCCTGCAGTGATCCTCAACCTACTGAACAGCCGCACAGCCATCTCTTCCCTCTCCTAGTGTATCCTCACCCACCCCCTGCAGACTGTGAGCCCTCGCGGGCAGGGTCCTCCCTCCTTATGTACTCGTGTGCCTTGTTATCTGCTCATGTTTAATGTAATTGTCTATATTTGCCCCGTATTCACATGTAAAGCGCCATGGAATAAATGGCGCTATAAAAATGTATAATAATAAAAAATAATAATAATTGAGAAGCTCCGGGAAAAAAACACGCAAAATCTTTCCTGCGAAAGTAGTCTGGATTTGCTCAGGAAAATTCTGCACACTTTCCTAAACGTGGGCACATATTATGGATGTAGTGGGCAAATCTCATAATTTACTTTAAAGAGAACGTGACAGCTGATACATGCTATCCAATCAGCAGGCACCATGTATCGGTTACTGACTCTATGATCTCAGCCAGGTATGTCTGACTCTGAAACCCTACATCATTGCAGAGAAAAACCTATTCTAATAGCCGTCTGGGACCAGACCCCACAAGTGACTAGTCGGACAGGTGGGTACCCAGCCTGCTGCTTTGTAGTGATGGGCTCTGCCAACGTGCGTGTATAGGGAGAGATCGATCAGTCACTGTATAGTGGGAGAAGCCGCAGGGGACCGACCTGCCTGACTAGTCTACAGCACGGCTCTGTCACCAGTAATGTCAGTCACTGTATACTGGGAGAAGCTGCAGGGGACCGACCTGCCTGACTAGTCTACAGCACGGCTCTGTCATCGGTGGCTATTTAAATGTTTCTCCATGAAACGCTGCAACGGTTAAGGCACAGTTTTGGTTGAGATCGTACGGCCGGTGCTTGATGCACTCTGCCCACGGATTGTACCCACTTTCAGGTTCCATTGAAAAGGACTGAGGCATCTGTCACACTCTGAATTCACACCTGATTTCCACATAAAAATTATCGTATGGAAAATCTGCACTTTTCAAAGCCAAAGATAAACCCAAGTGTGCGTCATTAAGGCCTAACAACGTTTTGCTTTTTCTTTAACCAATGAGGATTTTTTTTTTTAATTTAATAAAATCCCCTTTTTCTCCAAAGGGATGGGCAATACGTGATCACTGCAGTGTATCAAAAACGGAAAAGAACTACTCTTATCCTTGCTCATTATTCATGTGCCTCCTTTTTTCTATTGTATGGTCACCGCACCCCCATGCAGTTGATTAATAAAAGAGCCACCTTGACAGAATGCAGCATTAGTGCTTTTAGTTAAAAATGCCTGGGGGGGGGGGGGGGGGGGAGTGTGACAGGTTCCCTTTAAAGGAACCGTCCATCTAAGTGAGTATGGCTGGCTTTAATGCTGGGGGAGCCATATATATAAAGTAAATTAAATATGGCAGCGTCCTGCTGAGATCTTCAGATTATTGTTCTTTGTGACCTTCTTAATGTGTTTACAATTGTGTTAATAGTTTTCCTGTTTCTCATCCTGGACCACAGTTAATCGTGTTCTTATATTACTTGTATTAATAAGTGGATCAATGCATCTTTTTATGTTACATTAAGACATGGAGACTGTTGTGATAGAGGCTGAATTATAAATCGCTCTTTGAAAAAATCAGGTCTTTGAAGTTTTATTGCAGCTTTTTTCCCCTCCTTCCATCAATATTAGAGACGTGTGGGCATATAGGATTGTGCAGTGAGGAGCGAGATAAAGATGAAAAGTCAGTGTAGACTGCTTGACTGCGTGGTTTAACAAGTCTGCCTTCAAACTGGAGCACCAGTAAAAAACTCTGAAACGGCGAAGTGCGCAGATGAAATATTAATACATTGTCTGGAGACGGGCACTTGAAAGGGAACTGCTTCCGAAAGTTGTCTTTTATGGGATTGTGACGTCCTTTGTATCTCTTGAGTACTGCATGAAAATCTCATGTGACTAATGCCGCACTTGTAAATACTGCCTTCCTAAACTGAACATGGCTGCTTTTTTGTTCTTGAAGTCTTAATTCGGAGCTAGTTTTCTGCATGGGTTTTGCTTATATTGAGCATTCGATTTCCAATTCTACAAGGGCGGCAGATGTCCCTACATTTAGGGATGGGCATTTGTTCTACTACTGCGACTTCTTGATCAGTGGGGATAATGGAGAGGAAAGTTTATCTAGCTTTGATGCTGCTTTCCCTTGTCCTTTGTGCTTTTATTGCTTCCTTTGCTCTTTTTAGTTGCTTTCTGCCTTGCTTGTTACTTTTGTTCCTGCTCCCCCATTTATATGGCCTCTTACCTTGTCTGTAGAGCGCAGCACCCTCCTCCCTCCAGTATTGCGGGTGACACATCTGCATGAGTGCAATTTATATGAATTGTAATCCATTATATACAAAGACATACCGTACTTGTGATTTTGATTGCAGAGAAAACATTTACTTAAAGGGGGGTCGCTGATGAAAACAAGTTCACTGGAAAATGTATTGGTCATTGGGTGTCTGACTGCTGGGACCCCATCGATCAGCAGAACAGGGAACTTGTATCCCCATTTTAAAGGGTCAGCAGTGCACAAGCTCAACTACTGCTTTATTCGTCCTCTACGTGACCTCCGGAAAAAGTTGAGCACAGCGCTGACCAACCCCATAGGGGAATAATGATCAGAGCGGCAGACCGAGCATGGGATACTCATGGGAGTAAAAGTGCCAAATTCTAGCTAATCTGTAGGGACCCCCACTGAGCAGTAAGCAGTCACCTATCCATAAAATACTTGTTTCACTGAACGACACCTTTTTCATGAATGCTGCACTAGATGTTTTATGCCCTATTCATCAGAATATTACTTTACAGAGAACTTTTTTTAAAGATTTATTGAACTATACAGGATGGGACTGAACCTCTAGATCTGAGGAAGTCTGACCACCCCACTGATTGCCGGATTAGAGGAACGTCCTTCCACCTTTCTCACCGTGAGAGCAGAGGATCGTTGTGTTCTTATTCTGCAGGGGTCTGAAGAGATTGTCCTCACACTGTATTGGTGAGGTGCTTCCACCCACAGATTCTACATGTTCTCATGCTTGTTGTGTAATTACTTCTTACCACAACTCGCCTTTTGAGGGTAGATTTTCTTGGATTGGTGATGCAGTTTTTCAAACTCAAGTCCAGTATGGATTCAAAGGGCTTGGAATTACAAGGTTAAGGGCCCACTCCCACCACCATTTATATCACACTAATTTTTTATTTTTTCCCCACAAACCGAATCTGACAGTGGAAAAAAAAAATCAAAGCATTCTGCGATTTCACTCGAATATCAGATGGCACTTGCCGATTCAAGTGTTTTGGTGCATGGAAATTAGCGGACTGTACTCGATGACCTCTGTCTGCAGTCCAGATTCCCCAGACACATGA